>NW_020884873.1:23209455-23545103 GCF_003945725.1 Corapipo altera | reverse complement strand
AAGGGAAGGGAAGGGAAGGGAAGGGAAGGGAAGGGAAGGGAAGGGAAATTAAAAATTCATTAGGTTATAATATATGAATATATTATAAAAGACCAGCTGTCAATCTGCAATTTAGGTTCATTTCATTCAATACAAACATATGTAGAAAGCCACGGAGGTATCACCCTCTCTTTTTACTCTCTTTTAGGTTGTTTAGAATTTTAATAATTGTCACTTAGTAATGGAGGTAAAATATACAGAAAAATTCAGTAAAGTTTGTTCTTCCCAGGGCTGTGACATGCTGCTTATTAACAGCCAATCCATCTCATTTGAATCAGAGGGAAACTACTAGTAACACGACACTTGCTTATGAATCAAAAAGAGACACTTTCACAAGGACTGAGAAAAATCTGAGTTCCATCATAGACTGTTGAATATGACTGGGGAACTGTCCCAGCAAAAAGTCCACTGCTCTGAATGAGATTTGATATTTTATATTATCAAAGATGGCACAGACATAGTAATATGTCTGTGTGTCAGATTGACCTTTTGGTATTGAACAGTATTCAAATGCTTGCAGTGGATATTTGTACTATAGATTTTCAAGAAGACAGTAGATGTTAATTTTACATTTGCTAGAAGTGAAAAGGAGAGGAATTAACCATCATTCAGGGGATATTTGATTGTCATCTTGGTTCAGATATTGCAGCAATTTTAAAAGAGAGCAAGCTCATTTTTATTTCCTCTCATGATGACCATTGGAGATGCTTAAGACTGAATAATGCCTACATGTTATATTTGGATGTTCCAGGTCTGGGTTACTAGAAATTAAAGAGGCATGTTTAAAGACTTTAAAAATTAATTGACTCAGAAGATAATCTCAAGCTGTTTTACTTACAGGAAGGCAATAGAGTGGTACAATCAGTGAGTGCAAAATTCACACTGCGCAAAGAAATCACACAAAAAAATTATTCTGTTTGGTATAAGTTATGGTTTTATTGTAGGTTGAATTTTAATTTAAATTTCTCAGCTGGTATCACTCTGAGTTTATAGCCACAAAGATCTTAATGTTTCCACAAAATTTCTAAGAATCTTCGCTTCCACCCTTTTACAGAACCTGCCTCCATATACCAAATCTAGAAAGACAAAATTGCAGATTCCTTTGTCTGTAAAATATAGGACAAAAAAAATGAAGAATCACAATGAACGCAAGGGACTGATTCCACTTTAACACCTGCGTTGTCTCCAAAAGAGAAAAGAAACTTCATGTGGGAAGTTTGAAAATTTTATCTTATGAATCACTGCTTTTCACAAAGACCAAGATACCCTGATCACAAGTTATGCAATTAGAAGTTACAGTGCTAAGGGGAAGGACTTTCATTTCATCTAACTTCCTTTATCTGTAAGTTAAGCATCCAAAGTAATCAGTTATGTACACAACCTCTCTAGTGCATGGAGAGGGTTAGGCTGTTACAGGAAATGGTTCATCCTGTTAATCATACAGCCCTATATTAAGATGATTCCAGCACCACGTGGCTATGCGATTTCTTTCCACAGACCACAGAAAAAACCTAGATGAATAGCTGAGGCTGGATACCTAGGATCCATAAGCCACATCCCTAAACTACTGGAAACCCTTTAAAACCTGTCCTTTCCCCCACCTTGCCATCCAAACCAGCACTGCAGTGTTAAGGTGTGAGGAATATTTGCCACTTTAACATCAATACCTTGCATCTAGGTCCCCCTCCCATCCACATAGTGTTTCTTCCACATGCTGTTCACAATCAGTGACAAGAACCAGGCCTTCACTGATTTATAAAAGGAAGGCAGTAATCATGCAACTTACCTCTTCAGGATTTCCATCCTTTACGTATATATAGCTAGGGTAAGAACAGTATCCAAATGAGTATTTTTACTTAAGGATAGTGCAAGGCTGATACTTCAGAAACATTTTTCTGTGAATTTAGTTTACACTCAGGTGTCTTAAGAAAATGAAAGTCCATGGCACATCTTTTCTTCAGACAATTTTCCACAACAATAGTATACTGTATTTAAGCCCTTTTTCAAGCCTGTGCTTTATGTTACTCTCCATAATGAAGATAAATTCATCTGTCGAACACTCTTCCAGAATCCTGAGACCTGCTCAGATAACAGGGCTCTACTTTGTCTTCAGACATTTAAAAAATATCCTAAAACAACTTAAACTTTATAGATATTGTAATCTTTTATTGTTGTCATTAATAGTATGATTGTTGTCATTAATAGCAAGACACTTAGATTTTGAATTTTCCTCTGTATCCATGAAAATAGCATGTTGAAATTGTTTCCACTTGAGTCAATCTACTTACTTTTTGCAACTTGAAATTTGCAAGCTCAGAAATACAACTGAGTGGAACTGCATTTCTTGAAGTTTCATAACAGTCCTAAGATTTCATAAATTTTCTCCTTATGCCAAAGAACAATAGGAGAAATCACTGTGTCCCAAAATAGTCACTTTCTGGAGAGCTGAGGTTATCACCTCTCATTTGATAAACCCAAGTTCAAGTATCACTTGGGACTAGGCCTGGGACTAGCACAAAGCTCTTGCATTGCAATGTGTGCTCTAACCACCAGGCAACTGGGTGCTCTCTCGGCTGAGTACAGGGGCTCTCTCAGCTTTTCTCTTTCACAATTAATCAGCAATTCTATGCTGAATCTAAAAAGGCTTTCTTAATAAATTTTGTTTACATAGCACATTTCTGTGGAAAGATTCAGTTACAGCGAACAGATATTTTCTGACCTGAAAAATATCTTGTTTGCCAAAGAGGTTTTCTGACAACTCTATTAGGGAAAGGAAACTTAATGCCACTTTTCAAATTAGCTGGGCATATTTGATCTCTCTCTCTGTATTGGAGAAACCAGGGGTATTGAATCTGTGAGAGGAGACTTCTGTCCGAGGTCTCTGCCCCTCCAAATTGTCTCTAATTGAGACAAGTCCTCTGTGATATTTTTCTTATTCAGTCAGAACTTTCTTCACCCTTTGACTTCTGTCATAACTCCTTGTGTGTTTAGCTCTATCTGTACTTAATCCAACTGGATGGGATGCCAAGGGTTAGCAGGGGAAGCTATACATTTGTGCCTTTCTATATCTAGCCAGATTCAGAGATGTCTGATAGTTTCTTACCAACTTTCCCACCCCAGCTCCTAACAGCCTGTCTGACACACTTCAGAGTTTCTGCTTAGAGGTACATGAAAATACTTCTGAAACCTAACTCTGTATCCAGTTTTGCCATAGAAATTCCAAAAGCATTGCTGTTATTGCACTATACTGAGTCTGCCCATATAGTGCTGGTTTGACTTTCCTGTGAGAAGACCAGATTCATAAATCTCAAACCCAGCAAATTGGTTTTTTCCCCCTTTTATTTTCTTTCTTGTCCATACTATGTCTACTATTTTGTTTTCCTGGACACTTATCTGACATAGTGATAAGCACAGAGCAGCATTTAAGTCATGAAGGAATAAAATAACAATACTTTCTCCTTGTCTTGGTGTTAGAAACTTCACAATAAGAGTGAGCAGGTTGCCTTGGGCAGATGAAAGAGCATTTATTGGAACAGCATACATTGTAATTTGCTATGACACTGTGTAAAGGAAAAAATACTTATTATAAACTGTTTTATAATACTTTGGCCTTGGGACAAGAGCATGTGATATCCAACCACAGTCTACAGAGCTGCTCTGCAAACTAGAGTTATATTATTCAGTTAGAGGGTTCATAAGTTTCTTAGGATCAAAAGGTAGAGAAAAGTACCAGGATAAAATAAGAAGATTACTAACTTTAAATAAGCAGTTGTGGAAAACAAGGGTAGACAACACTTCGTTTTCACTGCATTAAGCAGTTCAGTGTTTGTCCAGAAGCTGTGTTGACTATTCCTTATTGGTTACTATCAAACTATTATACTGTTATTAAAGCACTTTTCTGCTCTGACTTTCTTTTTTTCCAAGCTAAAATATAGTATCCATTCTCTGTTGAGTTGGACCAAGATCAGCGCTAGGCACTGAAAGCAGTAGCAGTGAGGTAACTGGGAGAAAGGTGCTATCCAGTTTAGCTTTGAAAACATGTATTTGGACCTAATGTTTTTTGGCACCAGAAATTCTTGTGTGAGCCTCCTAGAAAGCTTCCAAAGGCAAGGATGGTCAAATTCCATGCAGAAATGGAAGCAAGTTACAGAATAGGGAATTAGTATTGCCTTTGAATGTGTCTTGGACCTCACTGTCCACCATCAACAGATTTTCAAAGCAAAAGGACAGAAAACAAACTTATTGTTTTACTTAGTAAAATTTACTTAGTAATAACTTTTTTCCAGGTTTTTAATATTGCTTTACTAAAGTGTCTTTCATATCTGTTTTCCCTCATCTTGTGTCAGGAGTGTCTGACAACTTTTTTGCATAGCATATAGGAAGACTCAAGAAAAAAAAAAGATAATGTGGGTACGGAGTCTCCTTGCATCAGTTTTGAGGCTTTCCCCATATCTTACCAAGATTATGACTGTCCTATTTCAATAATGAAATCCTAAAGTATCACATTAGGGACAGAATTCTGATGGTGAAATTTATCAGAATACGAAAATTATAGCCCCATTTAAATAAAAAAAAAAGAAAAAAGAGAGAGAGAAAACAAAAGGCTTCTTCCACCATGCCTAGACTATCTGATGGAAAAAAGAGCAAAGGCTGTCTTAGCAAGGCTAGGGGGTCCAAGTGTAGTGATCTGGTCTGGGGGTTGTTGAATAGGGATGTTCATAACATGGCACTTCTCAGGAAAAGCACCATGTAAAGGAATAACATGAAACAGAGATGGATAAGGATGAGACAGGAAGTATGCTCCTGCAGTCTCACAAAAGGCAGTAGTCCAGCATTAGCCAGAGGATCCTCGGCAAAATGCTACTATGAACCCTCACAACTTTGGGGACACACCCTACACCTCACCCTATCCCTCTACCCACCTACCCTGCCCCACAGTCTGCAGGTGAGATACCCTGCAAACTGGCTTGAAGAAAGCATTGGACTGCTCTGTGCATGAGGTGACGGCACAGCAGCATGTGGAGCTTGGCTCTGTGGTTCCACACACTGCAGCCAGCCTCCATCTCGGAGCATACTGCAAACACAGGAGATGGTCACTGAAATCCCCATTGCTGAACAGACAGAACTGAGAAACTCAGTAACCTCACCACTTCTGAACTCATCAGCAGAGTTTATATAACGATGAGCCGTCAGCTTTTTCACTTCAAGTACTGCCTCAATTTACGTGGCATAGCAGCAATCTAGCTTTGGAGAAAAATGTGAAGGAATGTGTTCCCTGGGGAGTAATTTAATACACAATGTGAGTAAGAAGGAGGCTATGCTGTTAAATGATACACATTTCTATCCAGAACATTTTTATTAGTCTTGGAACAAAATTAAAGTTTCCACTCTCATTTGCTGAAGGTTAATCCAGATTTCTATGAGATGTGCCCCAAACAGATCTAATCTTTTTAATGAACTGTTCTTCCCATTAATTTCTTTAGCTCTTCTTTTTTTCTCCTGCATTGAAGATACTATAGGCATATGAAAAAGAATGAAAAAGAAAAAACGTGGAATCAGAAACTTCAGACTAACAGATAAAAGCCCAGGGACTCTCAGTTGTAAATTTAATACAGGACTGGCTAATGTTTAGACATTAAAAGGGAAATTAAAATTTTAATTAAAAATTATATTACTGTATTACAGAATTATTTTAAAATCCTATTTTTCAATCTCTTTTCAATCTCCTAATTAAGAAATACATTTTTCTTTTAAAATACTATCCTTTAGGACTTAAAATGTAAATAAATTATTTGCTACAATCCAATTTCCTATTGTAGCAGCTGCTAGTATGCAGTTTGTATTGTTATTGTCTGTAGCTCAGGAAATCCACTGCTGAGTATTTTCAAATTTTCTAGTTGTATATCACTCTTTTTTCCCTCTGAATTTCTTAATTTTTCCCATCATTCTTCTTTTGCACCTCGATGATCTATGCTTTTCCTTTAAAACAATATGTCTCAGGCAACATCTCCACAGAATTATCACTGGTAAAAACAGATGTTTAAAAGCCACCTATCAACTACATAAACTTGTTCCCCTTCTTCAATGTTTATTAAGATCCCTGAGGCTCCAGAACACCTGACTATTCTCTCTTAGACTTCCTGTTTCGGAGACTGAAATATTTAGGTTCGGTGTCTTCAATAACTTTCTTAAACCCTCTTTAGTTTCATCAGGCATTCTATGTCTTGTGACATACATTCCACTTCACTCGCTTCATCTGATGGGATTTCCAGTTTCTGGAATATTATTACTTTGCCTTGCCATTTTCAGTGTTTTCATTAGCTGTTCTGGATTGTGTGCTCCTTTTGTGTTATAATACTGAACATGCCAGCAGAATTTATTTCTCCTCCATCAAAAAGAGTTCAGGAATAAACTAGCAGGGTCACTTCAGAATTTAGCACCTTTGCTGGTAAGTGTAGATCAGCACAAGAGAAAGTCAGACTTTCCTTGAAATAGTTTCCCTCTAACTAAAAAAATTAGATTCTGGACCTTTAATAAGTCACCTGTTTGCATGCTATTTGCACAAACTACTACAAGCAATCTGACAAAAACACAGCTATTGAATTTTGAATTTATTACCTTGAATCCAGAAAATAAGTAGTGTATTAAAATAAGTAGTGTATGAAACTCATTAGGGATATTATAGATCCTATAACAATAATAGATTGGTGCTTCTGGTTAGCTTTTGCAACCCATAAAATCATGTTATATCTATTGTTATTAAAGACACAACTGAGACTTCAGTTTACCTAAGCACAGGGATGGTCAGACAACCAGGCCACCAAGTGTCTGTGACTGCCTCTTTCACACTGAAATCAGTGGTACCTTCACCATTAACGGCAGGAGAGAGAGAATCAGATCCTGATAACTGAGAAAGGTATTTTACTTATCTGAAACTGAAATTCCAGGTACAGGTTAAAATAGCATTCATGTCTACACTGATTTCTACCAGCTACAAACTGGGTCTGGAAGGTGAGCAGGGAAGAATATGTGGGCTCTGTTCCTTACCAAACTCTCATGATCTCTTCTGCAGTTAAACAGAAGGCACTCTAAATGCTGTTAAAAGGCCACTTTGCTACTTCCAGCTTATTTTTTTTTCCACATATTTTCCCTTTTCTCCCCAGGCCTCTATTGCTAGCTTCCAAATGAAGGAATATAAGACAGCTAATGAACTACAGTTATATTCTTCTACATCGCGAATATCCCCTCCCCAAATCCCTATTGGTCTCCATTTCTTCTCAACATATCTTAATATTCATTCTGTAGTTTCTGCCACTACAGAAAATATTCCAAGGCATCACTGGCTGTAGAGGCTGAATCTTTTAAAATGGGCTATAGCTTGCTCTATCAGCCTACAGTCAACTGGCATGGTACCCGGAAAATATGTTGTAGTCTTCTGTACTGTTAAGGCCCCATTGTCCCAACACCATAGATTGATGCAGACTATCTACTGAGAACAAGATTGGCCTATGCTGCCCCACAGAGTCTTGTATTTTTGGAGAAGTTCCAGCAAGCTCAGGTAAAAACCATGTAAAGACTGCCAAACAAGCAGCAGGAATGAGCACCTCTTGCAGACGTTTAGGCTGGGAGCCTGGCCTTGTTTAGTTTACTTGCAGAGATATAGCCAGAGAATCCAGCAATGTTAGTCATATACAATGACCCAATTATGCTTCCAGACCTACCCCAGAATCTGCTGCCCAAATCTGTGAGCATCATGCCAGTGATGAAACAGAATATAAGCCGGCACTGACACTTTAAACCCAATGTTTAATACTCATACTGAAGAGGGATAGTCTTACACTTTCATTCCAAATTTACTCTAAGGTGTATTCCAGTAGATTGCTTGCCTTCCTACATGTTTGGGGCTTTTTTTTCAGTGTGCCATTTTAAACATGGATGATCAAAATATTTCATCCAGAATTTTCACACTGTATGTACATAATGTTTAGATTAATCAGCTCTTGGAAAAAGATATAGAAAAGCTGAGAAAATGATCCTTTATTCAACAGAAAGACAAAATGGCCTTAGTATTCTTACATTGCAAACAAAAATGTGGATAAAATATGATTATTGTGAAACTTTCCATCAACTTGAAATAAATGTCAGGTTGTATTATGACCAAAAATTTATGTTCCCATTACTTCACAACTTCCCCGTCCTGACTTGACTGTATTAAAAAAGCCAACCTATTTGTCAACATTACCAGTTTTGCCTTATCCGTTCTCTTTTTCCCATTTGGATTTTTTCTCTTTCTGGAACCTGATCAACTTCTGACTCAGAAGTTTCCCCAGATTTTCAGCTAATTGATCCTTAGGGTTTAATCAGGACTGAAAGCAGAAGCAGGTGGGAAGAATCTTTGCAATTTTGTTTACAAGCACGTATTTCCAGAAACCTCGCCTGAACTTGGTGGAAACACAGCCTTAATTTTCCTTCCATAAACAATGGATAAAGTGACGTTGCCGTAAAAAGTTCTGCTTCAAACATTTCACTTGTATGCTCTTGTAGCCTGTTAGAAGTCTGTTAAGGTTATGACAGGAACGTGACTTTGTATGACAATTTTTGCATTTGAATCTAGATCATGAACATAAGGAGCAGGAGTCAAAGAGACGTCATCCTCAAACACTGCTTTGCACCATGTAGTAGTATCAGGGCCTAGAGAAGGTCACCCTGTTTGCCATCAGAAGTCTCATAATCAAAAACCAGCAAGAATGGCTGATACGAAACCAACAATAATTCAGATAATAATACCCCAATTGAAAACTCAGCGTAAGATCTTTTCCATAGGCTTTGGTATAAGAGCAGGAAAGAAAATAATGTAAGAGTTTGTATCACTGTAAAAGGAAAACTACTATATTCCTAGCTAGGTATTTTGCCTTTACTATTTCCAGCACAAATACATATTAGAGAATAATTTTCATTGACTTCAATATGGTAATCAAGCTTTCAAAGTTTAAAGTATTGGATGATTAGAACTTACTGGAATGGTGACTATGGCTGAATCAGAAGAAAAAAGTGCATTGTACTTAGAAAATACAGAGGGTCTATCAAAAGACTTAAGTTTTGGGTAGTCAAAAGACTTTTAGATGCTTGCATCAAGGTAGGGTTTTTTTTAAGTCATCCAGCTGTTCTTTGTGCATCTACTTAAAACACAAAAATACATAAGATTTAAGAAAATCAGGAAAAATAAGTTCACCTACTCCAATATCAGCATAAAGGATTATTTTAAATACTCTGAGGTATTTTCTTGTGTTGGGATATTTTTCTGTGTTATGTCGCCTTTACAAAGCAATTCTCCCAGGGCCATTTACAGAATATCAGATTAAAATGTCATAAAAATAACTGAAATACATTCCAAAAACTGGTAGAGATGCCAAATCAGAAAAGAGCTCTTCCAACACATTTATATCATGTTTACTTAATTATCACTGACTAGTCACTAGTGTTGTGAGACATTCCTATGTGAGTCTGAGGGATTATTGTTGAATTAGGCATCATAAAGCACCCAAAAGGTCTTTTGAACTAACAACAAAAATGAATTGACAACATAAGTAGTCTCAAATTAGAGAAAATAAAACTAAAAAAAAACCAAAACCAACACCTTTTTAGAGTTTTACACATATCTTTTATTCTTAGTTCCAATAAATGCCTTTACGCATACAGACAAAAATATTTTGCTTTATAGGTGTTTTCCTTCTGCCCAAAGAACGCCAGAGGAATGGGTAATGACAACCTAATTTATCACTTCATTAGACTACCTGGGACCAAAGGATCCTTTTGTGGGTTTCTGAGACATGAAAAAAAAGTAACTGTGACAACTAAATCCCAACTTTTCACTATTTTTACAGTTGCTCTTTCTTGTTTTCATTTCTCAAATATGATGAACTATGTAAGTGATGAAAATAAAATAAATTTGGTACTTTTATAATCAGAAAAAAAAAGATTGGTATTTTCCTGTTTTCAAAGTATTTGAAAAGGTAGAGGAAAATACTGTGCATGAGTGCTTTATACTTTTGTCAGTGTTGCTGTAGTTGTTGCTGTCACTATTATTGTTAGCCAGACAGTGAGGTGTGTCTATGTCATTTTCTTGAAATGAGATCTCAGGACTAGCAGAAGGACTTTTAAAGTCAGAAGAGAGGTGGTTTTGTTTTCTTTTAACATAAAAATGAATTTTTCCTTAAAAAAAACTAGGAGAGAATACCAAAGTAGAAGAACATAAATCTTATCTCTTTCTCCATCCACTCTTTCCTTGCAAGTCTCTTACTTCAGACCTCAGTATCAGACCACCAGCATTACAATGAACTCTGCAAAATCCCTTTAAGTCTGTAGTAAAAGTCTAAAGAAAAGCCTAAGGATGTTCTGATTCCCCTTCATGTGCCTGCTCCCATAGCTGTTGCAATTTAATAGGTTTTGTCTGCTTTTTGGGGTTTTTTTTGTCCTTTTATACAGTTTCTTACTAATTTTTGTGTCAACTTTCTGTTTTGTTCTAGACCTTTAATTCAGTTCCTAAAATACCCAAGAAAAAGCACTGGAATACCTGCACAACAGCATAGAGTCACCTTTTTAGGGGGAACTTCATAAAGCTACACCCAGTACCCTATGCAAGGGAACTCTGTATTAAGATGGCTATCTAGGCATAGCCTATGTGGTAGAAGAAAGTAGATCGAAGGGCAGAGGTGTTGAAAAATAAAAGTAACGTTTCTGATTTCTTATGTGCCTAATATTATATTTAGGCAAAATAAGCCTAGAGAAGCCTACATCTCTTGTAAGAAATGCTGAAAACTGGGAACATCATAGTTGCTGAAGAAGAAACAAAATTTAGCTTCTTCCTTATTTTCTCCTTTTTTTCCCTACACTGGGCAGAAGAATACTGAGCACCAAAGAGGACTTGGGACAGGCTGTGCCGAAGTACCTCTACACCTCAGAGGGAAAAATGAGCACAACTGCTCTGGTAATATTGTCTGAAAGGCTTCTCCCTCTCTTTCACTTGTTGCTTAATAGCTTCCTTTCCTAAGGAATGACAGTGAATGGGAGAATTTTATGAATCTATCAGTTTATCTCGGAATTTCGGAAATATAAATTGCAAGCATATAAGACTGCTGTATATATATGCTGATATATCTACCATGATAGGGAGAAGTTTACAGAATAATGCATATTCTGTTTGTGTGAGAGACTTGCCCAGGATTTTGTCTGAAGTTCATGAAAGTGCTGAACTCTTTTGAAAATTACATTTAAAACTTTTTTTTTATAGCGAAAAAAAATAATTCAGAATACCTTGAACAAGGGAAGCACTACTGTTAACTCTTTTATTCACTGGAGAAATACCAAGAATCATATAGAGTTTTTCAAAAACACTTTGTTATTTTTATTTTGCCTATGCATGGACCTGCTCTAAAGTCAAGTACTTTCTCACCACATTATCCACTGGGGTTAATAATATATACCCAGAGACACAAAGTATAAATTATCCTGAAGTTTCTCACTGTTTGCCTTTTTTTTAATTTCACACCAGCCATCTCGCTACTAATGCATGCACCATCTCTATTTGGAAACCAAAAGAGTGTTTTTAATAGGTACAGACAGAACGTCATAGGAGACAAGTGGTTCTCACCACTCCTGTTCTGTTGTTGGATACATTTATACTCCATGCACATTCTTGCTTGGTTTATTAGGTTTTAGCTGTGGTACTAAACTTCTAGTTTTCTGTCTTTTTAGGGTGGATTTACTTTATATCAGCAACTAAACATTAATTGCATTAGACAATTAAAGCCAAAGTCTGCATGGTGTGATTGGGTGCATAAACCCATAGTTCAAGACCTCTACTCTGCCTGATTGGGCAAGCCTGTTTTACCACATACCTGCCAAATACTATAATGACCTCCACCCCACAACCGCAGGCAATTTTAGGATAAACCTCTCTTTCTCTGTTTCTCATTTTCACATTGCTTTTATTAGAAATTCCATCCAACTCAAAAGCATGGCACTATATTCCTTTTTTCAGATACAAATCCACTTCCCAGAAGATTTTAACAATGAAATAATAATATTAATATTATTAATAATAAAAATAAAAACCACAACAAGTTTAAAAAAAACCAACAACAGACCCAACTACAGTTAAGACAGTTTAGAAGCTTTTCAGTTCCATTAATAGTAGGAAAATGAAGGTTTATTTTTAACTGAAGCTTTTACTGAAGCAAGCAATTCTTTTTATTATTATTACATTTTCTATTTATCCAGACCAAGATGGGAGTGTCTGGAATGTTACTTTTTATTTTTAAAATAAGTCATGATTTTCACCATCAGCACTCAGATAGGAGTTACACTGATTACAATACTAGTGGTTGAAAGGTCTGAGCATTTTTGCGGTTTGTTGAATAAATATCAGTAATTCAATTCTGTTGTTCTCAAATTTGTGGAATGTGATATTTGGAAGGGTAAAAGAACTGAAAAGCATTCTACTCCAAAAAAAAGTTATTTCAATCTTATAACACTGGATGGAAGAAGGTTTTTTTGGGTTGATTTGCTTTGCTTTTTCCCATAGCGGAACAAGAACAAATAGCACCTAACAAATAAAGTCCCTGAAACACTTAACAACAATTGATAAAAATGTCCACACTGATTAAAAGATTCTGTTTCTTTTAGATATGCTGATCATACTCACCTCATCAATACTCTGTGTCACTGTCCAAGAGTAGCATTCAGTCCTGATACTGTTAAATGTTTTCTGTGAGTGACTCGTGAAACAAACTTACAAAGCTCCGAATTTGACTTTAATTCTTTTCAGGTAAGGGACAAGGTGGTTTCTGGCCTCACAGTCTTTATTATCTGTTTCTGCTCAGTGTCTCTAGTTCATACTGCAAAAATCCAGTCCCAGGAACGAAGTCAATACTATGGCATTTATTTTCTGTGTGAAGTCTCCAAAGACAAATAAAAGGTCTTTTCAAATTAAAAACCAAAACTAAATAAAACAAAACAAAAAAAAAAAACCAAAAAACCAAACCAAAACAAAACAAAAAAAACCAAAAAAAAAAAAAAAAAAAAAAAAACACCACCAAAAACAACAGCTGGCCAGAACTCAGAAGACTGTGAAGTTTTCTCTATTTGCTGTTACTGGGTTGGTGTCATATGGTGTCACCTCTGCTGCTCTACCTATTGCCAAATGGGCCACATTTGCAAGGAAGACACATCTGAAGTAAACACCCTCTGGGAGCACTGCATAGAGTAACTGTGCTGGTCAGAGGCAGAGTTTCTTCCTTTGGATGATAATTGTCACGTAAGTGCCAAGAATGCCTGTAGCTAGAAAACTGTTATATTACCAAAAAAGGGTGCCTAACATTCTCTTTGATACTGCTTAAAGGATCCAGAGCCCTTGAGAACATACAAGCACTGAAAACTACTATTTCTGGAATATTGTCCACAGCATTTCTATCTTCAGTTACATGTCACTGTTAGAAATGTTAATTAGGAGGTTTTAGTTTAGCATAAACTGACTAAAACTGATGGTCCAAAGGAAAATGAAAGGATGGGTCTGCTATTGTACCTGGGTCTGCTAGAGTAACTTGGAGTACTGAGTACAGTTCTAGTGCCCCCAACATAAGAATGGCATGGAACTGTTGGATCAAGTCCAGAGGAGGGCCACAAAGTTGATAAGAGGACTGGAGCAACTCTTCTACAAAGGCTGAAAAAGTTGGGACTGCTCAGCCTGGAGAAGAGAAGGTTGCATGGAGACCTCATTGCAATCTTTCAGTATCTGAAGAGGACCTACAGAAACGCCACAGAGGGGCTCCTCATATGACACTGCAGTGATAAAGCAAGGAGTAATGGGTACAAATTGAAAGAAGGGAAATGTAGGCTACATATTTGGAAGCAATTTTTACTGTGTGGGTGGTGATATACTGGAACAAGTTGACCAGGGAGGTTGTGGATGTCCCAACACTGGCACAGTTCAAGGCCAGATTGAATAAGGCCTTGAGTAACCTAGTCTAGTGGGAGTAGAGGTTGGAACTAGATGATCTTTAAGGTTCCTTCCAACTCTTAACATTCTATGATTCTATGGTCATTGAGTTTGGTCCTTTGGAGCCACTGTTTCCTTGCCGTGCAGCCACCTCTGTTAGTGTCTCTAGCTACATCTAAAGAGTGATCAGACTTTTCAGCCACTCCTACACTTCCAGAACATTCATTCTTATACTGTTTACATGGCATATTTTCAGGTCCCACTTTTGCAACTTTTTTCTAGTGGCAAGAAACAAAGTGCTGAACAAGGGAAGAAGCAGAGGAGAGTTAATAAAGGAGCCAGACTCACATATGCACACACAAAAGCAAATAAAAGAAAGAAATGAGGAAAGGACAGAGGAGAAAAAGAAAACAAACAATAGGGAGGTAACAGGGAGACCATACTTTCTAAATGAGTGAGACCAAAAGCTGCAGGAAAGATAATAGTAGCAATTAAATGTTCAATGGGGTTTTCACCACTGACATGTGTTCTCCTATGCAATGTCCAGATTCATTTGAAGCCTAGAAATGGTATATGAGATACAGAGATAACCTCTCACCCACCAGGCCTCACAGACATGACACTGGGTACCCTCTCCTGAGCAATGGCAGGACACTAGGTGGTCCTACGATTCGTCTGTCACAAACAAGCAGCCTGCACCATCCCTCCCCTCCCTGTCCCCAGAGGAAGATCAGGTGCAATACTGCTAAGAGAAGATTAGAGAGCTTTTAAATTCCACTTTACACCACTTCTTTCATCTCTAGATACAACTTTGCAGTGTAAATATCATGCTGTGAAAGCTTAAACAGATAAAAGTGTTGAACTGACTTTATTTTTTTTCCAAAAATATGTAAATTCTATGGAAGAGGAAAGGTCCCCTACACAACAACCCAAATCAATGGCTTTCTATTTCAGTACAAGAACTGGCAACAAAATAAGTAGCTGCCTATTATCCATTCCAGCTAGGGGCTACTGGCAAATAAGCAAGTTGAAGGAAAACAAACTAAGAAAGCAGGAAAGATAGTCATTAAAAAAATGAACATTCAGATGGTGTGTTGATTTTTATATAGAAAGAATTCCAAACAAAATTGAATAAAAGTCTGTCTTTGTCTGTGGTAGAGCTGAACGATTTTTGGCAGGATTTGTTTGTAGGAAACAAAGAGAAGTAACCTACCTAGCAGCATGGTTGATGTAATTATGATCTTATGCAGAATCTATATGCAAAGCTTCCCTCCCAGGATCTTAGAGGAAAAATATTAATCTGGCATAAAATAATCTGGCAGTTGGTCAATCACTAATGTGAGCAGAGACAGTTATGGGTGGGGAAAGACAAAATGGGAAAAGTCAAGGGGAAGGGAGGGGTTTTGTAGTTTATGATTGTTAAAGTAAAACCCTGACCTAAGAGTGGGCCTGGTATGTACCTAAAGACATTTATGTGATTACTGAATTAACCACGAGGAAAAGATTATATTCCAGAGGCATGCAGAGGGAGAAAGGGAGGAGCAACCATTCATATATGGAAGTTGTGGCAGAGGAGAATCTCCTGTTTCCAAAGACAATCTTCAAAGTTAGCATACACATTCAAATTACAGTCGTTAACACACCCATTCATAAACAAAACAGAAGTCCCTGAGATGTCCCCTCAGTTCCCCAGACAAACAAACAAAATGGGCAGAATTTTTTTTATGCACAGGTTACACAAAATGACAAGTTCTCCTTCCCTCCAAAAGCTGCTCAATTTGTATGAGGCATGGCTTTGGAACACTGTGAAATCAATGTGAGGGAGAACAGCAGCTCCTGGGAGGAAGCCGGTGCCTTCCTCTGTGGCTGGTTTCACAGAGGCAGTCTGGTAGAAAATAATGTGCTAGAGGTAATCAACACAAGTATTACTACAGTAGAAACAGTAAGCATGATGCAGTTTATTTTCATTCCATTGAAATGTCAAGATTCAGAACTATGTTTGTCTGAGGAGTAAACAGTATCTGTGGCTATCGAGCCTTTATGCAGGCTCTGTTCCTTTCATTTTAATAAAAAAGCTCTGAAAGCAGTGCTCCTCTGGCACTCCAGTTATGCATGTGCTTACGTGTGCTAATGTGCATGGAATAAAGGGTGGAGAGGAGCTCTGGACTGTAGTTACTATTTGGAGTATATCTGCTTTGTACTTAGTAACCTTCTACTCCTTCCAAGAACAGCTCAATAAATCATGCCTCTTCCACTGAAACTGCATGCACACCACTGTACATTTTCAGCAGGGATCCAGATGTAAGCAATTAGGCCACACTGTGCTATTCTGCTGCCTCCCATATATGAGACATGGCTAAATAAAAATAAACCAGCTCCTTCTTAAAAATGTGCCTAGTCCTTCCCAGACAGGCAGTGGTTAGCCCGTGCTGGCAGATCCAGTGAGCGCTTTCCAAACTCATGGTCTAAATACATGTCTAGACGATGTTCTGACTGCATGATGAGACAAGGTCCTGTCATCCAACAGCCCTCACTTCCCTCTTGCTTCACTGATATGAAGAGCTCTGGCTCTGAGGCTTGCAGATAGCTATGATGTGCAGAAACCCCATCCTCCTGCCACCCCAGAGACACCTCATTTGGCAACCAGGAAAAAGGAGTACTCTGAAGCAAAAAGGAGTACTCTGAAGCTACCTCATCAATTTCAATAAGTGTCTAAAGGGTGGGTGTTGAGAGGATGAAGCCAGGCTCTTCTCGGTGTTGCCAATCAATAAAATCAGAGGCAACGGGCAGGAACTGATGCACAGGAAGTTCAATTTGAACATGAGGAAGAACTTCACTGTGTAGGTGACTGTGCACCGGAACAAACTGTCCAGAGAGATTGTGGATTCTCCCTCACTGGAAATATCAAGAACCCTCTGGATACAATCCTGTGCCAAGGGCTCTAGAATGACCCTGTTTCAGTGGGGAGGTTGGACCAGATCACTCACTGTAGTCCCTTCTAAATTCTGTGATTCTGTGATTCTCTGAAGCATAATGTACCCTAGGGATCCAAGAAAGCTGTTTGGACTGAGCTCTCGGTTCCTCTTGAACATGAAGTTTGCCAGGTACCTCGGAGGATGCTGTCATTTCCACTTGCTGTCTCTTCTATGATGAAATTCCAGAAAAAAAAAAAAAAAAAAGACAGCTATAGAAAACTGGTATGCTGGAGAGAAAGGTTTAGGCCTTCAGTAATGTCTAAACTAATGGCAACAAGCCACTTGGGTTGATTTTTTTCCTCAAGAGATTTCAGACTGCTCTGAATACAATAAAAAATAACTGCCACTTGGGAAGGTAGACATATTTTTCTTTTCTCTTGAGAAATTGTAGATGTTATTCTGTGTTCTGTGGTGGAGAAAAATTTTCTTGAAGCAACTCCCTATCAGTGAGATGCTGAGAGAAAAGCTCTAAGCAAGCAATTTGATTGCTCTTTGAAAATACATTGGAGGGGCATAGACATTAGAGAGAGACCCTAAAGCTATGCTGTAACATCCTAAATATTTCTGGAGTTCAGACATCTTATACCATAATCATATTTTTTTGCTAGATCATCAAACAATTGGCTGCAGGAAAGCATTTCACTGTACAGCCCTTGAAGTTTTGGGGCCACACAAACAGCTACAGAACAGAGGTTTGGATCTGCCTGCTGGCTAATCTACCACCTGTCAGAAAGCCCTCTCCTTTCGGTACAAATTCCTGGTTGACCTAGGCAAGCAGCAATGCTGAATGTTGCAGGGAGAACTCTCTGCATTTCAGTTGCCCCACTGGAATATCAGGGGCTGTTCCTCAGGAAATATTCTTCTCTAACCTTGCAGCAGCTGAGGAAGCAGGGAACATGCTCCTGATGGCCAGGTCTGGATGTATTTTTTTACTACTGGATCAGCCTGTAACAACAAGAAAGCCTTCTCAGTAATGGTGGACTTCATTTACAGCACCCTTTCCTTCTCTCAGCCTGTCTCAGCATGCCACCCTACCAGGCCACTCAGTACCTCCATCAACAATTTTTCTTCTTATGCTCTTTCTTGTCTTTTCTTGGTTTTGTCTTGTACCTTCTCTTCCAGACAAAGATGAGACTCTTATCCAGGGAGGCATAAGTAAATAGCATCTACTTAATTTCCCTTTCTTGAGAAAGTGCAAGTTACTGATGTTGTGCTTAGAAGGCAAGAAATGTATGCAGCCTCTCACTTTGACTACTATGAACAGTGTTTACATGTCTGTAGACAGCAGTAAGAGATGACATTTCAAAGCTCCTCATACTAAGATCATGGCCAAAGGCAATATGAGGATATATTTTTTCTGATTATTTCAGTGAACTTTGAATCAAAGAGATGGGACACATGTCCATAGACATGGAACACCTACAGCACACAGCGATGTCTATTCTTACCTGTTCTAATCTTTGGACTTTCCCAGCATCCATCAGGTGACCAGTAAAGAGGTCTTGCCTTCCTGACAACTGACAACAGAGCTTTCCAAAAGTTCTATTCCTCAGCAGCTACTTCCAGGGCTGGTTCTTTTGTCATTGGGTTTCTAATTTCACTTAACTTCCCAGCTACCCAGAGTATTACCCTGTGGTGGTTCTTGAGATGGGTTCACCAGGTTTTCATCACAATCACTGACTTTCACACAGCCAGTCCTTCCCCCTAACCAGACGGTAAGTTTGAGATATAGGAATATTTGAACCTAAACTTTAGAAGCAATGTCTGCCAAAAATTCTTCTTAAACATGACAGCCTCTCAATTCTGCTAACAGCTGTTACAAGAGAACAGAGCCCCTCATGCAGGGTGAGAGGACAAGCTTGTGTTTCAACTCTTTTGGCAGTATGATGGAAATGGGCGTTTGATACATTGTGGAGGATTTGTAAAACTGAGTGTTTAATTTATTTTTTTCAGCTGCAAACTAATGAATAAAGTGATAGTTTACAAGCTCTCAAAAGCTGAATGCATAGAACATTTCTCAGAAAGAATATATAAAAAAGCATCATATTTATCTCATGAAGTTATAACGTGGCCAGTAATTTATCAGGAACCTTCCTCTATCATTTTGTGCACAATTCTTTCCAGTCTCTGCTACACGGTATATTTACAATCCCTTTCTATCCAAAGCAGTGGTAAGACATGCTTCGAAACAGTGCATTTTTGTAAGTCTTTGTGTGACCTTTTCATTCTGTTGGCCTTCCCAGAATAGGATGATGAATGCAGACTAGCTTGTTTGAATGTTGCAAGTGGTCAACAATATTTTTGTGGCATGTGGTGACTGCAAAGCCATAAAATACATAGAAGGATGTTGATATGAGAAGTCACAGTGCTGGTAAAACTGGACATCTGTAGCCTTGAAGAAGTCATCTGCAAAGCCACAGGAGAAAAAAAACCAACATATCAAATCCAGTTAAAAGCTTTCTGAGACTGGCTTTGACACTCCTTCCTACAAGAGTAGGAGTATATAAATACTTTTAATTTTTGACTTGACTCCTGGACTGCCAACCTGGACACGAGGCAGCTGAGTAGAATGCCAGGGGTATGGAAACAGGGAGGATCGCCACAGCTCCCCACCCAGTAACCCTCAGAACCAGCATGTGTTGACTGCTCTGCAGTGCTCATAGTCTAGCAGACTCTGAGCTAGGGACTGGCTTCTCATTGTCCCCAGCCCCCTAGCTGCCTGTCCTCCCACATGTTCATTGAAATAGATGCTACATCAGGCTGGGAAACATTGGGACACCACAGCTGTGCAGTCCTGGATTTTAAGCAAGACCAGGACCTCTCTTGGTCTCTCCTCTTTTGATCAACAACCATGTTCTGTCTTCCCCCCTTCCAAGGTCTGGTTTTGTTTAACCATAATATGCAGGGGGAATAATCTACCATTAAAAAAACCAAACCAAAACAAAAAAACCCAAACCAAACAAAAACAAAACAAAACAAAAAAAAAAACCCAAAACAAACAACAAAGGACCCCCTTCCCATTCCATCTTCAGACACTTCTGCAGTTGCAAACCAGAATGCAGTTTTTCTGTTCAAAGCCACTAACCAGCCCGAGATTGCTAAAATGCTGGGCTAGTGCACATGAAACCTTCAACATGCCTGTAAACTGCCCTATAGCTCGAGAAAGTGGGAACTGATCTGCCAATTTCCCCCAAGGAACCCCACAAATTTGCTGCCTTTGCTGCCACTGCCACCAGTGCTGTTGCAAGCCCCAACATTGCCCCTTTGTGGCTGGAGCTCTGCTGCACGTGTCTGGGCCAGTGGCTCAACCAGCTGCTGCCTTGCACACTGAAACTGAAAAGCACCTGTGTGTTTACAGAAAGGGGTGGCATCGCCCTGCCATCCTGCCCTCTAAATTCCAGTCGGAGCAGATAAGACTAACCAATCTATGTGTCCTCCAAAACAGACTTCACCTACACCGCCCTAGAACCAAGGCTTAGTCCTGAACTCCAGCTGGTCACACAACTCTTTTATGACATTTTATCAGCTTCTCTGAAAATCAAGAGTTGAACTTATGAATTTGACTGCTTTCTCTTCCAGGCTATATGGTACAACAGACTCAGTGCACATCTGTGTGGGGCTTGGGAAGAGACAGTGATAGAGCAGAACAAAAGTGCTGTAGCACACTTTTCCACCTCCTCACCTTCCTGACAGGACTGTACTATACATTAGACCACTTACAGAGTTGCTCTATTCTGCTTTTTGCAGCAGGCAAGATTAATCAGCACACAACCACCTTCCAGCCTCAGTGTGACTGTCACCCAATACCAAGAGCCATTTCCCCCACACATCCCTCCCTGCCTAGGACCCCATTTTCCCTTCATCAGTCCAAGTGTGAATCACCAAGGAACACTACCAGTCACTACCAGGGTGGTAGAAACACAGGGTGCTCAATCACTTGTTCTGGATTTCATTTCTCCACTGAAACTCAAAACACTTTGCCATGACTGATGTAACCAGATGTGGACAGTTTCCAAGATTCTTGCGCATCCCAGACCATCTCTTTTTAACTTAATGACTGTATTAATACTTGAGCAAACCTGCAGGCATTGGTCTTGCTCACCTAGGTAGGAAAAACCCTTGCTCCTCGGTGCCAAAGTGAAGATGTGTTTCATGACATCTCTGGTCTCTGCAGCAGGCTTTTTGTTATCTTGGTTATTTTTCCAAACCTTCTACCTTCCTTCCCCACCCCCAACCCCCAGCCCCTGAGGAGCTCGTGTGTCCTTTATCATAATCAGTCTGTGCAAACTGGGGGATGACACAAACCAGACAGCCGGCATCCGCTGCAGACTGGGACAAAAGATGGAAGCAAAAGATAATAATGAAGCACAGCTGGCTGATAAGCATGTTTAAATTTTGCAGAGATTAACTGTGAGAACAGGAAGGAGTTCTTTCTCTCCCTTCTGTTTGTTTAGCTTTCTTTGATTGTTTATTTTTAGGATGAAAAACATGCCGATGTGGACTTATCAAGAAAGTTAAAGCAAGGCAAAGGGAGAAATTTGCCTCATTAGAAACATGAAAGCCCCATCACAGCCAAAAGTAAACAGGACTTTCCATTTTCCAGAGCCACGTAAGCTGGCGGAGGGCTGCTCGGCTCCTGGCTGTCCTCACCAGCACCGGCTGGGAGCGAGGCCGGCGCGGAGCAGAGAGCGCAGCCCCTGGGTCCGCCTGGCTCCCCTGGCTCCGCGACAGGGCGCGGGAGGGAGTAGGGCTGCACGGGCGCCTCCTCGCTCACAGCGGGGACACAGACGGCTGAGCCGGCGCGTTTCACAGCTCCTCTCACACTGCAAAATCCTCCCGTTATTTATCTGGGCCGTCGGAGAGTGCTGTAAGTACAGGCTATTCAGCAGCAAGCCTTTCCTAAAGTCTGCGAGTGTCTGTGCCTGGCTTCTACAGATGTAAAAACAAGCTCTGGAAAATAAGGGTGTTTTGTAAAGGGAACAAGCAAACAAAACACATTTGAAGGAGGTGTTGCAGTTTGAGGGACTGACGCTGCTGTGGCAGTATGAAATGGAAGTTTTCCTGACATTTTGGGATATAGGGTGTTTCATTGTCCTTATTCCCCTGCCTGCCCTAAATCTGAACCAGCTTTGCTCAGTTCTCTGGACACCTGCAGCCCCTTCTGTGGATCCCCACTGGTGAGAAAGCTACAGGATGGTATTATAACATCTCACTTCTCCCTTCCTTCTGACCAACACTTGTACAAAGATTAGACCAGAAACACTATCTGAGCTTCCTGTTCACACATGAATAAAGAGGCCATAGGGTCAGCTGTACTCTGAGTATCTCATGATACCCTGGAGAAGAAAAGCTGTGGTGGAGCTGGGTTTCCTATAGCTATGCATCCCTGAGGTGCTGCCAGGCTTTCAGAGGTGTGACCCTGTATGTCATCACTCTTTGCTGGCACAGCTGGAGCTTGGACACTCATCACACTATGTGAAAAGACTTTTTTGTCCAGGTCTGTAGGACTATTCCTTCACTGGTCACAAGAGGCTGAGACAAAACCAGACCAGGAGGGTAGTTCTATGGTGTTCCCATCTTACCTTATCTTCAAAATAGTACTGGCATGAAATGGAGAAAAAAAACAGAGCTATTGAGGTCAGGCATGCTCTCTCAATAGTCATCTTTACTGGGTAGGGAAGAAAAGTTTCTCTGTTTTTCAGAACGTATTGAGACTATTACATTAATATGTGGACGAAGTAAGTACAACTGATAGAAACAATGTGCTTCTTGTTCTCTAAACTGTGTGGTTTGTTCACATGAGCCATCCTTTTGGATAGCTACACAGAATTGTTTGCAAGACTTAAAGTGCAGAGGTACAGAAACCAGCTGTACTCATAAAGCTTGTCAGTTGTGTTGAAGCCTGACAATCCCCATGACTCAGCTGAACACTGACTTGCTGCTTCCCCTGTTGTCCCCTCTGTTGTTGTCACTGCAAGAATTTTTGTTTCACATACATTCATGAAATAAAGACCTCTCTTTTTTGAGTAAAAACCACCAACCCCCTAGAAGTTAATTAATTCTCTGAGAAGTCTGTAGTTGGCTATAGAACCCCCTTCAGCACAATGATATTAACTTATGTTAATCCTAGCGGCACTGCCACCTCCAGAGGGCTGTGCTGCTCAGGCTTCACCAGCCATGTCTCAGGGTAGGAATACCTGGGATGTCCAAGTGGAATGCATGGTGGGGCCACAACTGCCTGGACCCTGCAAGCACTGCAGAAATGTAGCACAGTTTCTCCGACTTAAATTGCAGGAGGGTGAGGAGACAGATGATATATTTCAATAGGTAAAGCAAGTGAAGACTCCTAGGTAATTATAACCAGAAGTAAAACACAATGTTTGCTCTAAAAAGCTTCCTATCTAATTACACATATTATTCCACAATTATTATGAATTATTATTACTGTCTGGATTCATAAATGACAAGTATTTTAATAAGTGCACAAAGTAGATTTCAAAGATTTAAAATGTCACAAGGAATTTTAGGTGATTTGTAGATGTCTGTGTTCTGTAAAATCATGCTTTTATGACAGCTCACCTAAGACAGAAATACAAATACACTGTATACGTAATTTGAAGGTGTGCATATTCCCAGTGTGTGGTTTTCCATTTCTGGATTAAAAAAAGGTAAAACAAGATTAATCAAATCTACACATTGTTGGTGCTTTGCTGCAGTGGCTGTCTCAGAACCCAGAATATATCAATTCACATACATGAAATGACCTTTTTCTTTTCTAGTATTGGGGATGGGATGGAAGGAGCAGATTTGAGGTACCAAAAGGTAAAGGATAGGCATCGATGAAGGAAAACGAAGCTTAAATCCAGAAAAGTACCACCGAGTCCATGTGGCTGCTGTGAGATCTGGTTTATTACCTTTGTACTATGTGTGCTTCCACTTAGGAGAAACAGTAATAGACGCACTGATAATCTGCAACCCAGAATGTGGCAAACAAATAATTGGATTGGCCACATAATGAGGTACAATGTCTAATAGCTGCATTTTTTTTCACCATTTTTAAATAGGTCACATCTTTCCTCTGACTCTGAATTGAATTTTCCTCTGTACTGACTGCCAAACATGTGACTCTTCGTAGCTGTAAAAAAGAAAGCAGCAGCAGACCCTTGGGGTATAGAGATATTACAGCAGCCACGCAACACATTTCTGCATTCAGAAAAGCTTTAGTATTGGGTCAGGCAATAGCTACTAAGCAAGGACATATGATTTTTTTTCATGTTGTCAGAAGAAAATGTGAAACTGATAAGAAACACCTGTGGAAATGGAAAGCCATTTCAGAAACCGGAGTTTGTCTTAGATGATAAAGAGATAAAATCTGAAGGCATGTGTTGCAAGGGAAAATAGTCTTGAACAGAATATCTGTTTTGAAAAAAAAAAAGGAAGAAACAGTGGTACGTTTCAGGTAATCAGCTTTCTGTGCAAAGAAAGGTCCTAGAGGATCATAAGGCAACATTGGTGCGATTTGTAAAACTGCATGAGCTGCATGGATGTTGTTCATTCATTTTTCTTCATGGAAACATGATGCCATTTATATTTTATTTGCATCTTGTAAATACTTTCTTAGAACTCCAACAGGGCACTGGAAAGCATAAAAACAGACATTAACAGCTGAACATATGTAACCACTATTTTCTCTTTGCTTGCAGCTCAGCCTATTCCATGTGCTCTGATTTACCACATAGGAATTCTGTCTAGCTACATCTAACTTTTTTGAGGGAAGGTTTTTCAGATCATTCGCTTTACTCAATGCATACATATTTTCATGCCTTTGTCCTGCTTGATGTAAAATAAGCATTTTTTAAAAGAAGTCGATCTCAATATTTCTTTTCATAGTCTGGAAAGGATGCAGTAGTTAAATACTGAAAAATGTGCAGTACAGTGTAAATTTAATGGAAACATTGTCATGATTCTACACTTATGTTGTGGCATTAAATCAGTCAGAGGACAGAGGCAGACTGCCAGTGTGTGTGATGCCTAGAGGAGGAGGTAGTTCCAGTAATAATTTTAGAGACTATAAACTGACTCTAAAATGGAAATCTCAGCAGCAGCTCTAGGCGAGCTCAGCTGCACAAGATGCACAAGCGCATGCCCAGTTTTAAACACGTAAGTAGCTCCAAAATCAATGAGACCACCCACAGGCTTACAATCCTTTGAAGAATTGAGTCCTTAATTGCTCAGCAACTGCTCCGAAAAAGACATCAAGTGTCCTTTGTATTACTTAATATTAAAAAGAGCTTTACAGACATAAAATACTGGAGGATCCCAACCCAAACCAAGTGGACAAAGTAAGGAGCCAAAGCAGCCTTGCAGAAGGTCTGCTTTTTGCTAAATGTCTCCCCTGTTTCAGCCCACAATGAGTTGTTCCGCCTGCTGTAGTCCACACTCAGCAACACTTCAGGCAGGACCACCAAACTACAATTGCTTCCCCCTTTGAATGATGATCAACTGACAAGTTTGGGAGATTTGAGAATTATTTTCATTGCAGACAAAGTTCTACTCAACAACCCCTTCCTAGAAAAAAAATTATTTCTGTAGCAAACCTTTTTAAGACCTACTTGGGATTCCAAGCTTCTTCATCTGCCAGGGCATTTCTGCATCTTCACAAACTGTTTTACATGAGAGGCAAATGAACTTAATGAGCTGATCCTTTGCAGTATGCCAGGCAGGGAAGCGTTAATATCTCTGCTTTACGGAGACAACTGATCTGCAAGGGGTCAGAAACCTCAGCTGCAGAAAATCCGGAAAGCTAAGCTAACTTTATTGGAGCTGTGCTGATTTATACCAGCTGAACATATGGCCCCAGAAGATTAAGCAGTCTGTGTGGGAAATCTGTGGCACATCTGGGACACTCCAGGGCCTGAGTCACAAGATCATCCTTTCTGCCCATAATGCTTGCAAACATGCCTCTACTACGCAGGAGCCTCTGCAAAGCTTTTTGCTAACCTCTTGGCAAAACAATAATGAAATTGTTTGAATGACTGAGCCCAGGGAAAGCTGGGGTTAGTTTGTGCTGTTAACAAAACCACTTTCTTTGATTACTTTGTGCATGACACTATTTTATATAGGTAAGCCAAAACTACATAAAATATTGGATTATTGTACTTGCAGTCATATTCTAAACAGAGACACAGCAGAAGAAATATTCAGTCCAATATGGGGGAAGAGTCTGTCAATATCTTACAAACTGTGATCTGTGTTTCCTTTTTGCCTCAGTCCTGTGCCATACTGGATTTGAGTAGCTGAGAACCAACACGTCACCGTAGAGGTGTTTCCCTGTGTATGCTTTTTTTATCTTCGAGGGTTTTATGTCAGCCCAACACTGGCATACACACATTTCTCTCACTACCTTTTGCCCGAGCAAGAGGGAACTTTTGGAAATAAAAGAGGTCTGAATAAAGTCACATACATACTTTATTAGGCTATTAAAACATGATCATTTTGTAACAGGGGTAGCTATTGTAGCCACGGCAATACTTATTTAACTATTGCTCCAGGTCAGAAAAAAAATGAAAGGGGGGGAAAAAACCACACACACACACACACAAACAAACAAACAAACAAAACACACAAACCCCCCCCCCCCCCCCAAAAAAAAAACAAAACCAAAAAAACCTTAAATCTTATCCAAATAGTTTTCTAAAAATATATGCTGGGGCAAAGCCTGCACAAGTTTGTGCGGACAAAAAGGTGAAGCTGTTCATGTGCAGGATCTGAATGATTTTTGGGTTACTGTGATGCCCCAGGCATGGTTTCAAAATGATACAGTGTTAACTGTTTACCTCATTTGTGTTACAGTGATAATTTCAGATAATGGTACTGGCAAGAGAGGTAATGGCAACCATCGGTCAAAAGTAACAGAAAAATACAAAAAACTCATTTAGAACTTGTTTTATTACTTCAATATTTTGTATTGAGAAGATCAATATTGCAAATGACATGAAACAGCCATTGACAAATAAGCAACACTGAACAGCATTTCTAATTACCAAGGGGAAAGGCAGAATTGAACTGTATTTAAACAAAGAAAAAAAAAAAAGAAAAGAAAAAAGAAAAAGAGAAAAAATAATTATATTCTTGAACAAAGGAGAAGAACAAATACATACCCCACAACACTAGTCTGGAAAATGAATGAAAAATGTAATCAAATTACTCCAGAAGTTAAGAAACACAAAATTACTTCATCAGCTTTCAGAAAAAATACATCAGACAGTAAAGTTTTTAAAGGATTAATAACATTTCATACTGTGAGCTGTATTTACCCTAAAATCCCTAACCATTTATTTTAGAAAGGTTTATTTTTTAAACACACTATGTTAAATTACTTGATAAAAAGGGGTAAACATTAAGTGACCCTCTAATAAGGAGAAAGAGGGGGAAAAAATGGAGAAAAGTTTGCTTAGCAGCATCCATTTTCAGCCTGTTATTCAACAATGAAGCAACATCTGTAAGCAGTTTCTCAAGCGCTCTGTGTAACCCAGCACTACCACCTGCTGTTTGGGAAGGAAGATTCCATTTCCCTTGTCTTGTACATTAAATCTCCAGTACCATGTAGGTGAGGAGAAATTATCCACTTCAAACATTAAAAGATGAGAAGGAGGACAAATGAACAACAAAACAAGAGAAAGCAAACTCCCACCACCCCCAGCAGTGTGTGGGAGAGGTCCATGTAAACCACAGGGAGATCCTTCCTCAGAAATGGGGTGAAGAAGCTTAGCTGTTCACAACAGCCGTAACAGCATGCTGCTTCTGCTCTCTTGGCTCGGATTACCCACAAAATCTTTATAGACTCTGGCACTGCATGTGAATTGCCTCAAGTGTGCTACCTGACTTCCCCCAAATCCTGCAGTTTACTAGAAAAATAGCTTATGTTGCCTGTCTTTGGCACTTCTGCCTATGGGGGCTGCTGAAACTTCCTTGCATGATGCTTTCATGGGGAAAATCAATTGAATACTCTCCTCCCAGGTTTATAAACATGGAACTGGATAAGACCTAAAGCTTTTCCTTCAAAAAACCCTGTGAAGAAGTCCCTCATTTCTTCCAAAGGGTGGGATGGAAAAGAGAATCTGTGTCATTTCCTTTTAATCAGCAATGCACCAAAAAGAAAGAAAATTTTACCTGAGAAGGCCCTAGGAAAGCCAAAAGAAGACATTCAATACCATTCTGTTGCCTGAATCCAAAGATGCAGCTAAAAACTGTGTCAGCTGCACCTGAGAATTTGACCTGATTCTGCACTGCAGGAATAACTGAATTACAGCTGATGGGAACAACTGTGGGGAAGCCATGCTCCACTCAGGCTGTTAAATGACAGCCCAAAATCCACCTGGTTTTCTTTTTCCACCAGTTTTCCCTTTAGACAGGTAAATCTCTCGCTTGGTCTATCTGTGTATCTAATTCTTCCGAGGTCCAATGCTCTGTCTGATATCTTGTGCAGACATGCACAGAGTGTGTTTAAAAGGGCATGTCACTGATTAATGGCAAATGGTGCAATTCTTAACAGATAGTAAAATATCCCCCAGCTGCTAATCAGTACTGTCAATGAACTGTGATGTTAGGCATTAGCATTTCTGTGATACAAGGCCTGTGAAATTGAGGGTCTGGCTGTGGTGTCCATAATCCTTATTTACTCCAAAGAGGAAAGTGTTTCGGAGGGGAAAGGGGAGTATTTGTTTTTTTGTTTGTTGTTTTGTATTTGGCTTTTTTTGTTTTTTTTTTTTATTGCTGTTGCTTCCCCCCCCAGAGGAGACGTCTTTCATACTTTAAGGTTGCTCTTTCTGCATTGTCTCTTTCCATTCAGCTCCTAAGTTGAGATGTGAAGTTTTACTTTATTTGCATGCCCAGTGCACACCCGGAAGCTGTAGAACTGAGCACTAAGTTTATTATCAGGTCAACGCAGATTACATTTTCCCGCTCTCCTGGTCTGCAATTCTAGAGCCTTTGCATGAAGCATAGCACAGCCTGATTACCATCCAGACCTTGGAAGATGTCAGTTTACAATTTCTTGCCCTCGCTTAAACATCTAAAAGAGCTGATGGCAATTTTAAATGTAGACATAGGTTTTTGGGGTTTTTTTTGTTACTGGCTTTTTTTGTTTGCTTGTTTGTTTGATTGATTGATTTAGTTGTTTGGGGTTTTTTTTCTTACAAAATGGAAGAAATACCTCCACTGTATCAATGGAGCTGAAAGTGTTTCAGCTTGGAGTTGGACCAGTAGGGTGACTCTAGAGCTGAGGCAGGCACACATAGCCTGTCTGCCCCACCACTGTGGAGGACAGCCAGAAACCTAGGCAAGGTAGAAAAGTAAATATCAGACACATGGGGTGGAGTCCTATCTCTGCAGCAGGAATGCACTGTTAATGTAGTTTGACATAACAGCCATTGGAGTTGGGTGGGGAAGGCTTTATATTGACTTGATAGCTGTGACATGGATCAAACAAGGACTGCTTTCCTTAAACACTGATCGGAAAAAACCTTAGCCAATGCTCACCTTCACTAACTCCAGAGACTTCTAGAAAGTGATCAGTTTTTAAGTGTACTAACCTGTTTCGGTTGGCTGGAAGACAAAAAGGAAATTGGTTTAAATGTAGGTACCCCTGTGCCATGCTCCTGTTCAAGTGCCCTGAGGTGGGAGGCTACATTGCTATTGGCACCTTAAGAGAACACATATATGTTGAAGTTGTTATGCGTGTAATGTGAATATGAAACTAATACCTAAAAATATATCTGAATTTTTGTAAGCACTAAATGAATGCAGTAGAGGTCTGAAATATTTACTAGTATTATCCTTATCCTAGCAGTGAATTTTTGTAGTAGAAAAGCTGCAACATTACTTAGAAAATATAGACCACTAAAAAACTCTAATGAATCAATGAAATGACATACTACACCACTGAACTTATCAGTGACTTTCAATCTGGGTATGCTGGGAATTTCCCTTTTGACATGTTTAGGATTTCTTAAAAGAACAGGTCATCTTTTAACTGCAAATATGCAGACTGTCAATTGCATAACATGGATGGTAAAAATGATGGAGTTCTTCACTGAACAATTAAAGATTAAGGTATTTTCACTTTAGTTACCTCAATGAGACTGAGTATAGAGACTTAAAAAACACTAATGCTAAATATTTTAAAATAAATCTGGTGTTCTCCTACTTTTTGCCTGTGATTAAATATATTTATTTAAACTGTTTATTATTGCATCAGCAGAGGTAAAAAGCTAACATCTATCCATCCTTTCTACCTAAAAGAAATTCCACTCTGATTAGCTCTCCATCCTTATTGTATTTTTAATGAAGGTGGATTTCTCGGGAGCCTTGAGGGCCTCTAAGTGCACATACCCCAACGCTATCCAGGTTTATCTGGTTATTCACTAAACCATGCAAGAAGAAGACAGCTCTCAACATTGTGACTGCCAAAGAAAGAGTCCCACGGCATAGACTGAAAACAAGTTTTGAAGAGAAAAAGAGACTATAAAGTGATAGCAAGTTGGTGATGAATTTCTCATTACTTTTTATGACTTAAATCTATTGGAAATGGACCTTGTAGGCCCTTAAATGTTCCATACTATGTGGAATATTGTTTTATATCAGAGATCAATCTGAATGAGACTTCCTAGTTTCAGAAATACCTTTTGCCTCACTAAATCCCTCCACTTTTGTTGAGCCTGAGCTTTCAGAGATGAGTGCAAATTCTGAGGTACTCCAATGAGCAAATACTTTGTCAAGTTCAAGTTTTCCAGTTTAATCATGTAACCAAAAGCCGCTTCTCAGTAATTTGACGGTGATTGAGATCAAGCTTTTCTAGCTCTGACAGCTCACTGAAGACATCAGTAGGAATTACCGATATTTTACTGGATGTTAAATATAATTCCTTAAGGGCACAGGGGAGAATAGAGGGAATGAATGCTCCTCAGTTGACTGAAGTTCATCTTCACCATGTGCAAAGATGTTACAGAGTGTAACTCTGAAGAAGTGTCGGTGAGTTAACCTGGTAGTGTGGAGGCTCAGTGACTCCAGGTTCCTGTGTTGAGTCAAAGCCCGCTCTAAAACGTTTAAGGTGCCCTGGCTGCACCAGGGCACACCTGCTGGAATGCTCCTAAGATTATTGCCAGCCAGATGAAGACATATGAGCTTTTGCAAGCCTTCATAGGCTTCTTTTATAGCTCCATCACTGAATTGCTTGTCTTTCAGAACCAAGAAACTGGGTGACAAATATTCCTTCAGGAGACCAAGCTGGATTAAATTTATTCTGTTAGTCATAAGTCTTAAATACTTAGCACTAAAGGAGACTCCTTCAGGGATATCTCATAGCCTTTTACCTAAGAAATAAACCACTCCGAAAAGAAAATGAGAACAGTGAACTGTTTTCAGCCAAAGAAGAGTTTAAAAATGCTTTGTGTAAAAATTCCTTTCTAATATGTTCTAACAGTTATATTGCTGTAATAATGGCTGTAATATATATATTGTCATTTTTTTCTCTACATTGGTAATATGAACATAGAATTGTTACTATTTAGTGTTATTTAGACCACTAGTCCTCTCTCCTCATTATCTTTTATAAACAAAGTTCTCTAGGGTTACATAATTTGTTTTTATGTTGAGCTGATATTCTCCTTCACTTGTTTGAGTGTCTATGACACCAGCGTCTGTCTGATACCCCCTCTCTAATGCTTTCTTTGAGCATCTGTTTTCTACATTTTCACTTTTTTTTCAAGAAGGGGTAAGTTAATAACTCATGCTTTGATTAATGCTGATGTATAATTTGTTCATTTGGTCATCATATTCATGTGATGGATAACCACAAAGGAACTGTATATAAAAGTGCCTCTAATTATTTATATCCTATGATATGAACATTACTTGCCTATGACTGTCCACCATACATCATCATATAAAGCTACAAGCTTTATGATAATTATTTTTAAACAACTTAGCCTCAGAATGTGACTAGACAATTTCATCTGGAGGACTCGACTGCCACAGCAAGCACAACCTGGAGGGTGAGACTCATCCTCAAAAAAAGCTGTTGATTTGATCAACTCATCTTCCACATCCCTATGACATTATTGCTTTAAAAAAAAAAATATTCTGCCTTTCACTCCCTTTGCTGGCTTACTCCTTGCTTTTGAGCTCCTCATCTTTGCTTTTTGCTGTTTCAATATCTCTCAGACCAAGTACACTTTTCTATTTTTTCTTTTAACTCTTCCCTTTTCTTCCATTCACTTGAAGGAATGTTAGTGACCCTTCTCCTGACACTTTCTGGAATAACAGTCCAACACTGCGGCATGATAGAACACGCACCCTTGTTTAATTTGTGACTTACAGTTCTGACAGCTGGAAAGTGCCTCTGCCTGTCCATGGAGATGCTGGTAGAGATGGCCTGCTGGGCTGCCCTTGAATGTCAGTAGTGATGGTCCTAAGCAAGAGACTGGCCTTGATCTCTGCAGGGGACACGTGAGGTGCAGCAGGAAACGGAAGCTCACTCAGCAATGCACAGGTTGTGCCCTCATGCTCTTCTACAGCTGTGGGCTCACCTGTGAATTTCAAGACTGACTAAGTGCTAATGTGTTTCACAGGTAAAACTGTATTTTTAAACTTCTCGTTGAACTTATGGACCAGTTTGAACATTCTCACTGTAATTTTTCCTGTTTTCAGGATTTTCTCTCTTCCTCCTTCATTTATCCCTGTTATAGAAAAAGTATAAGTACTTCCAGAAAAAAGACAGGAATACATAAAACCATAAACTGTACAGTCTATTAACATAAAAGTCTGTGGATAAGATTTTTAAATGACATAAATTAAGAAAACTTTGATTGAAGGTCCTCCTTCTTTTTTGATTTATAACAGCCTGGGGGGACCTGCATTCTCTGGTAACAGAGAATGTAATTTCTACTTCCATTTTAAATGCTTTAGGATATTGAAGCTCTAAAATATATTTGTTGCATTTCAACATGGATCTGAATAACATTGCTCTTTAAAATGAAAATTGTATTTAACCCACCTTTTAGCATACTATAAAGTAATTTCAGTAACTTTAGATATAAGGTACATGAGACTTTCTGTGTAGGTGATACATATGGGTAGGAGAGGCTCAGAATTAGCAAAACCTCATCAGAAGAAAAGGGTTTATACACATCTGTTGAAACCGTCCTTTTTAAATACTGAATTTTTTGTCTTTTTACCCCAGGAAAGTAGAAAAGAATGTAATACTTATGACAGCTAGTTATTTACATCCATACAATTATAATTAAGTAATTAATTTCTGAAATTTTTACATACTTTCCTATCTCTTTGTCTAACTATGCAGCCATCATTTTTCAACAGACTAATACCTTTCCACTAAGTTATTGAGTTTCTTTCAATAATTATTTCGTTTTATCTCCTGATACTTCTGAAAGTACTCTCATCCTAGGTACTCGGATAGAAAATCTAAGCTTTCTTAAAACTCACAGTCATCTTGTGCAGCTGAGAGGAAGAGAAGTGATTTAATCAAAATTACATCACTATCCCTGTTGGGTTAAGGAAAGTCCCCATCCTTTCCTGAAATGGATATTAAAAAAGAAAAAGGGAGAGTTGAAATAGCTAACAACTAAATTGAAAATGAAAATAATTCTTGCAGCACTCTTTCAGTTTTCTTCTTACTTATATCCTGTGAGTATAATTTCTCACAACTTTTCATTTGAACACAGAAGTCAGCTACATCCCCTGTGAGGAGTGCTGTTTGGCACAGACTGCTGCCCCACAGGTAGCAATAAAGGGCATCCTGCAGGGTCGTGTGCTTTGGGGTACCTTTCCCAAATGGATTGTTTGTGTGGAAATGTCTCATGTTAATATTGACTTGGAATTTGAAAAGTGAGCTCGAGAGGGGTTAGAGACTTCATAAAGGGGCAAGGCTGATGATGCCACCATTTTTGTAAGGGGTATGTTTGACAGTGGCTTGAGTTACTACAAAGCTCATTATTATTTCATTATTTCAATCTTGGAAGAGATTTCAACAGGAATGAATCTCTAATGCAATATGCTAACTTTCCCTGCTACGTTCCTTCCAATCCCCCAGACAAAACCCTTTGGTAATTGCCACAGCCCCTGCTGCCTGCAACCACAGGCAATAGTGTAATGTACCTTCCTTATGAATGCCCCATTTTTCTCTCCTTGTGTAAGATGAACTTTCTTTAATATGCTCAGCTTCTTCCTACGCCACAGGTCTCCTCTGAAAAGCCTGTTTTTTCCCAATGCTGATCCAACAGAGCATTTGCAGCTCTCCATTCTCCTGACTAACTTGGTTTAGCCCATTCCTGAGCACAAGATATGAGATGTGCTGGCAAAAGGAACTTTTAACTGTACTGCCCGGCAACCTGCTCCCCTGGTGGGAGCCTTACAAGGGTTTCTTTGCCTCATCCAACTGATGATTTTTTATGGAAATTTAAGAACTTAGTATTTAGTTCTCTATCAGATTTGAATAAACTTGGCCAATGGGATTAGAAGGTATAAGACTGGGTTATTTTTTTACTCAATATGAAAATCAGAAGGATGTCTTCATTCTTTTAATATAAGATACATATTTCTGGTTGTACAGTAACTGCCATAATGGTCCAGATTATGTGAAATCGACTTCCTACCACTACATTTTTGTATAGATCTTTCACCACCCTGCACTGATGTGTGGCTCTACTTTATATATCTGACTCTAGCATTTTTTGATACAGCAATTTACATAGCCATGAAGAAAAAAAAAAACCACAAATATTTGCATTTTCAGAATGCTCTCAACTTTTTCAGCAGTAGTTCAGTAACAGGGTCCCAGTTTGACAAGAAGATTGTGCCCAGCACATTCTTCACCCGCAGGAAATGCACGAGGTGTCAGTGCTGACACAGACCCTGCAAAATGCCAGTGCACAGCCCAGCAGTACCCCATCTGTGCCACTGAGAACAAAATAAAAGGAGCACTGAAACGTTCTTGGCAGGGTCTGCAGCACAGACTCATACTCATCTTGGGCCTGTACCTTCCCAGCTGAAGCTGTTCTCCGACATGAGAGCTCTATGCCCACAGCCCCACTGAGCTGTAATTGCCATATGCCCTGAGGGCCTACAAGGGTATGTGGCAATTGTGCTCTTCACAGTCTTCAGAGGGATTAAGGAAGGCTGAGAAGAGCAAGGGTTTGCCAGAGATAATTCCATTTAGATTCAACTTCACCTAAATATTTATAATAAGAGCAGTTGAGGATGGTTTTGCACTGAAAGCAGAGGCTGGGGAGTCAGACCTGCCTGCAGTCTCAACCCTGAAAGAGGCTTTCTGCAAAACTGTAAAACTAGAATCATAAAATCATCTAGGTTGGAAAGAACCTCCCAGATCATTGAGTCCAACTGTTTTAACCAGCACTACCAAGTCCACCACCAAACCTTGTTCCTTAAGCACCACATCCACACGTCTTTCAAATACCTGCAGGGATGGTGACTCAAGCACCTCCCTGGGCAGCCTTTTCCAGTGCTTGACAGCCCTTCTGGTGAAGAAATTTTTCCTAATATGAATTCTAAAACTTGCCTGGTGCAATTTGAGTGTTCTGCTCCTCACTCCTGGAGCAATAACTCTACAAATACATACAGGTACCACTTCAGACCCAGAGGTACCAGTGCGGTTGGGCACAGGTGACAGAGCCAAACAAGGGGTCAAAAGCATGGGTTTTGGCATTTCATTTCTTTATCCCTAAACCAGGGATATATGCTTGCCATTTTTACAGCTTAATTCTTTAGTACTTGTAACCGTTCCAGGATCCCTGACTGGAAGATCTCTACTAGTGCTTTGATTTCTGAACCATCTCTACACAGATTGTCATTGAATTTAAAAAAAAGAAAAAAAAAAAAGGAAAGAAAGAAAATGAAAGAACAAAGTCTTTATCAGTTACACATCTCCATTAAAAAATTTTATTGATTGACTGAAATAATTAGAAAGTAATTATATCACTACCTAAACAGTTTTGGTTTCAGAGAGGTAAGAGTAAAATCCAGCAGTCATTTTTCCTCCTGAATGTTTGAAATAGAAACGACTGATTCAAGGCTTTACATTACAATTATTCCACTGTGTATTATTTTTATAATCATTTCCACTCCAATTATGTGCTGACATTTACATATTATGTTATAGGTTTCAGCATGTTCCCAGCTCTGACTATGTTTTGCACTGTAGGCTAAATTCTTCTGTTATTACTGGTGTTGTTTTTCCAATGTGTCTGCCTGAATTGTCCACACGGAAAACACTCTGGTCTGACGATGTACTTTGTTGGGATTACAAATGGGTCAATTAATAATGGTCAGTGATCAGAAGCACCTCTCAGCTAGGTTACATAGTTTAATATGACAACATAATTCTTTTGTCATCTTCAACAAGTCACCTATCTGTAGAATGACATAGTTCATAAAAAAAAAAAAATGAGGAAATACCTATTTTTATAATGGTATTATTAAGTAAACACACTCAAATCCCATGTAAATCTTCTCTACTATCTCACATACCAGAAAAACATTAATGCCTACAGAAGTCCCAGATGTGAAAAAGAAAGTGGAAATAGAATGGTCACCTGCTAACCTATCAAAGACAGAATATCCCACTTAGTATTACCCTGTGGCTACAATAGGCTACAACTGTGTGATGGTATGGTGGCACTTTCACACAAGGCTCTGTGAAATGCATTCACCCATGCAGATTGGCTGCTCACACAGCAGCTGTTTTTTGGTTTTCTTCAGAGAAGTTTCTGACAAGGTACAGATTCTCACACCACCTCATCTACACTAGTATCTATCAATCTGGAACAGGAACAAACTTGGAAGCCTTCATGAGGCCTTGCTCACATTACTCAAATTTAAGGTCAAACAATCCCTTGCATTGTCAGGGTACATCAGAAGTCTGGCTTTGCTTCAATAGTACTGCAGGAGCTTCAACTTCACTATTATTTTTTATAAAACTCTTCCCTTCAAGTCTTGAAGTCTTTTCTTGTACTATGTTTTTCTCTGAGATCAGTATGATTTTACCCTTTGTTGTAGTTGAGTCTGTTGAGTCTCATAAAAATTACTGGGGTTGGGAGTGGTGGGTGGGCAGGGCCAGGTTTGCTGTGGGCCATAAGACTACCACAGTTCTCACAAGTTATATCCAGCTCTCACAAGTCAAGGTGGAAATTTGAAAGACAAGAGATGCCCAAAAGAGATGTCCAAAAATGTTCATGAGAATGACTGCAGGACTTGAGCATCTTTTTTCTAGGAACGGACTCAAAAGGATCAGTCTGGTGAGAAATACTTAGGTGACATGATTACAAATGAGTCAGAGACATGGAGTATAAAAAGGTGATAAAAAACAAAACAGTTGAATACTGTGATATTGAATACTGTGTCCAGTTCTGGGCCTCTCACTTAAAGAAAGACATTGAGGTGCTGGAGCATGTCCAGAGAAGAGCAATGAAGCTGTTGAGGAGTCTGGAGAGTACGTCATATGAGGAGCAACTGAGGGAGATGGAGGTGTTTAGGCTGGTCAAAAGGAGACTCAGGGGCGACATTATTGCTCTCTACAACTACCTGAAAGGAGGCTGTAGCCAGGTGGGGATCAGTCTCTTCTAGGCAACTAGTGACAGGACAGGAGGAACAGACTCAAGCTGCACCAGGAGAGGTTCAGGTTGGACATCTGGAAGAATTTCTTCACTGAAAGGGTAGTTAAGCATTGGAACAGGCTGCTCAGGGGAGTGGTGGAATCACTATTCCTGGGAGTGTTCAAGAAACAACTTGATGCGGCCTTTAGCGCTATGGTTTAGTTGATATGACAGCATTTCGTCAAAGGTAGGACTCAATGGTCTTGGAGGTCTTTTCCAATCTTAATGATTCTATAATTTTATTTCCTAACTTAGCAAAAGAGGTCAGCCAAGACCAAGTGGCTGAATGTTGCAGACAAGAAGCTTTCAGGAAAAATGCAATACCCATTGATGTCAGAAGGTAATTAATTATTACAACACCTTATCAACAATTGCAACTCATTCTACTGTCTGGTTGCGATTGGATGTTTTCCTAAAAGATGTACTACATTTCATACAGGATTTAATATGGAAATTCTATTGCTCATGTAATAGAACAATTCAGGGAATTGCTTAGTTTATATCCTTAGAAACCTGATAGTATGATCCTAGACTACAAAGCACTTCCTTGGGAACCATTACTCATTGGCACAGAGAATAGTTCTTCCCTAAAAACCCCATCTCTAACCTGTTCTGTTTCATTTCCAGGGAAGCAGAACTTTTCTTCAAGTTCCAAGCTTTCCTTGTGAGTATTTTACAAAACATGAATGAAAAGTGCTTTGCCATGGAAAATAACACAGAAAAAAACATCAATACAGAGATCAGCCAGGTTGTTTATGGTCGTAGGATGAAGTTTTGCCTGTCTGGTGTCTTTAGTAAGGTTGATCACATATCTGGATTAAGCAATGGCACCTAAAAGCTGACTTAAAATGTAGGCAGAGCTACACAGAGGGTTTTGGGTCACTGCTCAAGGCTGAAGATGAGAAAAGGTGAAGAAGTTGGGGTAATTAATGCTTTGAGAGCTTTTGCTCAGCTTAGCAAGGGCTCTTCTACAGGCTGCAAATAGAGAATGGAGGACAAAGAGGAGGGAAGGTGCCAGTGACCACCAACCACCACAACATCATCTCAACAAGGGCTGTGTCAGGAAATTTTTGCAGAATGCCTCCCATAAAGAAAATGAGAATCTTCAGAGCAATTTACATGGACTGAACTATATTGCTGAAAAGGGACTCACAGAAAAAATGATTTCTGACCCAGTACTCCCTTTGTCTGGAGTGTTGTGTTTCCAGGGAGACAAGTGAGGTGCTAGATACAGGTTTTCTGCTGACTTCCCCTGAAACTTAATTTTTGGCTCAGATCAAAACGCAGTTGAATGAATCAGGGACTAGTCAATATGTGTAGCTTAGTATTGAAATTTCCAGAGCATTACTTCTAAAAGCAGTCCTTCAGAATTTTGTTTACTTTGATAGAGTGCTAAGGTAGTTCATATACTCACATTCTAAGTCAAACATCTAAGCCTTGATAGTTGAATGAAAAGTTAGAAAAAGCGTCTCAGATAAAACTTCTTACTTGATCAGTTTCCCTTCTGTCAGCCAACTGTTGCCTCCAAAATCTGAATGATTTTCCTTGAATATTTAAAGTATGTCTATATTACTGCATAGCACACGATCAGACTTAGAAGGGGAGCAGTACCAAATGTACCTTGGCCGTCAGTTGTGATACCTAACACACATTCAGCTGCTAGCACTGCTGGTACTTGAGTCTCTACTTCAGGTCACTAAAGAGGTGTGAGAAGCACATGGTTACAAATGATGCTGCTTCATCTCACCACCAAAACACTCAAAGCATATCTGCTTGCCAAGCTAATAGCATTTCCCATTCCCATCTCACAATTTCCTCATGTCTTACCATCTGGCAACACAGCTGTAGTTCAGGGGTTTGTGATGCTGCTTCTCCAGTGGAAGCAACCCAAAGATGGACCCAGGAGCCAGAGAAACTCCCACTCCAAACCACTGAAGTATTGAGTAAAACTAATTTTATGCCCATTTATCAGCTAGGGAAATTATCTTTGTATTCTCAGGTTTGATGCAAGTGCCAATACAGACACAGTGAAAAAGCAAAGCTTTCTGCTCAAAAGTTGTTGCAGAGTTTCTATCCTGACTGCCAGTGAGATAGTACTGCACTCTAACTGAGGAGTGCTGTAAGATTTTCTGAGTTGTGAAAAAATTTCAAGTATCCAAAAAGGACATGCCTTTCCTATTATTTGGGCAAACTTTCAAGCACAGCTTCATTCAGTTTATACCCCAGTTTGAAAAAGCATAAAGATCCCCTATTTTTCTCTGAGCTAAGGGGTAATACTCTTCTCACTTTTCTTTTTATGAACCTTGCCACTATCAGAGTAAGAAGTTCAATTTTCATCAATATCTTCTTATCCTTCCAGGCTGTTTCCCCAAGGAATGGAATGCTAACAAGCCCAAGCTGCCCATCCCCTTCCCCACCTCTGAATTATAATGCTGTCTTTTGGATGCACTGGTTTTGGAGTGTCTACTGCCAGATGATGCTCATCTTATTTGAACCTCTGCTCCACTTACAAATCCTCCCTCCTTTTGCTTTTCTTCACTGCTGTTGTTAACTGCACCATCTCAGACTTTTTCATTTCTGTAATCTTTGATCCTGCCTCTCCCAGCCTCTATGCTACATGAAAGTTCTGCCAAAATATCGCTTGTATACTGTTAGGGTTTCAGTTTGCTGTGTTGTGTTCTTCATTGACACACTAAGATAATAAATTGCTTATGTTTAGACAGCTCTGGCTCTATATGTTGTAACTTCATCCAGACTAATTTTAACTATACTGATGCCAGTGCCCTCCAAACAGCTCAAGAGTTCAAACTTCAATCTTAGCCTGTTAAACAGGATAAATTAGCCTCTCCACTGACTTTGTGGTCAATTCAGTCTTTCACGATACTCCATTCAATAAGTTAAAATTTCTTAAATTTGAAGGTCAGCATACTGCAGACCAGTTGCAGAGTTCATGACTGATTCATTCAGTCCTCATGCTAGCTCCAAAATTTCTCTTAGTTTCTTACCATGTTTTTTTTTAACCTTGTTTTCCAGGATATGCTTAAGGTACACAGTAAAATCATGTCTTACTATTTAGTTACAACACACAGACTTCTCCCCGGCCTTCAGAAAGGATCTCTCTGACAGATGCAAGCCTTCTGCTTTTGCACATTGTGAATAGTTTCAGATTGCACAGAAAGGATTTAAGAGCAAGGCTGGGATAGAAATCTATGTCTACCAGCCTAGAGACTCCAAAACCTTAGCAAGATTTTCTAGCTGAAGTCATCAGCACTCAGACCCACGTCCCCCACTGACCAGTCCTCAGAGAATAAATTTTAGGCCTCGGCTTGCTCACTTTTCACTGAGCACTGACTACATCATTCTTGTGGGTCACTCAGGAAAATGAAAATAAACGTACTCCATGGCAACTCCTCCTATATCATTCTATGTCTGCTTTCTGCATCACTAACGGTGTGTTATGTGGCTTTTTTGCCATAGCTCTCTTTACCAGCTCTGAATGCTTTATCACTGCACCTATTCTCTCCCATTAGACCAAAGTTTGCATCCAAGTGATAAATTTCATAAAAAATTTTCCGGGATTTAGCACTTCCTCAAGAGCCAACTAAGGCAAAATCTACTGCTCACAGAAAGACAGAGACAACTCAGGCCAAATACATAGGGACGTTTGAGCAGAAGACCACCTGTATTCCACATCTGGTTACTCACTCACCCCTTCTTTCGAGCCAAAGAGTTGTGTAATCATGCACATCTGTGTAAATACAGTATATGAAGAGCCCCTCGTAGTCTGTGTCAGCTCACTTTCTCCTCCTTGTGGTTTTGGCTGGAACGGTGTTTGATGATGGACTGTCAGCTTTGGATAGAAGGGCTATATCAGACAGTCTTGCATGGAATGTATATGCTGCCCATGGGCTTTGAACCAGACAGCTGGACACACGACTGGTTTTGTTTTCAGTTCCAAATCTAAAATAGTTTTAGAGGTCACGACAGCGTGTCTCCTTTTTTCACAGCTGTGAAGAAGTCACTGACATGGTGGAAGAAAAATAAAACAGAGGATGACTCAACGCTAATATGAAAAAGTACAGAAATGTGTCTAAAATCTCAAGATTAATTTATTTTATCTGTTTCTTTTCTGGGATCTGTGCATGTGTATGCAGTAGGGTGTGATGGGACAAGGTGGGAGGAGGGTAAGGATGGTAATATGTGAATGAGTCTACCAGGAGGTAGCTGTGGAAAGTCAGCATTTTTCTCAGATGAAAAGAAAATTCCCTGCGAATTAAAGCATGGGAAGGTGACTGGTGGCATAAATGGTTCTCATAGCTGCTTGCGCTCGTATTTGTGAGGGTAGACAGGCCTCAAGATCAGTGTGTTTCCTGGGGACTGGAAATCTTGCTTCTTTCCTTTATAGAAAAGGTTGTAATCTGAAGGTTCAGGAATATTTCTGGGGTGTTTATGGAGGAAAGGGCTATCCCTAGGACCTCTGCAGTACCGTGACAGATGACTCTTAAACCATAAATCTTTAAACTTCAACTAAAAGCATTGCTCTGTTAAGTTGACAAAAGTGAGTGCTTTTGTGACTCCATGTGTGAGATATGGAGATTGACACAAGTTCATACAACCACTGCATTGAAATAAATCAAGTGACTCATCTTCACTCTTGAAGGCCTTAATGGTTTATCTCCATCCAATCCATCATATTCACTTCACCAGATGTGATGTCCTTCCATTGCTGTCAGTCTTCACTGCCCAGTTGCAAACTTTCAAGCAAACGTTTTCAGTTTTCTGCAATCTGATCCTTATCCCTGGGAATAGCTTCCAGTAATCATACATAAATCTACATCATTTCCCTTTCCCTTCCTCCTAAAAGCCTATTACCTCTGCTTCAAAACCACTTGAAGCTTTGGGATTGCTTGGCTTGCTGTGTGCTGAGGCCACCACATATCACGTTAACAGGCAAGGTCTTCTTATTTCTCTCCTGCAGATCTGCCTATATTTTTTCCTTGACTAGAAATGCCTTTCTTTTTTTTTTTTTTTTTGGTGTATGCGGTGCCTAATGTTGCAGAGTCCTGGTCTTTCACACGACATAGAAACACAAATAGTTATAAAAAACATGTGAGTGTGCATATAGGAAAGTGGGGGAGCACATTTCCCCACATTTCATGAGTGTAGAGCAGTAAAATGAATTAATAGATCAAAATATAGTATTTAAAATTTAGTTTAGTTTTGGTTTTATCTGTCAGATAAAGAAACTGTCTGGAGTTCAAAATTGTTCCTTTTGCCCAGTGTCTGTCAATGTCTTGCCAACAACAAGACAAAGAAAGATTTCATTTTTCCTCTTTTGGGTGTAACAAAATTGTTCTCCAACAGGAATACAGAAATTTAACTTGGTTTCTTCCCAAAAAGGTAGCTCATAAGGTTCCTGATAGGAAAAAGCAGTCTGTTAAATGTTGTTCAGCAGCATGTCAGAGCTTCAAAGAGATAGGGCTTTCCTTCTCAAAGGGGCCTTATTCTTGAAATATGCACCCATAAAAAATGAGGATTTAACACAACGCACTCCTGTCGCTTAAAAGTTATCTGGAGCTAAAAATATAAATCAATTCTATCTACTAGACTTAGCTATCAGTTAAATCAGTACATTCATCATTTAGAACATATGTTTCAAGCTTCTTTACTTATCAGGCAAACAACTACCAGATATACCATCTATGATGATGGTAGGAAGCAATAATCTTCTAATAGGCTTGTTTCCATCTATCAAGTTAAAAGGAGAGAAAAAGAAACTAAACCAAACATACAAACAAGTAACCCCCAAAAAACCCATACTCACATCATGAACACAGAACATACACTTTAGGTTGACTAATGAATGCATGCACAGAAACTCATCTGTTAACAATATCAGCCTACAAAACCAACTGGTTTAACGCATGCAAAAACTTGTAGGAGGGATCATACACCAGCTATTTAAATTAGGAAAACTTGTGCTTCAAGCAGAGAAGTTTTTTATCTTTGATAATATACAATATATATATATATATATTTGCCAAAATATGACTTATTTTGTTATCAAACCTCAGCTCTGCTGACATATTAAATCATCTGTCTTGTACCTATTAGACATGGAACAAAAAAACAGATACAAGCTTTGGTCCAAACTTTGAGAAACTTAGTATGAGATAAAGACTGAAATGTCACCATTTCTAATTATTTGGTTTGCAGGCTTTGGCTTTAGTTTTTATTAACTGTAACAAGTAGTTCTGATTTCACCAAAGTCCCCATGAAAGTCTATTAAGCCTGTCCTTGAGTAGTGATTAAGGACTGCTAAGATACTTCATTCTGTCTTCCCTTACAGTCTTCTGCTTGATCTCATGTACTCGCATTGAATTTTCTTCACTTACTTTATTTTAATCTTCTTTTTACCACGAGAGAAGATTTATGGATATCTGACAGAGCTATATTTGCCTTTTTGGTGTAACCTTTGTACTGATATCCTGAAGCTTCCCTTGAGGTACTGAATTCAGGTATGAATTATTATGAATGATCTGAGGAACCATCCTAACTCAGCCTTCCCTTTCTCCCTCTTTTTTTTTTTCCCATCAACTGATCAGTTCAAATGGCACCTAAAGAAGTCTATCAAATAATTTTTTTTTGTTGTTATTGTTTACTCTTTGCCAAATGTCAAGGTATAACCTTGGCTCATGCCTACCACCGCAAGGCTGTTCAAGTCATTTTCTGTCCAAGAAGAAGAAAAGCAAGCCTGCCTGAATTTTCTCAAAGGATAAACATACAAAGTGTCTGTGAACTACTCACACAGTCATGGGTTTGCCATTCTTCAGTGGTGTTCTGTCAAATCACTCTCTCACATTCTCAAATTGGAGTACATTTCTTCTAAACCTCTAAAGAAATATCTCTGATCCAGGTTTGATTTTAAATGAAATATTCTTGTTTATCTTGCTACTGATTGTTCAGCCTGTTCAGGTGGGAAAACTGAGGGGTTGAACAATAACCTGAGTCTTTAGGACAGAAACTTCAGAAAATAAGCCAAATAAAAGTAATAATAATGATAGTGATGTTTGGGGTTTTTTTGGTCTGGTAAATACATATGTCTTCTATATGCTTCTGTTCAATGAGACTATCTCAGTCCACAATAGCTTCAGCTTCTTCCAGAATAATTATTGTGAAAGCATTAATGCAAGTACAGTCTTCTTCTAACAATACCTGTGTAAAAGTGGCTTGAGCAGCACACATTGTCCTACTGCTTTAAGGGAAAGCCATCAAGTAAGCAACTAGTTCCACTGCACCTTGGCTTGCATAGCAGGTCGTAAAGAAGAGAGGGGGAGCCTGTGCTGGTGTCTCCTTGGATGGAGATCTCACTGGTTTCCCTGCCAATGCCTTGATCCTTTACACTTCACCACAGGTGCACAATAAGACAGCCAATGTCTGGAGCCATTTCAGCATTACTAGATCAATCACTGGACCCTTGGAAATACAAAGATGTCATTAAAATACCTCAATATATTCCTATCCAACTCTGACAAGGAATTTGAAATCTTCTTTGTATTAATGGTACATAATGAATTGAACATACCCAATACAGGCAGATGGAAAATTAATGAACAATGTGTACATATTTTTAGGGTGGTCTTGAAGTCTCTCCAACATAAAAACTTCTCAGGAATGAACTGTTACTTTTTCTCCTTTGTGAACAGCATATCCAGGCAATAGAATCATGCACAAATTTCCGGCAATTTTAAACAATTTTGACTTCAGCTCATTTTGTTCATTTCTCCTCTCCTCTTTTGAGGGCAAAATTTCAGTGATTGTGAATTTGGGCTTTATCTGTATCTTGTGTTCTACAGAGTGACTTCAAAGAATAGCTGCAGTGGAAAAGTGTGACTTATATGTGAGATAGTAGTTGCACAATCCTTAGGGAAGAAAATCAAGGTCAGAGTTACTGATCCAGTAGGAAATCCTGGTTTTAATGTGTTTGGTTTTTTTTCTTCCTAATGCTTTCTAGTAATAAATTGCTTTGTAGAATACAAGTAAACCACAAGTAGTATAGAAACCAAGTACTCTGTGTAACACTTTACACACAGAAAATTATTTATCTATAAGTCTAAAATATTTCTGAAAAAAGTAATTACTTTGACTGTCATAAACATCATATTTTCCACATCTCAGAAGGTGATTCTTGTCTTTATCTGAGTGACAGATTTACCTTTATAACAGAATCTAAGAATCAGAAATGGAATTAAAAAATATATTGCTTGCATTAAAGTGCTCTTATATTTCATACAATAAGATTCTATATTTACTTTTCAATTGAAAGATCATGTCTTCTCCTCTGATTCAAAGAATATTAACCTCTTCTTATGCCACATAATTTGCTTCAATTTCTGTGCACAAGGCACAGTCTCCTTCACTTCACTCCAGACCAGATGCAACAGTTGCTCAATGGCAAAACAGCAAATATTAAATAAACCACAAGAAATTGACTGCATTGGTAGGACCCCAGAACAGAGGAAAGGAAAGTAGGGCCTTGAGTAAATGTTATTGGCTGAAGTGAATCATCTAGAGGAAGGCTATGTCATGGAGCTGACTTTGGGAAGAAGAGGGTACATAGATGTCCAACCAAAGAATATCAGCATTTGAGAGTTTCAAATAAAGCAGCAACTTCTTAATTTTCTCCAAAATATATGGATTCATTTCACTATGAACATAATATGGATCAGTTCTCTGAATTGTTGGAAAGACTAAAGCACTACAGGATGGATATTTTGGAGGACCCTCAATTTGTGACTTTGCTTCCTGACTCTCTTGCTCCCCTTTCACTGCCAGAGAACATTTGTTCCACTGAAATATTGATTTCTGGCCTTTTCCTCTCTTTTCTTAATATTTTTGCTTTAACAAACTCGGTTGATTTTTCCATTCAGTGATATCTCATTTTTACAGCACCTTGAACACTTAGGATTAGAGAAGACAAAAAAATCTTTTCTCAGATAACATAGTTCATGATATTTCCCAGTGCATCGTATGCACCTGACGATATGGTTGGTCCTGCCCTGTGGAAGGGGGGGATGACATCCACCAGTTTACTGCCAGTTTACCAGTTTACTGCCACTTTAAAAGCCTTCAGTTCCATGGTTTGAAATTAATTTCCATCTATGAAGATGGATTTATAGGAGTAGCTTTCATTCCTTCAATGAATAATTTCCTCTAACCAAAAATAGAGAGTAATATTAAGTAATTATGGCTTAGACCTTCTCCAGAGAGCAAATCGGGGCTTCTTTTCTGCTAATCTCTGAAGACTACCTGCAGAAACAGACACATATTCCAGGAACATGGGGGCAACTGGTAAAACAGGCAATATGTAAGACTGATAGAGAAATTAAATATTTTCTTACTTTTTAGGAGTTTATAAATTAAACTTGATCAGGATATTAAATTTAGATTACTCAAAATTTCTGCCTACAAAATAGCACAGTTATTCTGAAAAGACTAATGAATACAAATTACAAATAGAATGTTCTTTCATCTGTAAGAAAGTTAAAACATCTGTGTCTTTTGTGGCTTAGAGGTGAAAGGCAATTTTGACCAAAAAGTTATTTCCAGTCATAAAGGTTGAATATCGTTTAGCTGTGACTGCATGAGGTAGCTATAGGACCTACTTGCAAATACTTCTATTTGGCTGACACATTTCCATTTTATTTTAAGGTGTGGCACCCATGTCTGTTTGACTATCCGTGGACACTCCTACAGAAATGGATATAAAACCAGCGGAATTAAAGTGAATTTACACTGGGTCAGCTGAAAAATATAATGTAGTCCTTGATGCCTGTGATCTGGATGAAACGCTGAAACAAACCCACCCTGCAATTTCAGCCTTCAATAGTATGTTTAAAGCTGATAGTACCATCTAGTGGGTAGAGAAAGAATTGAAGAGTACAAATACAAATAACCAGAATCCTGAGAATTTGAGTATTAGATTGAGATTTAGAAAATAAAATGACAATAAGTATCACCTATAAGATTTTTGGATCTATAATTTTTTTCACATTAATGTCACAAATATATTCAATGGAATACATTTAGGAAAAACATCAAGGAATTTGGTACAATTTTTTCATTACCAGTGACATCTTTCAGCTAAATATGATTGCTCTATAGCTTCTTTCTCATGATTGTAAGCCCTATGTCCTAGTCCTTTAACTCTGATGGTTAGGGACTGTCCCATAAATCTGCATAGACTCATTTAGTTTTGGTTTAGATTCTTTCTTCTCTTTCTTTTCCAAAACCTACACTATAGTTCTTATTACCTCATTGTTATTTTAATGTAGCTCAAGAAGAAGCACAACAGATTTCAGTTTTCTTTTTGAATTTATACAGGATTTTTTTTTTTATCATCTTCTGGTTTAGCTATTTTATATTGCCTCGCTTCCTGGAAGTTTCCCAGCTACAGGTTATGTATAAAATGTTAGTCTTAAGAACTACTGAATTCTTACACTATGGACTGCTCAGCACATTGGGTATTGTAAAACCAGAGGGTAAAATCAGAATTAATTTTTGATAAAAATTCTTCACAAGATAGTTTCCATTTTCAGTGATTTCTGATTTTCTTACTTTGTGTCATGATTTAACCCCAGCCACTTGCCAACATCCCTTCCACCAGCAGGATCAGGGAGAGAATCAGAAGGGTAAATGCCAGAAAACTCGTGGGTTGAGATAAAGACAGTTTAATACAAAACCTGTTTAAAAACAAAAGCCCCACACAAGCAAAACAAGGAATTGATTCACTGTTTTCCATGGACAGACAGGTGTTCATCCATCTCCGGGAGGGCAGGGTTCCATCGCATGCAACAGTTACTTGGGAAGACAAACACCATCACTCCCGATGTCTCCCTCTTCTTCCTTCCTCCTTCTTCCTTCTTCCTTCTTCCCCCAGCTTTGTATACTGAGCATGATGCCATGTGGTATGGAATATCCCTTTGGTCAGTTTGGGTCAGCTGCCCCAGCTGTGTCTCCTCCCAACCTCCCACATACCTCCAACTTCCTTGCCAGCATGGCAGTACAAAAAAGCAGAAAAGGCCTTAGTTCTGTGTGAGCACTGTTCAGCAACAACAGAAACATCTCTATATTATCAACCCTGTGTTCAAGTACAAATCCAAAACAAAGCCATACTAGCCACTGTGAAGAAAATTAACTCTACCCCAGCCAAACCCAGCACACTTTGTGAAAGACATTTATGTTCATATAGAAACCACAACATAAAAATAACAATCTTTAACAATCAGAGTACTAGTAGCTGATAAATATTCTTCATTTGGGACTGTGTCTCACAAGCAAGGATAATTGCAGTATTTCATGAACATTTCTATGTGAAGGCCAATATTCTTCTCTGGTCTTTAATTTCTGTCTTGCTGATGATGAGTCATCAGATTACACTTATCTCTAGTTATCTCACAGGACGATTTATGAGTGAAGAGTATGAGCAAAACCCACTTTGAGATCCCTTCCCTGTATGTAGTTGGTCTGAGGAACCTGAGAGGACTACGTGTTCTTGGGCATCTACAACTAGCCAGTAATGTCTAAGGATGTCTCAGAGAGAGTCTCAACAGGTTTACCTAAACTTCTTGGGGGAAATTCTTAGCTCACATTCATTGCCATCTCTTCACCTTAGACAGAGCTAGGCCAATTTACAAGGTCTATGTATCTTCCTCTCCCTTCCCCCACATAGCTTATGCAGTGACCTGTGACTAATAAACTTACGTTCCTGGGGTCTAGGGGACTTCTCTTGACAGTCATGAAACAGTAGTCAGGCATGAGCAAAAGCACGGAGAAGTGACAAGAGTAAAAATTATTTGGAAGGATATTACTGCAGAAGTTGCTGAGACAACTTTGAACACCTGTATTATTGCTACCAGATAGTATTTGAATCTTGTGGCATTGGCAAGAAGGTGGTAGAGAGAGTTTCTCCTATAAAGAGCTCACAAACTATTCACCTCTTTTCACTAAAACTAAACTTTAGTTTCCAGATTCTGCAGAAACTTAATAAAATGCAAAAGCAGCAGTGGTGACTCCCTATGCTGAACTGCAAATTTTGAGTTAGAGTAGGTTCTACAGGCTTCAACTTTACAATGCTACTTTTGGAAGCACTAAAAATAAATCAATAAATAGTAGTCTTAGCCTCAAAGATTTCTCCATGTAAAATGTTCATACAATCCTTCAGTAGCAGGCTATTTCATGTGTCATATATAAAATCTTCTAACCTGCTATTTACCACCTGGTAGTGTATTCAGGATTCTAAAACTATATTCCTCATGGTTTATTGCTATGTGTTTGTTTCAGGGGAGAGCAAGGGTGACATCCAGTGGTGCATTTAGCATTCTGTATAGATGGACTATGCCTTCAGTGAAATGAGATCTCACTGAGACCTCAGAGACATAAAACATTACCTCTTAAAGATTAGGTAAAATTGAGAGTGCATGGTTTTCCCCATGGGCCCCAGACTGCATCTTTTAATAAATAATTTACATTTCTTGATACACTTTAGTACAGAATTAGGAAGCAAAGAGTGTTAGTGAAAAATAGGCCAAAGGATATTCTGTAAACTGGCTTTTGCTCACATGAAATAATAAGTAAATAATGAAATAATAATAAAAACTTCCTCATCAAGTTCAGCAGCTTCCCTAGGGTGGATATTCAAGCCAGAAATGTCACTAATCGTGTTATCTGTGGATGTGCCATTTATATTTGTAAGGCTTTCCCACCCTAGCTTTGCAACAGGAAAATAGTGAGAAAAACTCACTATTTTTTTCCCCTTCATTTTTTTCCTGCTGATTTCAAGTATTTAAATATCAAGGCAGGTATTAGGTAGAAGTATGAAGATGGTAATATTATTTCAGCTTAAATCACTTAAACTACATTGTCTGAACAATATATTTTAGAAGGCTGCTGTCTTAGTCATTCCACAGAGTTGCTAGAATTTGGGGCACTTTACTGGCCAGAGTTATGCAGTCAATACAGTTTTGAAACTCATGGCAGCATGTATTCAACATTTAAGTTTGGGAACAGAAGTAAGCATATTTCTCCTGATCCATTGCCTTCTAGCCCTGTGTACGTCTCAGGGATAGCCTGCAGCATCCCTTAGGCTGTTCAGGCATAGATTACAGCACAGATGAATGCCACACATGTGGCATCTTGAATGCTCTATAGGGCATCTTCTAGCTGTATGTCACATTGGCTTTGGGAATGTGTTCACTGTAGGTCTTAATGATCCACAGAAGACAAACTAAATATCATACAGTGGAGGTAGGTTCCTCAGTACTAAGTAACTTTTAAAAATCAGACCCAGGCATAAAATTTTGGGGTTATATGAAAGCCTGTCTTTTATTGAAATATAATATAATCCTGTCCAAACATTACAACTCCCTTATATGTTTTTGCTACCTTCTTTTTAAGGAAAAAAAAAATCAACAGTTGGTACATTTATTCAATAATCATCTGGACTGAATTAGCTGTATCAAAATGTCTTTTCTGATCATATGACATCAAGATACAACTTCTGATGTCAGGGCTAACAAAACCCAGTTTTAATAAGGTCTATAAAACCAAACCTCCAATAAAAAAAGTGATTATGCATGCACCTTCAGGACTCATCTCTGTATGATACAAAAGTGTTATGATCCAGATCAATAAAATTACTTCCGTGTCCACACAAGACCTGATTTAGGCAGGTAGGAACCCAATAAAGTGGGGAGGGCTCAGAGAATGAAGTAACATCTTTTATTAAACCAGTTGATGCTGTTAGAAATAGATGAGCCTCTGAATTCATGACTTCAGATTGAACTCAGTGTAACGACTGAGGCACCCTATAAACAGAAGCAGAAAACCCCTTGAGCTGAGTGGGGACATGCCTGCACTATACAAGTTCAGTTGTATTATTTGACCTTCTTCTCTGTGAGAAGGTATTACTTGGAGCTGACAGGAGGTGCCAGTCTCAAGCTGATGAGTTCCAGCACTGACCTTGATCTCTGCCTGTCATGCAAAGCCAAAATGGAGGAAGGAGTATACCTCCTCCTTTTGCATGGTGATTTTCTTGTTAGTTCTCCTGTCCAGCAGGAAGGAGACCTGGGCCATGCTCCTCTTTGGTACCTGTGGAGACCTGAAGGTCCATCTGAAAGGTCCCAGGTGGGTAGTCCAGCAAAAGTGATATTCTGAGTTACAATAGCAAACAAGATTCCTGCCTCTGCTCTCACAAGTGTCTGAGTATTTCACATTTAGTGTTCAACAGACCTTGTGCAGGAGCCAAGCCACCCCCACCCTTGTCCCCAGGCCACAGACGCATGCTTTCTCTGCCCTAATAATTACTTAATTATTGACGCATGAAAAAGTTTCAACAGATGGTCTGGAGCTGAATAAATTCTATTCCTGCAGGCCAAGGATTCAACAAAATTTGGACTCCACACCCCAGTGAGCCCTCTCACAGCTGAGTCTGTGGAGCTGGCAATAAGCCCTGAGCCTTTTACTGGATTATGTACTTTGTGTTTTGTGTAAGTGCCAACCAAGACCATAGATAAAGGGGCACAGGGGTCTGGGTAGCAGCACGACAAGCTGCTTTAAGGACATAAGTTTTAGAACTACATATGATCAAGGCAGTTGAGAGGTATCTGTGTCCTTTATTGATCTAATTGGAAACAGCTAAGGAGTTGGTATATTTGTAGCTTAAATCCAATTGGTATTATTTAGGATAACTCCTTTTTACTAGTTAATAGGTAAAATAAGTTAATTTGCAACATATCAAATCCTGGTTGTTTTTTTTTCCCCCACATTCCCCCTTTGTCCTTTGCACAATTTTACCCCTAGTCATTCACAGTCTTGCTGCTCCTTCCCCAAGTCCTATATTCTGCATTGGGGAATGACGCTTTTTACTGACCTAATTTTTCATTTTTCTTTTATTTTCTAACATTAGTATTTGAACAAATCAGGATGTCATTTGATAGATTTTAAAAGGAGAGGCCATTATGATCTGCTGCTTTGAGCAGTTGTATAAATCCGCCAAGGAACCTCACCCAGTCCTTTCCACAAAGAAATGCACAGGCCAGGGATGATTATATTATGTAGCACAGATGAGAACACCTCAGGTATTGAGGTATTGACTGGACAAACAAGGTTATGAGAGGGCAGCCCAAGCTGCCAGAATAATACCGTGTGGCAGATCAAACAGCAACATTTATTTTAGGACTGGTTTAAATACCACAGATATCCAAAAGAAATGAAATTTGTCTTATATGAAATGATAGCAACCATATCAAGAAAGATTAAGGGTCCACTACACATTTAAATATATTTTAATTGTGCTGTGATTTGGGAAAGACAAGAGAGAAGGGCTTGATACAACTTCTTGTTGGAAAAACCCTTCAGTATATACAAGATATAAATGAATGCGAGTCAGTATCGTCTGGAAGGTACTGTGTAACAGCTACCAAATGAATTTATATAATAAATCCAGGAGAAAGGCAGCTTATTTTTAGCTAAGCATGTACAGCAAACAAGCCTAGAAATTGAGACTGAAACACGACAATATAGCTGAGAGATACAATAACTAAAAACAAACAAATACATAGTAAGTAATGACAAAAAAATCAGGATTGACTACTCAGAGCAGGAAACCTTGATGTGTTCAAAGTAGAGTTAGAAGAAAATAATTTATTTAAATGAGCTTTGTATGCTGCACTTGTATTTTTACAGATAATTAAAGAAACACTTAGCGTGACCATACCACCTTGATATTTTCACCTCAAGTAGGATTGCTTTATGGTTTTTCTCCAAACCACTTTATTTCTGACTCCTAACATATGCTTTCACCACCCAGTCAGGGAAGAAAGTGTGGGATAGTGTGAAACTTGTCAAAAATTCTGCGATTGGGCTGACCCAGGACAATTGTATTTTGTGGCAAGTTAGGAAGATGTAGCATGTGATTTTTCCCACTGATAAGTTGAAAAGAAAACCTTTCAGTCTATGGCATAAAAATGCAGTGTTAAAGTGTCCCCTCCACCTCTGTAGCAGGTGTGTACCTGGATCTCCCAGAATACCCTGCTAAAGCCCTTCCCCGAGCTGAAATACACAGGCAAGATGTTTGGATCCATCAAAGACACTTCTGCAAATGTCACTTCCACGAGGAGTGAGGAGTTCCACATCCAGCAGAGGACAAGAACTTTGCTGCAGAGGGCAGGAGGAGCAATCCTAAATTCTTTATTCCAACCCGTGCTTCTTTACAAGTTTTTTCCTGGTAGATGTTCCTCAACATTTCACTGCTTAACATTATTTGAAGTGAAATGTTTGGGGCAGGTCTATGGGCTGAAGCAAAGACAGCTATCAGTGCATGTTTTGTCGTATGTCAGAAGGTGGGACCAGAGTCAAGGCTGTGCCACCTCCTCCCTGGTCGCCACCACCCCATCTCTGGGTTCCTGCAGACACCCACTGGTGACAAGGCCATTGAGCACAGCACGGCAGGAGGGACTGCACAAAGTAAACACATTGCACTGAAAGGCTCATCTTTCAAAAAACTTCTTCCACAGGAGGAAATTAAAAGAAAGAAAGCTTCCAGGGGCTGTTATCAGTTAAAACACTTGTGTTAATAAGAATCCCCGTTTTAGTTGTTGTTTCCGTTCAAAGGACACTTTCCAAATAACCCTAATCTAATGAAAGATAAACCATGCTTGTACAAAATAAAATATAAGAGACACTTCAGACTCAATAAGCCTTCTAACAATAACAAAAGCAAAAAGTTGACAGAGGAACTTAAGAGTAATTGAAAGTTTTCCAAAGGAAGAAAACAAATCCAGTAAGGGCAGCCTGAAGTATTTAAAGTCTAAAGCAATCATCTGAAATGTGCTTTTCATACTGTAGATTTCACTGGTACATCTTTCCACATCCTGCTTAGAGCTACCTGCATAAGTAATGAGTGCATTAATTAGCTAGAGATAAATACGCAGTGAGATATATATATATTAATTTTATGTAAATTGTCTATAGCATAGAGCTTGACTCTTGTGCCTTTGATCTGCTGATAATCTCCAAGTGTGTAGATTTCAGCAGGCCAAATAATTTTTATCTCTGCTGAGAGTACTTTTGGCAAGTTTTCCATCAGTAGGAAATAAGCTGGAAAATTCTGGTGAAACTTCAAAGCAACAGCTTAAGGTGATCTTTCATTTCATGAATTTCAGACTGTCTCTTCTGTTTAACAACGTACTGAGTTCTTTCTCCCTAATACACTTTTAAAAATTGCATATAAGATGAATTTATAAAAATCATATATGAGATATATGAGAGATCCTGTCACTTTGCAATACAGGCCATTTTTCAAATTATAGAGATACTAAGAGAAGTATTAAAGCCTTGAGTGCTGTCTCTTACTAGTGCATTCATTTGCACAAATAAATGGACTTTAAATCCTTTTACACATGAGGTCTATCTGCTGGTGTTGGAGGTGCATTGTTCATTTGTTTGACTGATTTCTGCTTTAATTTTTCTCCCAATTTTGTTATAAATATCCATTCTTTTCCATCCCACATTCTATGATAGCAAATCTATGAGTTCTTGTAATGCCCTCAGTTATGTCTCACATGTATACAAGAAATCAGGGACAACATGAAACCTGCTTAACTTCTACTAGGAAGGGGGGCAATCTAGCTAAAAATCCAGAGGGCAAAAAAGCAATCTCTTCCAGGGCTTAAATTACAACGTAAGGAAAGACACAAATGGATATAATTAGAGGGAGAATTAAAAGAAGTCTCAATAGTACTCTCTTCAAAAATATCATAAGTTGTCTGGACTCAGAGGTCAGTGATGTGCAGAGAGCATTTAACTGTGCCTGCTCTTGGCAACTGATCCAGTTATTAATTGTCCAGTCATTAACTGGGGCTATGAAAACAGTTTAAGAAGCCAAGTAAGGTCAGGATATATTTGACCTCTTGAACATTATTTGCAATTGCATTTTTCTAAATTTTAGTGTAATCACTATTCTTAAAACAGTCTGCTTCCTTCTTAAAAGTGTCACTTCACAGCAAAAATGCTATCGAAATTCACCAAAAAGAAAAAAAAAACATAAGATTTACATGATTATTGTTCCAATTCTTGGCTAAACACCTACAAAGCAACATAACAGGGTTTGAACTAATTGGTCACCATAATGCATCTATCCCAAGAGAAAGTAGAAACCAAAAAAAGCTTTAAAAGTGACCAGTTACACAAAGAAATTGTATCAATATGAATCGTTTCAATGTTTGTTCACTTGATGATGGTTATCTTGAAGGAAAAACAAGGGAAATGCAGCTCTGGGAGACCATTTATTTTTTCAGAGTGCTGGAACATGGGATCTATTGACCTGGAACAGCAGCAAGAACAGAAAACAAGGCCAATGACAGTGCCTCTGGCAGCAGTTAAAAGCTGATGTTTCGGGGAAGGGGGAGGCCAGGAGCCAGCACAAAGTAAGCTTGCCAGAGCCATAGCACAACTGGTGACAGGGACAGATTTGGGCTTCATCTCAGATGCTACCTTGCTGTACAGCTGCTTCTGCCATATGGTACAGCACGATTTTTCTAACCCATATTTAGCTGTGTGCCCTGCTTCTGCCGAGAGCCATCTGCAGACAGAGGAAGGATTTGCCCAGAGATCAGATTACCTTTTGCTCAGTTCATAAAAGGCTGCATCAAAGCAATGAGGAAGCAAGGAGAGGGGCAAGGCAGGTTAACTATTCTCTGGTTAAAAGAAGCATTGGCAAGGAAGTAAGAAAGGAGGAGACAAGTCAAACCCCCAAGGCAGAAAATGTTTCTGCCCGTCAAGTGAAGAATAGAGCAGGTATCCCACTACATCTGTAGGTATCTTGTGTAAAAGAAAAAATTTTCCACTCAAAACAGGAATAGGTCCAGATGTTATTCCTCAGGGCGAAAGGACCATTACAGATGGTTCTTTTGAACTGGCAGCAGCAAAGGCCCCAGATACCACTGGATGGAGAAAAGGGCCTGGAATGTGACCTAAAACATGTTCCTGTGGACAATCAGTAACCTAGTCTCATTAACTTGGGTAAAAACTGACACAAGGACAGGTTAGTCAGCACTTGGACATGAGTCATGGTTGGAAAAGGATGAGATAAGTCCCCATCTTTACATTGTTTCACTACCATGATTGTACTGTAAATGCTATTGAACTCATTCCTAGTCCAGAAAGCAGTGCACATTGCCACACTCTCACAAACTCGGAGAATAAGACACTGCCCAGATCAGCTGATGTAGCCAGATCTGTTGGCTGTGTATCAGGGACGGGGACTGAATACGGATGTCTGGATTTCCTTCCAAGAACTGCTTCTCAGAAGTGGTTCAGATGTAGCCCAGACCAGAGGAAATTAGCTTCTATTTCTAGTACCAAAATTAATGCTCCCAAAAGATCAACTTCTTCTTTTGATAAATACTTATCAGTAATGCTTCCACCACTTGAGATTGCACAAAGGTAGGGACTACCAGCAAGAAAATGCTGAAAATTAGTCCAGTGTGACCATGAGCAAACTCAAGTACTAATCTCCTCCTAAGCCTGTGCTAACAACTGCAAAAAACCCACACTGTATTCCCTTTCTTCTTCCAAGGCCTAGGATATGGTAAGTAATAAGGTCACATGGCAAGCTGCAGTGGTTCAGGTCTAGGAAGGACTAGGAGACACTGTCTTGTCAGTTAACCAGGGACTCCATTACAATATATACAACAAATGCTGTAATTAAGGATAGGTAAGGTTTACTCACCTCTTATTGCTCAACCAGGAACACCAAATAGGTGACTTTGTCCTTGGATGACTGAAACAAGGCATTTTTGCCTGTGAACATAGTTGCTATGCCTACATGGCAAAAATAAAACAATCACGGAGCGTCACATTAGTTTAAAAATTTTATGACACAGTAACGTTTCTCTGAACTTGAAATCCTTTTAGAAGTGGCTTGGAGAAAAAATAAAAGCAGCTTCCAGAGTGCTTCACTGGCACATTAAGTTATGTATTCTAAGTCCTGGAGGTGAAACGTTTTTAGCATTTATGGGAGCTCTGGGCTTCCAGTCCTCATGCTGAGACAGTTACTAATACATGACAGAAAGCATCTGTGATCTACTGCTTGCAGGGTTCGAGCCCCAAAGCATCCAGAAAGCCTGTGCATAATCCTTCACTCACATGGCAGGTTGACTGCACCACGCATAAGTCAATGTGATGTATACACTCTGATATGACAGGTCCAAAATATAATGTACTCTATAAATGATTTGATCTTAATTAGAAGAACAAGGGTCTTTTACATGACAATTTTCTTTTAGAAAAAGGCATAGGGCATTAAGAGATATTAGTGTCAGCATCAGTCCTCATAAAACAGGGACAATATCTATTCTAAGGCTTTTGGGTATAAAGTACACGTTAAAAATGGGATTATGCTACTCTGAAAGGGAAAATGATTGCTACTCTAATTTCCCACTAAACCAGACTGGGGCATCATTATGAACACAGCAGTTCTTTATAGAAAGAGTAACAGCCCAGTATTCTGTTGGAAAATACCTGGTCCATTTCTTTGATGTCCAGGCTACTGTTAGTCTCTCTATGAGTGCACAGGTAAGTACATCCATGCAGGACCAGGGCCAAGCAGCTGACCTGAAGACAGGCCATAACAGACCTTTCTGAATCACAGCCTTTGTCACTTGAATGTTTCTACCCTGCACTGTTTTTTTTCCTGGTGGACTGGATCAAAGCTATCTAGCTGGCAAGAGATTTCATTCACTTCAGTCAGCAGGGAAGTATGTCTGGTTAAAACCTGAATTTCAAGGAGGGCATATTTTCACAACCTTGGTTTTCCTGAGTAATATGATTACTTGTTTTCACCTGATGTGGCATTGGTGCCTGCTATCTAGCAGCTTCTCCCTGTTCGTGCAGTTTCAGCAATTAAGATGTCAGGCTGATAAGTAGGGATATTATGTAAGTGGTGTCTATGGGAATTCTGAGCAGACAAAAATAAACGGAAAGAAAAAAGGTGTTATGATAGTACCTGGAAAAACTATGCATCTTACAAGCAGAAAAGCACATCTCACTTTGCCAGTTTGTCTCAGAGTACTGCATGGGAGAACAGGCTGTGCTCTCCAGTGTTTTGCCTAAGGAAAGCTTTGGGAAGGTCTGCAGCACAGCTTGTGGTTTGTCACACTCCTGCAACTAGAATGCATCCCTGTGGTTCCTCTTGCCTTTCTCAGTCAGCTGCTTGCTTTGAGTTGGGGGGGGGGGGGGGCTTTCTTCTGGAGGAGCTCTGCGTTAGGGAGCTGTGACTGCAAGTCTGAACCACTGAAAGAGTTGTCTTGCTTGTCTCCCTGAAGTCACAGTATGGAAACATGTATGTGAGACCCCATGATCTGGAGAATGGCCTTCCCAGGGACCATCTCTCCTTGCACTTCAGGAGTGCTGACTGATTTTCCCAAATGTAGATAACTCAGCTGGCATGAAATGGAGGTGGAGGGTGTGGAAACTCATACACAGTCTTCCTTGAAAAGAAACAGCTAATGCACACAGCCATCACATGCACAGTTAAGTACATTTCACACACTGAAACACCAGTGGAGGGGAATGGGGTTGCAATCCCCTTAGTTCACCTAGAAAATCTGTGCCTGTTCTCACATGGTGGAAACACACGACCTGAAACACAAGACAGTACATCTGGGAACAGATCAGAATAGCAATTTCCTTTACTGGCTAGATTAAAAATTGTGGAGAACAGACATTCATATCCCAGTATCTGTTGAGGATTCGTGAGAGAATTGTGGTCAGTTTTATCATGTTTGCGCTTAAATTCTCTAATGTGTAGTCCTTTAAACTCAGTTGATATGGAAGAAGCCCTTGATCAGACCCTCTGCCTCCACAAAAACACATTACATTTTTTTATTTTCATCAATGCCAATTCAACTCAATGTACAAGCAGAGCTTTTGGGTTGGAGATTGATAGAAACTGCACTAAAAACATTTTAAAAATAAGTGATACAATTAAAAAACCTACTGGAATTAAAATAGGAAAAAACTTATAACTTAGGCTTGGAGTGCTCAGGCTGGAAATTGGGGTGCTGCTACCCATATGTTCAGTAAGGCCTCTGTGTGAGCCAGAGGCCATGACATTTGTTGAGAGAAAGGCACATCAATTCCAAACACCACATTAGATCATTTTAATGCCCAGAGTTATAAATTGCAATGGGTTGCAACTTGTCGTGGTGACAATCCACACATCCAGTGCTGTTTGGGTATTTTAGTCTTGCAACTGCCTTTTTTCTCCAAATGGGTTGCTCAGCAGTAATGACTATTCAGAGAAAAGTGGCAGACAAGGTCAGGTAGCACCAGAATGAAAAGCGAAAACTTGAAAGATACTAGATGAATATTTATGCAGAGCAATCTTCACTCTCAAATTATGGAGCATAATGGGATCAGCAAAGCTAACAAAATTCATGCTGCGTGAACTTCCTCTGTGAGAACTTAAGTTAATCTGCACATAAGACTGACAACCCGTGAACACAGAGAAAACATTCAATGGCATGTAAAAACTTCATTGAAATAATGTTTCTGACTATATCAGTGTTCTAGCAATGACAGAATAAACAACAATTTTTTTCAGACAGATTTTAAATCCACAGGCCACTTTTTTGAAATGGCATCCAAACATTGTCACAGCAGACTTTGTTCTTTTGTTTTGCTGCCGATTTGGTATGGTAACTGAAAAGCATCCATGAGGATCCAGTAATGAGTACAAGGATTTCAGAACAGCCTGGCACTGAACTGGTGATGACAAGAAGCAGCCAGGCACTGTTTCGCCCTCATATTGAAAGATTTGCCAGGGAATACTTTTCATTGCAAAAACGAATGGCAGTTAGCTGAATTTGGAGAATCTGTCTTATTTCGAAAGATTTTTTTTCTCAAGTATCTTGGTGCACATGGGCAGTGAAATCCACTCCTGTGCTGTAAGGTCAGCACAAGAGCTGCAGATCAGTTTACTTCTTTGGGGGGCTGCAGATTTAGTGCACAGAGAAGTCTGCATTTCATCCACTCTGTATTTTTTGTGAGCAGGTCACAACAAAGACCCGAGAGCTATTACAATCCATCACTATGCACAAATCCCAAAACAGTTGATCACTTGGGGCTAAATACTCATATATTTAGAGAGATAGATAAACCTTTTATGTTTATACAAGGATCTTTAAAAACTTTATTAGTAAGACCAGTTTTTTCCTCCACATTTCTAGAGTATACTGACATTATCACTGTTTTAAGTCTTAATTTAAAAATTAAAAGAACAGTTTTTTTTACTGTCCTTCAATATTTTCTTTTCTGAACTAGGGGCCCTGCTTTGTCCCTCTTCTGAATGCTTCAACACATGTCTAACCTTTCTGAATTCAGGGATATATAAAAAAAGTTTTATTGAATCCAGAGCTCTCTGAGAAACTGCAAAAGAACGCAGGTCCTGCTACCTGAAATATCTGAACCCTTCAAAATATTCAACTTATTACCTGTTTATGTCTGATCTTTTTGCTCCTGAACTTTCACATCTATCATTATCCAAACGTATCAGAAGCACATCAGTCACAGACACAGCCAGCTGCCTTATGTGTGAATTTAATTAAAAGAGAAAATGCAAAATAATATTTTAAAGATGCAGAATTCAGCCCATGCTGGCAATCCGACCTTTCCCTTCCGATGCCAATTCGTTCGAGAGACCAAGCAGTGCCTGCAGGTCGGGGACAGCGATCCTCACCCGGCACACCGGGCCGTCCTTCTCCACACTTCAAGGCCGGGGAAAGCAGTGCTGGGAGGACAAGGGATGGAGTGCTCTGCAGAGCCATTCTCGGTTGCAACAGTCATCGCAATTAATTAATTTATATATTTATTAACATAACACTTTTCATTGGACATTTTCTTTAGTAGAAAGCACTGCCTGAGGCTGTGGGCTCTAGATCTGTTTTCCGTCTGTCCTCCAGCGGGAAGGCGCACGGCAGCCCGGGTGTGACGCTGCCCTCCTGCTCCCTTCTCGCTCGGGCTCCCGGTACCGCCGCCGGCCCTGAGCCCCGGGCGCGCCCCCGAGCGCGCGTGCCCGCGAGCGCAGCTGCCACCGAGCGCGTCTGTTTGTGCGTGCTAAAAATAGACGGGAGAGCCTGACAACTGCGTTCTGATTGGCTACCGCTGAGGAGCCGGCAGCCAATGGGGGCGCGGGGAGCGACAGGGCTCGTGGCGCGGCGGGACTCGGGGAGGATGCGGGCGGGAGGTGTGCGGGAGCCAGCGGGGGGGGGGGGGGGCGGTGTTGGAGATGCCGCCCTCGCCCCGGCCGCCAGCGCAGGCGTCCCCCCTCCTTCACTCCTGGCACCAGTAGCCGCGGGCCGCCGTCGCCCTGCGCCTCCCGCCGGCCTGTGGGGGCCGCTGCCCTCCCGCGCCGCCGGCGCGGCTGCCGCCCCCCCTCCACGCCGGCAGGGGGCGGCCGTGGCCGTGTCGGAGCGTTCCCTTCCATGGGGTGTCTTGGAGTAAACAAAGGCAGTTGCGTGCAAAGTTGAGCTCCTTAGGTCGATGCGTCACCAGTCTGTTTCCATGTGTTTCGTACATCCTGAAGACATTTCGTGCGCTTCCGTGTACTAAGTAGTACCTGCAGTGGCAGAGAAATAAATCAGGGAAGCAACATGTAGCTGAAAGAACAAAAATGAAGTAAAAATGGGGTTTTTTTCCTTGGAGTTACCAAGGAATACTGTTAAACCAGTTGCAATGGAAGATTAGGAGAATGCCGTCATATCTATACAATGAATGCATGAATCTGTACCATAAATTAATCGAATCAGTAATTTCACTGGAAAGAAGCGTCAGCATTATCTACAAATACGGTTATACAAATTCATATATTAAAAATAAAATTTTCTAATAAAATTGCTAGTGCTTTATAGTCCCAAAAAGTGCACTGGGGGAACTTGGAAGGTAGAAGCAGGAGCTGATTATAAGGGTACTGTGTCCTAATTTATTCAAGCACTGAATAACACCTCTGAAACTGTCAAAGTATGTCACAGTCTTGAGCAGTGGTTTGACTTTTATATCTCTTTTCCCAGAACCTCTTTTTCATGGGCATCACACAGACTGAGCATCACAGAGGTGTGAGTCCAAGTGTAGCAAAGGTAAAAACAGTAAAGAAGGAAAATGAAAGAAGAATTTCTCCCAAATAAATTTGTATCTTTTGATTTTATCTGAGCTTGTGCCTTAACTCATGGTGATAGAAGGAAGCAAGCAGTTCTGTGTTCTGGTCTACTTTAAGTTAAATGCTTTGAAACTTCTAAAAATCATTATTTTCTCTTGCTGTTACATTATGCACAGATAGCCTTCAGTACCTGAGCATTATCTTGTCTGTATGAGCTGTTGGTGTCAACTTGTAATTTACATACTAATTGCTCACAATCTTTAGCAGTAGAAAAGTGAACTGTCCACAATTCAAAGGATTTCTTCATTATCAAGGAAAAGTACTTCATGGCAAAGAGTATAGCTGGTAATTATCTACTGCCAAGTGTCAAAACACATGTAAAATGAATGTTAACTGCCAGCAACAGAAGGAAGCTGATTTCTTCTGTGGCAGTTTGAGGCTTCTAGCGTGAAAAAGAAGATAATTGATCACATGTTCTATTAGCTTCAAATGTAATGGTATTTTCTGTGTGGTGATGGCGTTCAGGAGATAGCATAATAACTCTGGTGCTGTAAATTCAGAGGTGCAGGCTATATACAGAGGGACCATTCTCCACATGGGTTCTGAGGACTTCTGAGGGCTTATATCACACCTTGCCACTGGTGGGAGTTTTCCTGTGTGCACACAGTCACCCTTCCTCTCTGTGGGCAGCAGCAGAAATTTGTTGGGTTTTAAGCAGTCCCACCACCTGATCATCCTCTCCTGTGTCATCACCACACAAAGCCAGAATGAAAGGGTTAAGGCTTTTTAGAAGGGTAAATGTTTGTATTTCTCTTGGATTTAACTGGAAGATTTTTCATGCAAGTCAAAAATGTGAAACTTCTTTAAATTTGCCCTTTTGCTGTATAAGAGAGTCCAGCTGGTTTTCATTTTGCTGTGTGCAGCTGCAAATACTTCCAAAGTTTAGAAAAGCATGGTAACTTGGTGATCTGTGCCTAAAAAAGTTTTTACTGACTTATAATACAATATTTGAACACTTTCAGTACCACAGCTTGAAGATCTTTCAAAGCAATAGAAATAACCTTTTAGATTAGTCCTTCAACAAGAACATCTTCAGCTTTTATTGATTTTTTTATAGATTGCTTAGTAAACTTTTAATTTCTTTTTGCAGATTAATCTCACTTATATTTTTAATTTGCTTAATCTTTGTCATACATTTTATTTCCAACACTATTTCTTGCAATGTCATGTATAGCTTCAGTCTCTTACCTTTTATAACTTCTGAATAACTGTTTTATGGTGACAAGTCTTGCTGCATATGTGCTGTTAATGTAAATGCGATATTTTGTGTTGATTAAGGTATAAAGTTCTCGAGGACATCTGTTCAGGTTCGCATGTATAATTTCTTTTACTGAAATGTTTGACTTAAACCTTTTCTGAGGTGCTTGTATTATATTTTCTTTGCAGTGAATCCCTCTGGTTGCTTTTCTGAGAGCTTTAATTATAATGCTGTCTCTAAGACAATTATGTAATTGTTTTCATTTTCATTCAGAATTTGGTAATTATACCAAAAAACACTGAAAAATGCATCAGCTGCAATATGAAGAAACTCAGTCACTAAAAGAAAAAGTACCTAGAAGAGAAACACAGTTGAGAAGATTCTACTAATAACCGGCAAATGAATTAAAAATTAAAAAGAAATAGGGAAGATTGAGCTTTCTGGACTCCTTCAGACTATTGATTTAAATTATAAACTTTTTGTAGCTTTGATGATGGCAAAAATGTGATGCTTCAGTGAAAATTTATAAATATAGTTGTAGTAGTTAAACATTTCCATAAATATGGTAGAATAGAGTGCTGAAAGAACAGGTGTTTTATTGTTTTATAGTTTTTCATATTTAATATTTTAAAGATAGATTCTTTTTCTGCTCTCCCTAGTTCTAGCATTGCCCCAGTCACGTGTGTGTGCTTTTCATGTTTTATTGAAACAGATGGCATATCTCCTTCCAGGCTTAGGCAAGGGGAGCGTAGGAAATCTGGTAGGATTAAATTATTTTGAAACAAGAAGACATCTTTCTCATATCCTATTTCTCATACACCTGTTAGTCTTTAAAGGAGGCAGTGACAGTAAACACTCAGAAACAGGGAACGTGTTTCGGTGGTGGTGTTCTGAAAACCCTGCACTGTTCAGTTCCTATGACTACCTGTTTTTCAAAAACAGAGTCTAAAAGTTAGCAGCTAAGCTTGACTAAGCTCAACAGTAATACTTTTAACAACCAAAAAGGGAGCAGATTAGGCATTTGTTCCAGCTCTATTAGAAAACCTCTCCCCTAAATCCACCAAAGTCACACAAGGCTCAGTGCTTTTGCAAATCAGGTCATTTCTTAAAGCATATAAACATGAGTTCAGAAACCTGATTTTCAGCTTTTCATTGTGAAAATGTTGAACAAGCTTAATTTCTACAGAAATACTAGAAAGTCAGGGTTTCTAGAATTTAATATATGTATATGTGCTCTGGAGAAGACTTTGAATGCTATGAGTAAAATGGTGGCCTTTGGTTTCTGTATATATCATACATACATGCATGAAACATTATCCATCGACCATGTAGTGCAGGACGTGTGAGTGAAACATTAGTGGCATGTCTGGAAGTCCAGATGAAAAAATGGCTTGAAACAGTTAAGAGTTCCTGATTCAATCAGAGGTTTCAGGTATGGTTATGCTGCCAACAACAGTGAGTGTTCAGGCAAGCATTTATGCTGTTTGATGAATTCCCATTCGATCCTGCAGGAATGTCTGTTCAAATCCATGTCTGAGATACTTACATTTCTATCAGAGTAGTGGCAATGAGTATTTTTAATGTTAACATCTACTTTAACACTTACTAAAGTAATACAATAGTTGCATAAAATGTACAGGACATTTATTTGGGCCTCAGTCCTACTCTACTAGTAGTAAAACAGATTTCCCAGCATGAGGAATTCTCTATTTCTGTCAGCATACTTGTACAAATAGCTTAGAACTTGATCATGGAGTAAACCTGGTCAGGCAGGTTGTCCTCTTTCCTCATGTGAACATTCACCATAGAATTGAGATCTTCAGAACATGTTGTGAAATACATTTTTAAAATGTAGTGATTCTAAAGCTAAAATTCACATATAGATTTATGATAATGAAAGTTCAAAACGAAGAGTAGTACCTGCAATTTAACATATAGATCAATCTCTGACTTATAGTGAAACTCAGAGTGAAACCTATCCTGGTACTCATGAGTGCCCAGCTTCTTCATGTGACCAGGGAAAGGATTAAATGGGTCAGGGGTCTGATTTAGTAAAACAAATCCTGTTTTCCCACAGGTTTCTAAGGACCTTGTTGGTGAATACTGGATTGTTTTGAGAGGCAGAGCATCAGAAATTTGAGCTGGCATAATGAAATGTGTGCAGTTCAGAGCTGTGCATCTCTACTCCAAGTGACATGGCTATATGTGGCCCATAGCTAATCTGTGGTGTTCCGTTAAACAACAAAATTGGTACTGTTTTTAGTTTCAAGGCTGGCGAGCAATCCACAAGAAACTTGAAAAGATTCACTGATGTTTGTCCTTTGGCTCCAGAACGTGGGGAGTTGGTTTGAAGGACTAAAGTCTTGTGTGTTTTTTTAGGGGCTTGAACATGCTTGTGTCAGGTTACATTTCATATCAGAAATGTAATAACCGCAATCAAATATTTCTCTGGTTTTTCCATAACCACATTTTAAAGTTGTGCCATAGTTTTTCTCATAAAACATACTTCAGATACCATATTTTTGTTCGGCTTTCAACCATTCAGCTTTCAGTGAGCAGCCACTGTTGTCAGAGTGCCAAGACAGTGTCAGTACAAATTCACATTTGAGGAGGCAGAAGATCACATAGACATGTTAAGATTCATTATTGATCAGGACTCTGTCTCCACAAACTCAGGTTATTATTTTCACTGGAGTCAGGAGTCATACTGCCTGGATGAAGAAGTAACTTGGATCTTATCCAGCTATTGATATTTCTAAAGTAATGATATGGCTCTAAATCTGGCTGCAATGATGCATTGCCTCACCACACAGATCTTATTACATGTGCCTGTCGTTAGTAATGCTTCTGACTTTGACTTTTGAATACCTTGAACACAGAGCCAAGTGGTTTTCGTTTTAATAGGTTCTATGTGCAAGACAATCCTTTTACTCTTGTATAGTGTTGCCAGTGGATTGCTTACTACTGACAATCATGCAAGAAAGTTGCTAGATGTGCAAAATGTGCTGCTTGGGGGAATTGTGCAGTACCAGAATACTTTTATGTAAACAGGTAATCTGCACTGGTTTTCACCGCAAAAGTTCTGAATTTAATATTAAGGTCAAAATGACATGTCATCTTCCTAAAAAATTCTGATTTCTCATATTCATAAATATCTCTGTATGACTCACTCAGCAGTATTATGGGCTAATAAAAATACCTTCTGCAGCAAAGAGTATTCCAAAGTCACTGGTCCAGAGTTGCTCTTTTCTTTTTTTATAGCTTGTATGAGTTGATGGAAATGTCACTGAGCTACAAAATGAGTAATGAAACCTGGATTTGGTCTGGTGCTTTGGGCTGCTGAGGAGCATGCCTCCCTCAGTTCACAGTGTGTGACAGCACCTGTACCACTGTGGGAATACTTGTGTTGCCACAGAGCTCTGGCAGAGCAGACAGTGCAAATCCACTCGCACCTCCTGCACTGTGAGGCTGAAATGCAAACCAAGCAAGGCCAAAGTGATGTTGTTTGGAGAACAGAGGTGGTCTGAAAGCCAGAGTATTTTTGCCTTTTTTTACCCACATGTGCTACCATCAATTCAGTGCTCATGTGACTTCTTAGTCAGCCTAGATAATCAGATGCCAGGTGATACTCCTTTTACACTGCTGGGCAATATTTTAAGTAAAAGTGTGATGGATGAACTGTGTATGTTTCTCCTTTCAGGTGAGATTCTTCTCACTAAACTTAGATACTTGCTTTACAGGTGCCTATTCTAGGTCACAGCCATTTCATTTTAGTATACATGTCTGTGTATAGTGTACTGTTGTATGCTGCAGTATACAAGTGAACTATTGTAGATGTCAGCATTTACTACTGTAGGTAGTTGATTTTTTGAATCCCATACTCCAAATTTATGCAAAATATGACTGCCTTTCACTTTATTTGCTTGCTTGCTTGCTTGCTACTTTACCATGAGTACTTTCCTTTATTTTTGATTCCCATCAATCTATTTGTGATGAACAAACCTGTCCAAGAGCTTGGTCTTCAAGTTCATTAGTAAAAAGAGAAGGATGTGATTCTAAAACTAATTCTCTCTTAACACTTCTCAGACTAAACTCACTTTCAGGGATCTTGTCAAAGCCTGATTTTGGAAGGAATTTTTTTGACGTCACATGAATTCCATTTGGGATACGTGTGATAATAGGAAAAAGAATAATTATTAGTATTACATTATTTAAGGGTATACCCAGGTTTTCTGCTATATATGTGTCTCAAGGTTCTTGTATATTTTTCATTTGTGTATGTGTTTTGGGGCTATTGCCTTTTGCTATTTGCCCAGTGCTCATGCATATTTCATAAGTCAACTCGCAGAGTCATCACTGTAAATATAGTAATTTATTCCTTTTTTATTTTATTTGGCATGAGGAACAGACCTCCAAGCATAATTCTAGCTTTATATGTCTTCTTAAATATATTCTATGCATAGTATGGATTCAGTAAACTCTTTGGCCTGGTTGAAAGGATTTTCTTTTTTTCGTTTTTGTTTCATTATTTTAAATGAAGGTAAAAGAATACAATTTAAAACTGTCCACTAGAAATATTCATTAGTCATCATTAGGGTTCATAATAACAAGAATCTTGGCTTTATTTTATTTAAAATATTGATATATTATTTAGATGAAACCTGAACAAACCAAATTATGTCAATGCCTTGCTTCCTGGAGTCTTGCACTTCACCCACCACAGAAATTAGAATATGGAAAAAATAAAAGTCTAATAGCAATGAGATAAAATCAGCACAATGAAAAAAGAAGATAATTGCATTGCTCAGCTGTCATGAGGCCAGCATAAAAAAATTAAATTACTCATCTTCCATCTCAGGCACAGCCTGCTCAAACATACATATATAATTATTTATTTGTATGGGTTTGATTCCTTAGCAAAATGTCACTACTTTATAATGTGGTTTAACCACTTGGGGATTCTGTTCAAGGAGTTCATTTATAGTTTTATCATTGAACTACAAAAAACTGTTCTGGGCTCTAATATAATTAAGTTACATGCAAGTGTTTTATTATCATTAAGTCTTACTGTGTATAAGTACATGAATTCAAAGACAGCTCTCCTGCGAAGATAAGATACAATATGCAATGAACAAGGGCTGCTTTCTAGTGAAGGCATATTCCTTACCAAACCACTCTATCAGGCAAGGGTGTGCTCAAGACCCAAACATCAAAAATTTTCATATAACAATGTAATTTTGACTTTGGAGGTAAGAGAAAAATTGATTTAGACCATTTCTTAAAAGAAAAGGATTCAACTTTATAATTCATAAGTGTGTTTTTGAGAGTTTTAACCATGATTTTATGAGCAAAATATATAAAAATTGCCATATACAACAATGCTGTAAAGAAAAAACACTGGTATAAAATCTTTGAATAATAGTTGCCATTGATTTAAAAATTTTGACAAAATGTGATACTCCCACTAGGTAGAGAGTCTGAAATAGAAAGATTTTCTGGGTTGGAGGTGCAGATATACTTTTGTAGAGAGCCTTTATGCAATCCTCAAGCTGAACAAAGTAAACAGTTTTGTTAAGGCTGAGCAAATAGAATTCATGCTAATTTTCATGCAAATTGAGCGCTTTTTTCTTTTTTTTTTCCTCGTTTGGGAGTCATTCCTGATTTTTGGATAGTGTGTTAGTGGTTCGTGTTTGTGGAAGTTACTTGGATAAATTTGAATTTTCAGCCAGTGGGTTATTTGCAAACTGTTTGCTTTGACTGTTCACCCTGCTCTATTATATATTTGCTTTAGTTCATTCTATTGAATCTAATTAATCAGCCTAAATTCTAGTGTGTGCAATGCCTACCAGTGCAAATGAGAGGAACCCTTTTGCTTCTCTGACTGGCATCGGAAAGTGCTTTGGCAAATCATATTGCACTGGCATGCTTCAGCATCCTTCTTTCTCGAGAGAAAAATGAGGAAAAAAAATAAATCTAGTACAAAGAGATCTTTTTATGATGTTAGTAGCAGACCCAGAAAGTTACTGTTAATATAGGAAACTTCCTGAGCTCTGGGAAAGTCACACCATGGAAGATATCAGGATTACAGAGTGAAAGTAACTGTAAACAAAAAACTCGCTGACTGGCCATTTTTTGTCAATTTCAGCAAATATCTACTCACAGGCAAGGATCATGTGTAGTGACCCACTTCCTAGAACTGATTTTTCCACCTTTTATTTTTTACAAACCTTTTGAAAAATTAATTCAAAGGGAATAAAAAGGGTAACGTTGTGGTTGAGCATTCTGTAATCTAACTCGACGGAGGAAGTGGCTGTTTGGTACAAGTTCCCTCTCCAGTTAAGGAGGGAAAACAAGCAGCATTAGAAATTGCAATCAGCCAGTGCAATACTAGGTCTATATGATAGGTCCTTTGAGGCTATACATTTCTTTCTGCAAACTAGAGGTGGAAGAAGAGCTTACTTAGATGTAGATCCTCAAGTTATATGAGATGGTGCCAATGCCAAAAGAGATTGGGAAGCTGGCATGAGTTCAGTACAGACCCACCAGTGTAGCCAAGGGGCTGGAGCACCTGCCCTCTAGGGAGAGGCTGAGGAACTGTAGCTGACTCAGCTGCGAGCAAAGGTGGCCTTTTGGGGGCTTATGAAGCAGCAGTCAAGAAGATGGAACCAGCCTCTTCACAATGAGGCAACGTCTGCATATTGAAACAAGAGCAACTGAGAATATAAGGAAAAACTTTTCATGGTCAGACCAGTCAAGCAGTCCCTTTCAGTCTGAATTCTGATCCTCTTTTACTGTAAGATCTGACTGTCCAGGTCAAATGTACTGTTGAGTGAGTTGTTGGATCTCCACTGGTGTCTTGTCTCTCATGAAGTCATTAAAATATTGGAAAAGGAATTTGCATTGCTGCTTTAAAAACCATTTACACAGTCCACTATTGGAAGATCCTCTATAGCAACTGCTCTGTTTGAGAGCTGTTTATTGTAAGCTCATTTCACATCCTTATGAAGGTGTGACATTACAATATTCCACTGTTTTCTCTATTTTTACTGTGTTTAACTTAACATTTGAACTATATGCACAGAGTTTACTGTGACTTTTATGAGCTTTCTAATAAAAATGTTTGCCTGGTCATTTTTTAGTCTTTTCACATGTAGTATCATTATTTTCTCAAGGGCCAGCTGACGTAACTGTTTGAACACAGGCATCTTGACATGTCTTGTTCTTCTCCTCTTTTCTGTCTCTGAAGTTCCCCTGTTAATGTGTGTTCATTATTACTAAGATGAGTTTACTACCAACCCCAAAGTAGGTCACAAATAAAGCAAAGCTCTTGTGACCTCTATGAATTACATGCCCCTTAAAAAAATACCTAATTCTCCACCCAAAATTCTTTGTCCCTCACAGTAAACAACCTGTCATTGCTAAAAAAAACCAAAGTCAATAGGTTAGAAATGTATTCAGACACCTAAACCTCTCCACTACTGCTATTTCTTTTACCAGAGTTTGTTAATTTTGTCCAGTTTGTTATTTTTATAGTTTTCCCTGAGTTTCTGTGTGAGAAACCACTATGTACAGTTTAGCATACGAAGATACTAGCAACAGAAGTAAGCTGCAAGTCTCAGTCTTCAAAACCAGGAACAGAAAATGCCCTCTGAAAGTCAAAATCAAAGTGACAGCTTAGCCATGAGTATTCCATTCCTGCTTCTGAAAGGTGAGATTCTGAGGAGAGATACAATGCACTCGAACAGGATCAGCTTCACATATTTATTGACAGCTGAAATATGGCAAATACGGCCTGGAAAAAAAAAATTAAATATTTAATTCCACCTTTCCTTTTAGACAAAATGCAGTTCAATTCTTGTTTCATGAGTGGTGGGGTGGCAGGAGGAAGACCTTCTCCTTGCATTATTCTTTCAATGAGATGTTATGCCTGGGTTTTAGTACAAGGTAGTAGATGATGGATCACCTAGAGAGGTGAGACTGAGTCCTGGGTCTGTGAATAAACCTGTCTATTGCACAGGGCAATTAGACACTTTACTGATCTTCTGTTGCCCCTCTTATACTTTGCTTGTCTACTTTTATAGGAATACATTCAGGAAAGAGATGTAGTCTGGTTGGTGTTTGTTGATACCCTCAAAAGTTCTCTAAAATGTTTGAAAATCATATTCTGGCTATTTCAAAATCTAACTGAAGTCATGAGGACAACCTGAGTTCTTCACGACTTGGTGGATTTTACCAATAAGAGTTCTTGATTTGATTGCCTTAGTTTCTGTTCACTATAAATATGTTCCTGTCATAAGCGATCTGTGCTAATTTCACACTAAATAAAAACAAAACACATATGAAGAAAGACTGCAAGATGGTTAAAATATATTTTTGCATAATGACTGAAAATCTGAGTTTTGCATAGTCAATTCTCCTCTCTGTCCCTCCATGGGAACTGTTATGTGCACAGTGCCATTAGCATGCTTTATATGGAACAAGGCTCTTCTTAAGACATTTGGAATTGAAGGTGGAGAATACCAACTCCATATCCAATACTGAAAGCAAATACAGACTCAAACCAAGTTTCCCTTACCTTGTATATCCTCTGTGTGTGTCTCAGTACTATCTGTTTCTTTGGCCAATTTCATCCTCTTATTTCTCATTACCGCTGTTACTGGGAGTTATCTGGAGCTTGCTGCAGCACCAGGGTGCAACTGCTGTTTCAGGAAAAACTCCTTCAATAAAGCAACCAATGAAAGGTGACCTTAAGCCTAGAGGAATACATCTGGTGGAGTGCTTGCTCCTGAATTAATATTTTGGAGGGCATACCATTGATGCTATCACTGCCTTTAGGCTCAACGTCTGCTGCATTTTTGCTCATTTGGAGGATTAACATCTGAAGAGATTTTTTGGGACACATACTCCTTTAATACGTGCAATGAAGGTCAAAAATCTACCTCTGCTGTGCCTCTTCTCTATGATGCACTAGAGGTTTTTCCAGAGAGCACCAGTGGTGGAAAGTTAGCAGGGAAGAGTTTCCAGTGTCTTCTGGTCTCTGCTATCCTCCAAAGGCATGTCTGAAGGCAGCATCGCTGGATGTGCCCTGTCACACACTCTGGTTCCAGTCCCAAGCTCTCCTTTGAGGTGGTGTACAAGGCAGCTGGAGTCTGTGAAGCCCTGTGGGGCTGTCAGTCAGCAGAGTGATGGTAGATGGATGTCAGAAGTAATTGATACTGGGGCTTTCTATGAAAATTGATCCATAGCTGAGAGGGTGTAAGCCCTCCCTTCTGGCAGAGAAAACACTTCTCTGTCTCACAAAAAAAAGGGAACAAAAAGTACTTTGAGCTGAGGTATGGATCACATTTCTCTCACATCTGAGTTATTCACTTACAGGAGATGGCTGAGTCCATGATTATGAATCTAGATTTTGAGAGGAATGAGAAATCCCTCTTGAATGTACAGATGTGCAGGGTGAGGAAGAGTGACACAGAAGAATGAGGGATAGGCTTAGAATTATAAATTATAGCTCTAAGCTAAGACTGTAACTCAGATTTTAATTTAAGACTTAAAGAAAATCAGATTTTTTTCTATGCTTTCTTTTTTTTTTTTTTGAAAGAGAACATTGTGTTCAGTGCTACTGGGCCTTGGAAGTTAGGGTTTGCAAGAAGAACTATGAGAGAGATTAAAAGTTTAAAGTCAAATTTACAGAAATAATTGACATTTTCAATACACAGTTCTAAAGACAACCTGTAGCCAAGAAACAAAAAGGCATTTGAGTCAGATGACAAAAAAATTCTTGTTGATTAGACTCTCCTATAGTGTCTTTGTGCCACCTCTGAGTTTTTAGTTTATCCCTAGAACCTCTTCAATTAACTTTCTGTAATGATAAATTTGAGAGCATGTTATTGCCTTTACATCAGTCTTGTTCTTTGAATCTGTTATAACAGCATGTTCCAATTTAATGTTTCTGAAAAAAAAGAGAAACAAATAGAGAGACAAGAAAAAAAACACCAGCCTTAATTTAAATAAGTTGCAGGATTACTGTATGGGGCAACATGAGTGCACAATTCAATCAGGAAACTGAAAGAAAGGAGAAGGGTCACAGAAAAAAAGGAATGAGTTAGTGTGTGATGTCCATGTGTATTGCGTATGAGAGGTTTTCCTAGCATAACCAACACTCATTTTCCAGACAGCCAAGTGCTTCACATTGCAAAAGATACTATTCAGCACTTGGAATTAGCCAGGCAAACTGAATTATCCTACACTGGGTGTCTGCCACAATCTGGGGATCTTCTTTGCCTTCAAATGGTTTAGCTGGTTTTGTGAGAGTTGTTCTTTTTGCCGGCTGTTTAAAAATCCATCCATGCTCGACCATGCTATAAAACAGATAAAATTGTTTACTTTATCTCCTGAGCCATGCTAGACATTAAAACTAAGGTGACAGGGCTGGGGAGAGTGGGTGGAGTGAGGGAATAGGGGGTGGAATGGGGTGTCTGTTTAAATGTATGTGTTCTCCTTTGCCCTGTAACCCATGCATATGGGAAGAAAGCCATTTGAGTGTGATGTTGATGGCACAGAGATCTGATCTAAACTAATTGGGGGAAAGAGGATAAGAGAGAAATTGAGACCAGATATTGTTGGTGCAGCAAAGAAAGGCTAATTTTGAAGGCTGGCACTTGCTGAGAAGGGAACAACAAGCAGCTAATTGGAGATGAAATAGGTAATACTGGGAACTGGTGATCAGGAGAAACAAATATACAGATCAGCACTTGGTGGAAAACAAAGGTGAACATATGCTTAAAATTGATAAAGTAATGCCTGATCCCATGGAATTACAGTGTCTCATTATATTTCCTTAACCTCTGTGAACTTGAAATCGTACTGTTAATGGTCTTTTAAGGTAGTTAAGTAAGTGTAGCCTCCCCCCATGTGGCACTTCAAAAGAGCCGTGTTTTGTAGTTTTTTACTAATATATACATGAATTGTGTCTTATGTGTCCACTCCCATCAGCTGAGCTGTAAAACATGGAATGATCTTTACTACCATATTACACAGCTGAGAGTAAAGAAAATACTCTTAAGTGTTGGCAGTGGTAAGAGTCCTACAGAATGGTGCTTTCACAAAAGCATTTCTTCTTTTTTCCATTGCATGTCTCTGTAGAAAGCGGGTATTACCTCCAAAAGTTTAATATAATAAACAAAAAGCTATAAAATAATTAAATCACTAGCAATTCAATTTGAAAAGAAACCTAAATGATTTAAAAAGGACAGGGAATAAATATCATAGCAGCATTTTAATAAGCTCAAGTAAAATACAAATGTCATGAACTTTTCTGGCTACAGAAATCCACAAGAAGCTCAGAAACAGTTGATGTAATTTGTTTAGTTCATTCATGTTAATAAAGACCTCATTTGTTTTGCTACTAAGAATTTTTTAATTGTCTCAAATATGCCATTTGTTTTGACTTTGTTTCACATGCTTTAATTGCCAAAGGGTATCTCAAAGTTCCCTTCTTTCAGAGGGGAGAAAAAGTCTTTAGAAATAACTTCTCAGATCTTTCAATAGCAGTATTTGAAAAATCTGGGTACACTGGGACAGGAAAGTTATAAATCCCAAGACTTCACTGTGCTTCATTCATCCAAATTCAGTCATCTCGTCATATCTGAGGAGGCAGTCCTGAATTCGCAGAGTCAAAAAAGGATTGGTTTGAGAAACTCTGGCTTACTGGCATTCTCTCAGATAGTATCTTCTAAAAAATAGCTTTAATCTATTTGTATAGTGAATTATCCTTGAAATAAAAAGCTGAAAAATAAGCATCCACTTCTGTATAAAAAACGATGTTCCTGTAGCTTTCCATACAATGCTCAATCACTTTAATCTTTTGCCACTGTTTCCTTGTATTTATTTGATAGTTTAATTCAGATTTTGCTTCAGTCTTCAGGATTCACCAAAAAAAACCCTCTTTAAGGAAGCACATTTTCATGTGCCGGATACTCACAGCACTGAATATCCCCTTCAGTCTCCAGGTGGACACATTATCAAACTTCTTCCACTGAACTTCCAAAGTTCTTCTGTCTTGAACTTTGGGCCATTTCTAGCCCAAACCTTGAACAGTTTCTTACAAAACCATTGGTGACCCAGTGGTTAGCAAACACAGGGCTAGCAAAGTCTACCTGGTTTATGTTAACTGCTTCACTAGTGTTTTCACTTTTCTGGGTGACATCACTGTTAAAAGAATTTCCACATGTTTTAAAACAGGGACAAGGCATTCTCCTTCTAGCTCTCCTGTGTAGCTTTGCAATAGAAGTGTTAGGCAGGAATCATCTGCTGGTCCCACATCCAGCTCTTCAGTGGGATTCCTAATGCCTCTCAGTTGAGCGTCTTGTAAATCTCCTGGATTTTAGCTCTGGTCTCTATTGCGGTTTTTAGCTATTTAGAGCTAGAAATGTCATCTTTTCTGAATCAAAACATAATGTACTAAGCTCACAAGTGCTAGATATCACTATTACTAAAAAAATACTTCCAGATAACCAGTGGTTGAGACATTGTGAGCTAAAAGTGCATTGTAGAACAAATCCTATCCTTCTCCCTGAAGAAATCTATATCTGTGCTTCCTGACCTAGTGACCTTTTTTTATCTTTTTAATATTATAAGCCTTTAGTGTAAGAAATATGAACAATATCTTTATCAGTCTTGAAAGGTCTTTTATTACATTCAGAGACAAAAGTCATATTATTCACAGCAGCCTTGGTGCTTGTTAGTGTAAGGAGAAAATCTGTATAATTCCACTACCAACACTAATGCAAGAAAATAAGAGAAAGGCAATGTGTGTATGAATCTTGTTGAATTGCAAACTGCCTTCTCAGCAATCAGAGCTGTACACTGATGCAGATCAGATGCTGACATAATGCTGTTATGCAAGGAGGATGACAAGAGCTGCAGTGATTAAGACACTCTTGCTGTGTTCAGACTGTGTTGTCCTTTCACTTCAGAAAAAAACACTGACAAATTAACTGCTTGAAATGGATCATTCTAAAGTGGCTCAAGAGTCAAACACATCTCTGTACTCTGCTGACTTTTCACCTAATTCTTTTTTGTTGGGTTTTTTGTGTTTGTTTTGTTTTGTTTTTTGGTTGGTTGGTTGGTTTGGTTTGGTTTTTTGGGGCTTTTTTCTTCCAAGGTGCTTTGTGGAGCACACCAAAATGAACATCCCCTTTTCCTTGCTGCATCTTGGCACAACTCTCTCATACTGGATGCACATGCATATGCTGTGCAGAGTGGTACATGGCAACTTCTAATTTAAGACATGTACTCCTGCATCACTACACATCCTCAATAATACAAATTACAGCATCTGTGTCTGGCCTTGCAGTAGCTGTTTTTCAATAGAGCCATGTCAGGAGTCAGATTAGAATCTAATCTTTATTCTTTTAGTTACTTAGTATCAAAATAAACATATATATACTAAATGCATCTAATACTGGTTTAAATCTCTGAAGAGGGTTTTTTTCACTCTTATTTGTTCTCCTCTATTATCTCTTTGCAAAGTTCTCCAGAAGATGAGCCAAGAAGCACATCAAATAATAATGACTTTGCTGAAAATCAATTTATTTAGAACCAGTACATATGATATCATATTGGAAACTGTATTTGCAGAATTTTGTATATCCGGATCCAACTATATTTTAAAAATGTAGTGTGAACTTTTTACATTTCAGATATTCAGTAGTGTTGATGACAAAGATGGTAGAACTACTGTAGCAAACCAATTAGAGATATATGTCCTAGTAACTCTTTTTCATGGCTGGATAACATGCATAAATATCAAATCTGGCTCAATCCACCTTAATCATTTTGAACTGATTCTTTTCTTCATGTTTCCTAGCTTAATTTTACCACAGTATAAGATAAAACAAGTAATGTTTCATGCAGAATGAATTCAGTTAAAGTCAGTAGCAAATTGAAATAAAAGCTTATTTGAAGCTTTATGATAATAGTAGAAACAAAATGGAATATATTGAATTTGGGAAAAAAATAACTGAGACTATTATTATGCTAAAAGGATTTTGTTTGTAAGGATATTAATCTGTAGAATTTTTTTTAAGTACCTTTAGCATACTCCTTTTCAATAAAATATTTTTACAGTAATGTGAAATTGCTCTGCAAATAGTATAGCTAAAACCAAGTCATGAACAGGGCAAGTGTGAGATGATAAAGAAGAAAACATATCAGTAATTTGGATTATCTTTTTTTCCTTTGCTCCATATTTCTCCTGGGGTCACCAAAAACAAGGATGCAGACTTCTTTTGCTGCAGAGAGTAATGAATGAAGCACCAATGACTGTACCAAGCCCGGAAAGGAAACAGGAAGAAAACAGAAGAGAAAACAATGGTTGAAAAAGTAGTAGATGTATTTGTCCAAAAGTTTATACTATCCATATGTCGATGGTACAGTATTGCAAATACTTGCATCATTCTTAGAGATTTCAACTGAGATCCTGCTGTGTTCACTGTTATAAAAGTACACAGAATAAGAATTTCTCTCTAAAGTATTCTGAGCATTTGAGACAAATAGGATTTGGAAGAAAAACAGGTGTCTAACATACCTTAGATTCTGGGTTTGATTGTGGTCCTTATCTGGTTTTGATTGTGATCTGACTGCTGTCCAGAAACAATATATTTTAAATGTCTATTTATATGTGAAATGGTTCACCATATGTCAGAATTCATATCTGTGGCAAAGCTAGGAATAGATCCAGGTCACCTGGGAAACTAGTTTGTTTCCTTATCCTGAGGTTAGTTGAATGAAATCCTCTCCCACCTCCCTTCCTTTTAACTATTTGTGGAATTAATTGTATTTCCATATTATCTGACTTTTCATATTTATTCCAGTATATTAACACTCTTTCCAGGTAATTTAATCTCTGCCCTGCAAAACAGCTCTTTGTAAAATATTAAAAAAAACCCTAATAAGAAATGGCAAATAGAATGAACTTAGTGCCAACTGTCTGATCTTACATCAAATGGATCTTCTAACTCATAATGCCATAAATAAAAATAAATAATTTATCTGAATTATATTATGTCTTTCAAACCTGCTGCTATTATTAGTGAAACTTGTATGGAAGACAGTCAAAATCTAAAGAAGTAAAGACATTCCACCTTTTTCTGAGCTTCTATTACAAACAGAAATCCAACTGAATTAGAATACTTTAATGTAGCATTTGTCTCTATTTAGTAAAATATGAAAGATAGATTTGCTTTCTTATGTGAAATAGGCAACATGTTCAATAATGGGATGCATCTTAGCATAAGGTACTATTGTGTGTAGCTGTTCTTTTAGAACACTATTGCCAAATATTAGAATAATTTCATATCCAGAGTGTGGATGAAAACTCAGTCTGTGACTACCTCGAATATATTGGAAGATGAGTAAACACAGAAGGTTTCTGTATAGATTGTCTGGAAATGGGAGGTAATTAAGTGCCAAGGGCATGGCAAAAATGCTGTTTCTGTATTGCTTTTGCAAGGTTGCTTTCCTTCTGGTGGAGAAAAGAGAGGTTGCCCTGAGAAGACTGAAGAGGAGTTCTGCTGCCTTACAGAGCCGAGAGTTCTACTGCCTTACAGAGCCGATGAGCCAAATATACAACTTGAGCTCCTGCTTCAGAAACAATAGAGGGTATTTGGTACACTGATAGGCACCAACATTGAGTCCTATTTGTAGTCACTTATTCCAGCTTGGTATCTAGGATGGAGCTGATGTGTGGGCAGGAGAGATGTCACAACTAAAGGTTTTGACAATCCGTTATAAGGATTTTTTCAATCCCACTTTTACTTTCTGTTTGGAAAATTAAGATGCAATATTTTTGGGGGGATTTCACACTGTCAAGTCAAATCAAATCATAAAAAAGCTTTTCCTTTAAATTCAGTCTGCTTCAGCATAGGATTTTTTGATCCAGGGGGTTACTGCACACACTGGGGTTAAGGAAGATGTTTTGAATGTTTTCTGGAATGATACTTCATGACCTTTTTTGTTTGCAGGTGAAACTCTATCGTGTATGCATTTGTCATGACACTACTGTCAGTGATATAACATTGATTGGCAAGAGATTTTCTCTGTTTTTCAGGAAAAATTTTACCCCAAAATGGATTAATTTTCTCTCTATTTTCCTCACAACTTCAACAATTTCATAAGATGGATTCTATTTTTTAATGTGCTTTTCTGTTCTTATTACTCCCTCCTCACCCAAAATGATTCTATAATGAGAGTCACTACTGTTGTGCTGTTGCTATAACTCATTGCTCACAGACAGAAATGAGAACTGATCATGGCACAAGATTAATCCATTCTCATCCCAACATCTCCAATTTAACATGGATTCAAGACAGCAGCATGTTTATTTTTTCAGGCTGTGACAGGAATGAGAAATAGGACAAGGACAGCTCAGTTTCCTTCTAGGGATATGCTTTGAAATGTTTAAAGTCCTGAAAATCTCAAACAATAGAAGGTTTATATAACTTTTTCTAATTGACCATCTTTTTGACCAAAATATTAACCAGAGAAAAAACTAAATACACTTTTCACTACATCTTGACTACAAGAAACTGGCAAACTGCTTGTGAAAACAGTAAAGGTGTCAACATACAGAAAAGGCACCAAAAATATGGAAATCATTCCCAAACAATCAGTAAAGATTTCCCTTGTCACCAATGTATTGTTGGCAAAGAAGTGTGTTGGTGTTTTTCATGGTAAGGATTGTCAAAGTTGAATTGAAAAAGAGTCTGTTGTGTGACCTTAGTCCATTGCATGAGCATAATTGTTAAGATTTTTGTATGTCTGCACTGTCTCCAGATCATTAAGTTCCAGTTTGAAAATTTCCCTGGGAGGCCACACCTTTGGAACTAATTTATATTGCTAATTTATAGTTGCTGCTACTTCAAAAGTGTTGTCCTAGATTTTTTCTTCCTTGGCCATCATCATGGCATACACCAATTCTTGGTGACAGTCCAATCCATGTAGCTCAGCTCTGTTCCCTTCACATACTGCATGTTTCTGTGGTGTTCTTTCAAAAACATTACATAGAATGAGTTGATAGAAAGACATATGATAATAAGCATACTTGCCTCAGGCTTCATGGTTGTAAAATGTCATGCTTACACAGAGACCATTGTTTGTTGGAAGTCAGCAGTCTCAATAACCCATTATAGCTTTGTTTACTCAAGGGCACACAATAAACCCTAGTTTCAACTCACAGCCAAACACTCTTTTGCTGAAACACATAGTACCCCATCTCACACCCAGGCTGCCATTTACTTCATGGGCTTTATTTCGGCAGATATTTTTTGTAATATAAAGTTGCCAGCCCAAAACCAAAACCATAACCATTTTGTGGCTCAAGGACACAATTATTTCATTACTTTGGTCTTCAGTTAAGTAGCCTTGAAGTACCGTGTTTCTATTGCTGTGAGTCAAGAGAACACAAGTGCTGTGCTCTGCAGTGCTGAGTGACAGTGAGATGCTGGAATAGCTGCATTCTCAGAACTGCAGAGACTGTCCTTGCAACACCACACACCGAAGGACAAGAGGATCTCAGAAGTGTTTGTGGGAGAAATGAATTGTGTGAAATAATTTTGGTAAGGACTTGTGCACAGGATATTATCATATATGGGAGAGGAGAGGAAGGAAAAAGAGAAATCAAGCAATCAGATTCCTTTGTTTCTTCACGCTTCCTATTTTTAGCATAAGACACAGCCAGCAGTAAAAAAGACAGGTGAGAAAAAGTGCACTTTTGTACTGCCTTACATTCCACGAATTCCAGTCCATGCATGGGACTGACTCTCCCCTGCTTGTTTGGGTAATTCTTTCAGTCAAGTCAGAATTCAGCTAGAATTTCAACAGTTTTGGTGGAAAACATTTTGTGTCATTCACATAACTGTAACATACATTTTTGGCACTCCAACATCTATTTCCAGGAACTGTAAAGAGGCATGTGGCAATTAAAATATTAGCAGAATTATGTGAACTTTGTGAACCTCAGATGATGTTTAGTGTGGATTCAGACCAAGTTTTGGGCACAGGTACTAAGTATTCTTATTTAGTAAGGACTATAATTGGGACATTGACTGGAGATGGTTTTTGTTTGCAGTACGCTAGGTGTAAATATTAAATAAATATCATTCAGGTTATGAATTTTGGCAGCCTTGATTATGGCTTACATTTGAAGGCAATTTGTAGTTTCTTCATTTTCATAACTACATTTTAATTCTGTTAACCACTAGAGAAATTATTTAGTTTGTTGGGTTTTTTTTCCTTTTAATTTATTAAGCTGTAAAAAGAATTCATTTCCTGCCCTCTAAGAAAATTGGAAAAGCATGTTAAAAAACCTGTTCTCATACTCAGCTGGATTCTGTAATGAGAGAACTGTTATGGGACTGCTCATGGTGCTTCTTGAGGTTATGACAGCTGCTCACTTAAATCATGGATGACCTCTTTCTTAGGGGTGCTTCGCAATTATGTTTTAGGAGCACATTTACCTGCAGTTGTGTTTTCACGTCTTTTCCGGTTTTGGCAAGCCTCTCAGTTTCTTGCTTCTCTTTCATATCTCTAGTACAAGTTTTTCTTCTTAGTGGCCTCTTTTCAGTGTTGAGCATAACAGAGTATCTTGTAAAATTTTTACCATTTTCAAGCAAAATGGAACTAAGCAGGTAGTAGGAAGCCCTATGCCAAAGCGATTTCACAGGGCAGTAGTGAGTGGCACAGTGACCATCTTTCCTTGTAGCCCACTGGGCATGCACCAATATATTCCTCTTGCATAGTCTGCGTCTTTCAGCATGTTCTCTCCTTATTTTCTAAGAAAGACTGTTATTTGCCCCATTTCTTCCTGCCCAGCTTCTGACCTCTTTTTCCTGACCATGACTGAAGCTAACCACATTTAGTGATGCAGTAATTTGCCTACACTCTTCTTTTATTAGTAACCGTGGTCTTGGTTCCTCTGTTTTCTACCATTACTGTCTTTCTTTCCCACACTTTGTCTTTTTTACTTGTGTTCTTACTAGAAGTTTCAGGTAATACTGGGGTTTCTGTGCATTGTTTTGGATCTTCAAATACTCAGTTGGAGTGGGACCCTTCCCCACTGAACTTCGAATTTAATGCCCATTTTGTAATGCTGTTGAGTTTGGCTTTGTGCACATAGATAAACATAACAAGCAGATGTATAGGACAGAAGAAACCCAGAAAGAGATAAGTAAATGAAGTAACTCATTCCATTGCAGAAAATAGAAGTATATATTCCTTTATTTTCCTATTTTGAGATATTTCCATTTAATTCCTTCCTTTGAATGTTTTAAACTATTTGGATTCCATGTCAGGGAATCCCAAATTATAGGATAGAAACCACTAATGGAACTTAAAGATTATTCAACTTTATTCCACAAACATGTATAGCTGAGAAGTGTTCTTTTGTTACCACCAAGACCAATTTTATTAAATGACAAAGTAGTTGAGCAAGGTATTAGTATACAAATAAACAGCTTCAACAGGCTGGCCAATCAAAAAGCTCTAATACAGTGTTTCCAAGCTATTGGAGGAGCTGTTCCTCTTTATGAATGGGTATGTACTACCAAATAAAACCAAAAGCCAAGGCAACATGGTATCCCAACAATGATGGAGTCCATAGCAGCTGCCTGCAGAAAAACAGGGCAAGAGAGGACTTGCTTCTTGCCACAGAGTGCTCTATCAAACCCCAGCAGTTTACAGTCCAAGAGCTTTCCGTAGCTTTTTATTCCCATGACTTGCCACTGCCAGCTAAATGGCCAGACCTTACTGTGGCAGATTTAGATAGAGAATATGGAGCTGAATTTAACTGCCCATGCCGTAGAGCTGGGAGAGCGGCTCATGGGAACACTTGCTTCAGTGCAAAGATGGCTGGCATAGGCAGACCTCCCAGTGAAAACCCTCCTGGGCACATACCATGGTACTCAGTACTGTATTCTCTTTCCTGCATGAGGAAAAGGCATTTTGGAAAGCTAGCCCACTTCTAGCCACTTCCAGTCTGGCAAAAGCCAGAAGTTGATGCAAACATTACGTTTGAAGATCCCCTCTATCCTTGAGCACACATGTGGCAGTACTCTGCTCCTGGAAGCTGATCACAAGTAGCCCAGAGAGCAGAGAATGTTGAGGACAGTACATCTCATTCCTCTACCATCAGTAAGAGACAAATATGCTTGACCCATTTGGGGGTGGCAGGTGAATTCACAGTCTCTTCTTGAGCTAGAAAGTTTCATGAGCGTAACACAACACTGATGCAGTGCCTTATACATCAGAATATGAAAATAAGCACAAGTCGGGAGGGCATGTGCTTAATGCACACTATGGTTCACCATCTTTTGAAAAGCTATTTCTTTGCTTGCTGAATTGCTGTTATTCTGTTTCAGGAAGAACACTGAGGACAAGAACAGGTTAAAAATAAAAAAATCAACACAATGCTGGACCGATAATTATTCTTTCCATAAAAAATAAACCTAATTCATCTATCTGGTAGGGGGACCAAAGCCTGGCTGTGTGTCATAGCTCACTGGGTGTGACATTTTGAAAAAAGCATCCACTCTGCTCCTGGCAATGCTTTTCAAAAACAATTTGCACTTTATCTCTGTGACACCAAGAGATCACACATCAGCCAACACAGTCAGGTATCTGGAGCGAATCAATGGCTGTCTTACCTCCCAAGGTCTGTCCCCTAGTTTTATTGTCACTGACGGTGGAACCACCAGTTAAACGGCAACCTGAGATGACCAATTTGTAGATAACACTAGATTTCACACACTAGCTGAGCCTACTGGGACACAATTTCCTTTAGAGTAATGATAGTATCAAAGAACTTCCAGCATAAACTTGCAAGGAAGTTTCGCTGTTTTGTCTGCCATTTGAAGCCCCACAAATGTTTTCTTAAATAGCAGGATAAAAGACAGCAACAATAAGAGTAATAAAACCAATAGGTATATATAAAATAGTGTCTCAAGAAAAACATGCTTTTTAGCAACCAAAGGCAAAACCCCAATATAAAAACAAAAAGTGGTTATAAGGCATGTGGTAGTGGGATATAGATTCACATTTTTCATCCTCTTTAGGGAAGGCTACACATATTGTCTGTGAATGGGAAGCAGCTGGGAAGTAATCTTTATCAGCCTGAAACATATACTAGCAATCTTCAGGGTAAGCTCTATTTTGCCAGTTATGCTACTTGAACTGCCAAGCGAAAAGATGTTTAATGTGAAGAGTTCAATAATGAAAGGATTTTAAGATAAAAATAAAAGTTCCATTCTTAGCTCGTTATTTTCTGATATGGGAACATAAATAGTTGAAGATTCCATACTCAAAAAACTCTAGCTGACTGGCCTTATGTGGTCTCATTGAAACCAGCCATAAATCCTTTGACTTATGTCATGTCTCTGCATAGTCTTCCATCAGCTCATCTGAGTATGAAATTTTGTCAGAACTTGTTATTTCAACCATTTTTTTCATAATTTAGTGTGTTTTGTAACTATGACTCATGTTCATCTTTGTTTCCCACTCATTCTCTAGGTCTCATGATCTGTTTGCTTCTAAAGATTTAAAATTATTTTGGACTTCTAATCCTGAGCATTAGTGGGTAAAGAAGTCCTTTTCAAATATTAGTACAATCTTATTCAGTCCCCTTGCTGGCCATGACTTGACAGCCCATTTCAGTACCACATGTCTTAGATGGATTAATGGCATGTGTGTGAATTAACAGCACTTTAATGTTGGCTCTTTTTTAGAAATCAGGTGAAGAATATTCAGCCAGGATGAGTAAAAATATAGGTCCTACAAAATCACTCAGCTTTTTAAAAATACCTTGGACAATGGTGCTATATTTTCAAGAGACTTTGCAGTTTAATGTAAGTTGTGTCATTTTGAGTTCAAAGAGAAAGATGTCTGCATGTTATGCAGCTGCTTTTCCTAAATATGTAAAATTGAAGGATCTAAGGTGAAGGTGTGTACAACTCTTCTCTCCACAAGCCCATTAGTTATCTTACTCTGGCTTTAGCAAGAACAGCTTTAAAATAATACTTGCGAACACAGAAATAAAGGGTAGCTGTGAGTACAGGTAGCAGAGCCTTTGGATATTTTGTCAAGCTTTATGCCTTGCCTGTGGTATTACCCAAAGCTGGACAATCTAAAGGGTATCAGGAATGGTTATGGGGTGTTTGTGAAGGGCTGGAATCAGAACTAGGGAGCACCTCAGTCCAATACTGATAGACATCGCAATATTGAATGGAAAGGACGTCATCATACTCCCTCTGTCCCTGTCAACTTTGTGTTTCTAATTTTACACGGTATTTTTACATTCTCTTTTTTTCCCCCTATAATTATTGCATTCCCTGTCTTCTGCCTTCCATGCTATTAGCCTTGGATATGCCAGGAAAATTCTGGTGATATCTGATTATGAGTCAGAACCTATTCAGAAACACAGCTTATGTACCATATTGGGCTTTTGCTGAGTACCTTGGGCTTTTGCTGAGTTCTTATTACCCATTGTGTAGAACCGTTTTTAAAGCACAGTGTTGCTTTAAACAAATATTAGATCTAAAATCTGCACCACCATTCTTACTGAAGGGCAAATAAGAGGTTTGCTCATTTCCTAATGAAAATTCCTTTTTACTGGTTGACTTGATGATTTGAAAATGAAAATAGTTGAAAATAGCAACAGTGTAGATAATTATGCAGTTTGAGTTCAGGAGCAGGTTCTCAGCATTAGACAGAGCATTGTTTAAATGCTATGGATAACAATGATTTAGGCAAATAATTGATATCCTCTTTAGAGTGTTACATCTGTAGCCCAACATTCTCCTAGGATACAGTCAGGTGCGTACTAATGAGGAATTACTAATAGTTGGTGGGGTTTTTGAGTGTCTGGAGCTGTGAAGGCAGGCCTAGATACAGAAAACAATCCTTTGAGCAGTCCCCAACTGCTCTGAAGCATCAGACAAGTTTGATTTTACCTAAACTGAAATTTTCCTGGAAGACACTGGGTACTTGTTAATAAATTTTTCATCACTTTGATGGATGGTCAGATTCTGAGCCTTCTTTATTTGTTTGGCATTTGTGTAATACTCAACCTTTCCTCTTTACTTGGCATCCAATCTTTTGCACATAGACACATAAAGAAAAATGAACATACCTTTATATCCATATTTGTTAACACTAGGAATGATATTTTTAATGGATATTTAAAATCTTTACCGCACATTCTAAGATTACAAGATGACTTTGCGTACAGTTAACTACTTTTTGGAATTTCCAAATTTAAAATAAATAAAGGTTCTTTCAACAATGTGTCATTGCTCTTGTTCTGCATGTGTATAGAACAAACCCAATGGTAAACATAAGGTCATAAATTTAAAGGTAAACCTAGTGCTGAACAACATCAAGGTCTTCTACCCTAAAAATGTGGAAGAACACTGTAGGAGCTCCAAGACTCAAAATGATACTCAAAAATTTGCCATTCTTTACAGCCTTGAAGACTATGATCATGTTTCAAATAGAAATTTCACTGTAAAAAGATAAGTGCAATGTGTTTTTTTAGAACAGCATAATTGGAAAGAGCTCTAAAGCTGTTTTAAACTCATTCCAAATGTCTTCTGGATACCCTTGAGTAAAAGAGCAGAAAATGGATAGGAATTCACATATTGGAGAAAAATAATGAAAAAAACAGATGAATCCATGGCCTGGTTGATAATTTAGTCTAGCATATCAGAAGCTGCCTTTAGTTCTTTGCATGCAGTCTCTAAGCCCTCAATTTTTCTGATGCCTAGGAGAAATGGGGGGGTCATTCTGTGCCCTCAGAATGGGCAACTCAAAGGAAAATTAGTACTTGTTTTGCAGAGGCCACAAATGAAAAATTTGCAAAATATTCATTGGGGTTCAACCTGGGCAACAACCTGTGAGAAAGAAATGTAAACAGCCTTGAAAAGATCTCTGGTGATGAATTCACATTTTAATTAACTATGCAGAACAATAGTGACTAAAAAAAAAAGTACTACGTTGTACTACCTCTTAAAATGCTCTTGTTATTTTTTGAAAGGATGCCATTTTACTGGTGGGATTAAAATTCCACAAATGCCCAAAGCTTCCCTAGATTCTTATCCCAGAAGCAAGGAGCCTGTGCTCAAAGCACTTGGAGCAAAGACCACCATTCCACCATACCTTGAACGATGTCTCTATGGCCAGGGATGTTGGAATTCATAACACAGCCCTTGAAGGATGTCTGTCAGAAGTCTAGAGTACCTTCATAGTCAAAAGAAGGAAAAAGACATTTCTAAAACATGATTTCTCTCATCCCAAAGTAGATCGGTCAGATTAATCATTCCCTGCGAGTACCTATTTATCTCAGTTTTGGCTCATAAAAGAGACATCTGAATCATAGATACTGAAGCTTTTGTGAGATCAGTCTTACACAGGTTGTCTTGGCATGTCACATAACCTCAGTGGAAACACTTGTAAATATATTCAAGACAAGTTTTAGGATAACAGCACTGAAGTCAAAGATATTCTGAGATGCTAAGTTAATAAAGTTATTAACAGTCTTATGAATGCAATTAATTAATGATTACTTTGAAATTAGTAGCCTGAATATATCTGTAATTCATTATTAGCCTAAAACATATTAGTTGGAAGGTCGAGATTCTTATTTTCATTTACTTTCTCATATGAGAACACTGGCGGATGAGGAAAATTAACTGTATTTTTTGGTGTTGATGTTAATGGAATTGGAAACTGAACAACGGAGAAGTAGAGAAAAATGACACCTCAGCTTTCATAATTCTTTTCTCTGAGTTTGAATTCATTGTCATGTGGCAAAGATATTTAGAAGTGTTAAGAAAATGAAAGAGAAAAGTAAAAAGGAGAAAAACTGGGAGGATTTTTTCCATTTATATCTGTAATGTCTATTTTTGCAGGTAAAATTACTACGACAGTGTTCTTTGGAATTCTTGCTGTACAAAGTGCATAAATTTAGCCTGTACCTTTGACAGGTACCTCACCAACCTTTTAAATTTTGATTCTTGGATTTATTCTTTTCTTTTTCAACCACCATATTGACAAGAAAAGGCAAATCCAAGCTGCAAAAATAAGCTAGAATGCCTTGTCTAAGTGGTCTTTTCACTAAACTGAAACAAAAATGACACCACCCCCTACTTCCAAACCATCGTGAATTACAGCCACAAGTATGACTTTCTTGACTCACCCTGGCTTGATTTCAGATACTTCATATTTCCTTAGGCTTTTTATAGTTTGATTTCCTTACTGCTGTCAAGAAAGAGAGGAAAAGAATCATGTTTCCAAATAAATTCTTTTCTGGATTCTGTAATGTGAGATTTGTAATATATTACATAAACAGATACTCAATGAATACTTTGTCCACAGACTTTTGGCCTGAACCACTGACAATACTGTTTTCTCTTGATCTTTCTGCTTAAAAAATATTGAACTTTTAGTTCCACAGAATGGCGCATGTCCTATAACTCTTGTAGTAACAGAGAATAGTTTATTGTTTGGTTTGGGACCTCAAGATTTCATTGGGATTTCCAGTTCTGGGAGGACCCAAGCTGTGTCTTGCCCCTTGTACCATGCTTGCAGTGTCATCATACCACCCGTGGCGCAGGTAGCAAGGCCAGGGCACAATCTGTGAGGGAGCTGCCTGCACAGCCCTGCTCACCACATGGGAGTTTGGACCGGCCAGTGGTTGGGATCATGAGGACATTAGAGTCTAAATATTGCCTAATCCTATGGGATATTTTACTTTAGGGGTGTGGGTGATGTTTTGAATTGCACTGTAGGTGTCTGCATAGAGGATGCAGAGCCACAGAAGGTGCTCTTCTTTTGTGTGAGATGGTGGTTGCCCAGGGCTGTATTTCAGCTGTGCAGTCTGAACAGATATCAGGCTACAATGAATTTCATATCTCTCAGAGATTTTTTTGGTTATGAAATGATATATCAGAGACTGGTTAGTAAAATTAGTGGACTGTAAATCCCACAATATAAATCACTCATGGGAAATGATTTAAAAGATATAGTTGGAAACAGCAGTATTTCGTCTGAGGTAATTGAATTAGTTCATAATAAAAGAAAGATTTGTGACCCTTATTGATTTTTTTCCTCTATGAAAATAATGGCTATGGAACAGAAGGAGAGAGGGGGAGGGAGAAGAAGACTGCTTCTTATAAGAAAATTTGCTTTCGTTGAAAAAAAAAAAAAAGTCAAGAATCTTTTCTTCCTCTCCTTGTCCTATACATAAAAGATTTTAAATTCATTTGGTTGAAGAACAAGAACTTTTAAGCAGTACCTTGATTTTTTTTTTTTTTAAGTAGCAAACTTTCTGAGGGCGCGTTCATCAGCTATATTGTCCAATCTTTGGCCAAACGATTTGATTTCACTAGTTATCTAGAAACATGGAGCTTCTTTCTGGAATTGATTTTCTCCACTGGATCTGTTGAGGTCACTTTTTCCGGTGTCAGAGATCAAAAAATTTTGGAAAAACCAGGAATCTCCCTCTAAAACATAATATCTGCAAAAATGATGGTGAAAAATTGTGGTTTAACTCTGACTATTTTAAAGAAAGATTTCTTTAATCCAGAGTTGTGACATTGGTGTTCTGTAGCATTTTAATAACTGATGTTTACTAATTATTCTTTCAGGACTGCTTCCTTGTAGATTCTGCAAATAAGAACAAGAAATTAAAAACAATTAATATACCCTTAAAATGATCCTGATTTTGTGCGCTGAAACAATTTCTTTGATCCTCAGAAGTAAAAGAAATATCACTTAGTTGCTTCTACCTCATTTTGTAGAGAACATAACTTAATCCTTCATTAAACAGGAGCCTCTGCTGGAGCAAGAAACAGCTACTGAAGCCAAGAATAGATAATAATAAATATGTTTACATTGGTCGTGATGAACGAGTACAATCCACCAATATACGCTTGTTTGCTGCACGTGGCTTGTAGGCAGCCAGAGGCTGTGTGTGATGGTGCTCTCACCCAGCACTTCCCAGGACCTGCAGGCAGAGTCGGCTGAAGGAGCACCCTCACCCCTTTGTGGAAAGCTGGGGAGAACCTGTGGTACAGGCACTCACTCTGTCACAACACTTCTGTTTGAATGTGCTGTGCCTTCATTAAGGCTCTTAAACATCAAAATCAGGTTTGAATATTACAGCCTCATATCACTTACCCATCTATTCTCTACTTCTGTAGTTGCCTCTCAGGCTTCTAAGGTTCCCTGGCAGCTAAAATTCTGTTTTCTATGGAACCATGAACATTTCTGTAGGATCTTTCAGCGTTTATCTTCCATTCAAACTTGAAGGGAATCCAGCAGCATGGCACTTCTCAGTGTGAATCCCTTCAAGGTTGTAATCTGCTAGCTGTCCTCACAATATGTCCAAAGCAGATCAACAAGATGTAACTCTTCATAAAAGGTAGTTGCAACAACTTATCAGTACAAATTACTTCTAACCCTACAGCTTAGTGGCAAGGGCACTTTCCCAGGATGTTTAGGGCTCCAGGGCTGGACATCTGCTCAGCCTAACAAAGTTCGAAGACGCAATTCGTGCTTCTGAAGTGGTGGTTTTTACTGTCAGTGGTGGCCTTTTGGATAAGACAAGCTCTCCATATCTCCCTCTGAACACATTACAGCCAAGACTCCAGAAGAAGATAAGCAAACAATACAGAGAAGCTAAATCTGCATCTTGGATATTGAGCTACTTGTTTTTAACTGAGGTAGCCTGCATTGTGATCCTCACATTTTAAACTCAGTAGTCATTCCTGGGATCAAAATCTAATACCTCGTCAGAACTACAGGCATTAGTCAGGTCAATTTAGCACATAAGCTTTTGTTCTATCTCGTTTTATCCCCCTATCCTTTTCCAGCCTTAGGACCTCAGAGACCAGGTTTAAAAATGTAGTGACACCTTTCCACAATGCACTTTTACAATGTTGTTTTCTGTAATTGTGATGGAAAAATGCTTAAGGAAAGGAGGAACGATAATATTTTTAGAGTGGAGAAAACAGTTGATGAAATCTGAATGGTGTAGAAATAGAAACTCAGCTTGACTGCAAGCAGAATTAAGTGGATGAAGCCAGGAGGTGGAAAAGCTGTGTTCCTCATCACAACTCTGCCACAAAAGTCCTGACAGAAGAAAATGTTGACAGCTGCAATTTGTTAGAGCTGAGGCTTTTTTCTGAGAGCAGCTCTGGTATTTTCTAAATGTAAGAATTGTATGGGTTTTTTGTTTGGGATTTTTAAAATCCGAGAGTTATTGATAGGCTCATACAATATATCACAAGTGATATCTTGACACTGAAACAACTGCTGAACCATGAATCTAAACTCATCATCTTGGACCATTCCTTGACCTTAATTATCTATTGATTCACTCACTGCATAATTAAGATTGATTTATGTAAGAAATATGTCATCCATTTCCCCTGAACCCAGAAAAAACACATAACTAGCATATTTACATGAATCCCTTAGATCAGCTAATGATCCCATATACCACATATTTATCTTTTTTCAGACATATCAGTTTTACTATCACTTTTGAGTAGAATTTGTACTTTTGAGGTTTAGAGGGATTGAGGCAATTTGTGAAATGATATCATCCCAACCCTGATGGGCCAGTGGAGACAGACATTTCAAACTAATACTGTTTAAAAGCAGAGCAGTAAAATAGTAAGAACATTTGTCAGGTCAAAGGTTCATAAAAATAAATAGAGTGCTCTGCAGACACAAATGACTGGATAATATATGAAGACTGTGATTTATAAAAATATGAACTGCAAGTATTTTCTTTCATTTATTGAAATTCTGCTGAAAATCCTAGAATTATTTACATTTTATAACCCTGTGGTGTATTGAGGACATTCTACCTATTTTCCTTGTAGTTACAAATGTCATGTCTTACAGAATCCCTCATCTGCAGAATGTCATCTGTCTTGTTTCCCACAATCACATTTGTCTGTGCTAGATTGCCCCCACTGAATCACTCCCCCCTCCTTCTTTTAAACAAGTGCCATAAACAACCTTCTTCGGCTGAGACACGAACACCTATTGACAATGGAGGGACTTTTATACTAAGTAACCCCTAAAACTAACTTTTTCCTTTAGCTAATGCTAAATAGGTGACTTCAGCCATGCAGACCCTCAAGTTTGATTGTCCAAAGCAGTTACAGGCTTGAGCTCTTACATTTCTCATACATCTGTGTATACTCTTGTAGAGTGGCACCAAGATTAATCTAAATAAATTTGTGAGGCTTTTGAGGGAGACTTGATTTTGATTGAATTGCTGGTTTCTCCTGTTAAACAAGGTCTCCTTTTTTAGCAGCTGGCTAAAATGCTCTCAGGTGAAATCCTTCAAGAATCCTGTAGCTTATACATAATAAGGTTTAATTATTTTACAACTTGTCTCTTTCACATTAGTGGTCCCTTGCATTGCTACATCCAAAAGAGGCAATCCAAGTGCTGAATTATGAAAAATAATTCCAATGTAGGAATATGAGTAATAACACACAAGGTCAAAGAATAGGCAAGAGTAATTTGTGACAACTAAATTGCTTGATGTAATACTTTGGCTTGATAGTCTTTAAGAGGAGGCTTTACATAAGTCAGAGGTCTTTGGAGTAATATGCAAATCAAAATCCTACCACTCTCCTAAATCCTTTTAATCCAGTCGTTAATCTCAATAATGACCTAGTTTTTGGAACCTTTAGTGTGTTCAGCCACTTAATCACATTACCTAGTTTGCCCTTTGCAAATTTTTAGAGGAGAAATAAATAGCCTCATGCTAAAATGTAACTGAAACCCTCCTGAACAAATGCAGTTTTATAGCAGAAAATCTCATAGCACTTGCTGAAGTTTCATGTAGCCTCTCTGTTTAACAATAACTTAGATTTTTAGAGCTTTGCATAATACAAAGGAAGAAAGAGATGGATACCAAATTCCTATACTTCGCTGACAATTGTTAGACAAACATCAAAGTGACTAATGAGCAGCCATTACATAGTATGAATCTTTTTTCTCTGGTTGCTGTGCATTGTGTGATCACTGTCCTACCTGGCTTTCTGTAAAAATAAATATGGAGAAAACTACTGGATTCATGTGAGTTTTGAAATTGCAGAAGAAGAGAATTATCAGCTGTGAAAACATGACACGACGGTAGCTCAGTTTTACGTATTGCTCTTATAGAGAGTAAGAACTGGTTTAGATTTAGTGAAGACAATTAATGTCAGAATTCCTCAAAAAAGGAAGGCACAGACCAGCTAAACCACAGCATATAAAACACTCAAATATTCTCTAATACCAAGCATAGTGAAGCCTGAAGTTCACTTACAGCAATTGCTTGGCTGGCAAATATACTTTGTGCCTGGGGAAGCATGTCAGAAGAGTTTTACACAACAGGATGATGCACTTTGTGTGTAATTCAACCAATAAGATAATCACATACCTTCCTGATTGTCAAGTATCTGTCAAACATAGTAAGTAGGCATTCAGATGATCTTGTAGAACAGTGGGTGGATGTTTTTATTTTATTCTATTTTATTTCAATTTATTTTACTTCACTTTTGAAAGTTCTTATACCAGTCATATTTTAAAAAACCCTAACTCTTTTATCTCTGATCTTTGATAGCCATTCTACACTAGAATTGGAGTTAAATGGTGTTTTTAGCTGTTATGTCTCAGAGAGAATACCAAAGATTAAGACAAGAACTGGACTCTCATGAGGTGTGTATAAAACCACCTGTCAGTCACAGAGGTCAATGTAAAAATACTGAAATATCACTGAGAATTTGGGCTGGATAGATCTTCAATATCCTGGAAAATATCCTGAGATAAGGATACTTGCTCAGGATTCCTGGGAGGTAGATGTTGCACCATATGAATGAAGTCTTGAGGCACCATAAAACACACAAAAATATGTGCCTGAAAGAAGTTTCCATGTGAGAGGCCATGGTGACTCCTTGTCCCAGAAGTGATGGAGGAGAAAAGGATATTTGGGATAGGATTTATTTCATTTGACTTCAGCCATCTACAGTGCAGATCCCATGTTTTAGTCACGTGGGAGGCTTTGCCTGCTCCGCAGAGAGAGCTTGGAGCCTGAAAAATTGGTGCACCTCTTCTGACCTCCCTGTACTGTCAGGTCACTGGTGTTTCTTGTGAACTGGCGCTAGTCTCTTGGCAACATGTACTCTCCGTTCTTGAAATAAGTTATTTCACACAGGGCAGGGAATAAGACATGAATTATCATACCTTCTTGTGTACTCAAGCCAAGATATCTACATACGGTCACTTAAAATGTCCCTGGTATTCACTTTCATTACATACTGCATATAAAAAAAAAAATTGATTTAAAAAATGTGCATTAACCAGGATGTAAGAAACTATTATACTCAGGCATATATCCTAATATCTTTTTGTAAATAGAGTTGTCTGATTTTGTTTTGGCTGTTTTGTTGGTTTTTTGAATTCTAGACCCAAATATGAAGAGGCATGAAAGCTAAAATAAATCTAGAATAAATGTACTTCAGGATATATATAACATGAGAAGAGGCAATTCACTTGAATGTAATGGGATGCCTGGCAAAACTGTAGATTCTCCAACGACAGAACAGAGCATCAGTGCCATTCTGAGCCTGACAATAATACAGCAAGAGCTGGAGAAGTGTTTCTATCCATGAGGTTATTAAACAAAAAAAAAGTTTCAGGACATTTAAAGGAATTTAATTTTTTTTAATGAATCAGTAGATTCATTCAGGTCAGCTGTACAGAAGATGTTTCAATTTTTTAAGAAAAAATTCCGAGGTCATATTTTCACCAAATGCAACTTTTCAACTGCTCATCTTCTATCAAACTTTTTTTTTTTTTTTTTTTAACCTCTCGGCTTTAATTTTGTCATCAAAACAAAGAGTAGTTTTCACAGCCATGTTCCTATGCTGATGTGTGCTATCACAAACATATTTCTTTGGAAGTTTTAAAACAGCCCAGGCTTGCTTACCACTATCAGGCTCTATTCCAATATGTAGGGGGACAAAAAATATTAAGTATAGAGCAAAATTACCAGTACTATAAAGTAGTATTTCTCAGTGTGTCAATGCTTTCTTTGACCTTTCTGGTGATGTTATGATGTCACAACTCTGTGGCTTTGGCCTATTTTCTGCGTAGTCTCCACTGGGCTAGACTTGATGGAAATAAACATCTTACATAACTGTCTGGCTGTGCACTCAGCTTTTTTCCCTTCTCTATTTTTTTTTCCTGAAGGAGATTTTCCCAGCATGAATTCTGTATGTACAATTAACATTTGCCAAATTTCATCTTTAAAATCTGTTAGGATTTTTAAAATGATTAAGAGACAGAGCTGATGTGTTTTATCACCCTTCCTCTGTAATCACACAGCTTTACACAGGGAAAGAGAGAAAGAGGCAGGTTAAAACTACAGTAATTCCCTTGAAAGATGAATTAAAATAGAAGACTCTGAATGTAAGACTTTGTACTACTGGGGTTATTTAAGCCAAACCCTTTCAGTAAAGAGCAAAGATTAGATACAGACTACACACAGAGACATAAAAACATACCCTGACCTATATAACAAAGAGAAGGATGAACAGTATTGTACATCAGAATCTTTATCTCTTTCTTTTCCTTTTTCCTATATTTATTTTGACTGAATGTGTAGCAGGTATGTATTGAACAGAAAATCTTCCTAAAGAATAAAGGATGAAGTACACATACGGAAATATTATTAACCAAAATGAATACAGAAATAGGTGCATACATACCAAGAAAAAAATATGCTATAATATGTACCATAGATTGTCATTACCCAACTTACTTACGCAAGTTTTTAAAACTAGGAAAGTTTGCAGAGAAAATTTTGGAAAGCTTTCAGAGTGTTTACTCTCAAAACTACAGTTGCAGGAGCTGCCATCAACTTTTGCTTTCAAAATCACTGAATAGTTTAAAAATAATGGCAATTAAAACCCAGTATTTTTGGTTTTCCTGTAGTTTGTCTTCTGTTTTTCCAGTCTTATGGCTTTAAGTCACCACATTTTACTCCATAAAACACAGGCAGGAGAAAAAGATTACTTAAAAGAAAATAAAGCAGCTGAAATTTATAGTAGTCATTGAGCACTTTGGGCATTGAGCACATAAGGATACTTTTTTTTTAAATTTATGGTACCAGCTCTTCTCTCTTGCACCAGTTTCACCCCCCATATCTCTGTTGGTTAGTGGCATGACCTGATGAAGTAAACAGAATACTAAATGATCAGGTCTGTAATTACCAAATCAGAAGTGTTAAACCCTCTGTATTAGAAAAGAAATATTTGACATGTCAGAGTTGAAATTAAGTAGCTCCTTTTTGTTTTTAATGATTAAATACTACCTAACCCAGTGTCCTTTAATTAACCTAAACACTTGTGTGCTTGGAAGAATGGTTTGTATTACTACAGACCTGCATCTGCAGAAGCTGAGTGGAAGACTCACCTCCATCAGTTTGGGAAGAACTCGTTTCCAGGTGCTGATGACACAATAAATGCAGGCAGACTTACTCTACTGACCAATCCACTGAGTAAACAGACATGTATTCAGTTTACAGCACGCAAGACAGGTTTTTGCAAGCATTGTTGAACTCTATCAGCAGGGCATGTTATTATTTTTAATAGACTCCTAAATATTCACTTTTCTCTGGAAGTCACACCTCTTCAACTCAACAGTCTGCTTAAAGTTATGGGATTCTAGGAATAATTCTGTAGCTGGTTTTGTTCCTGCCTTACGAATTAAACAATTTAATCTACAGTCTTCATTATATGAGATAATTATATTCTTTCTGAGACAAAAATCCACTACTTCCTGCTTTCTTTCTATCGTTTTTTATCACCGTAAATTACATTATTACATTGGAAGCATTAGGAATGGTACTGCAAAGGGAATCCTTGCCCATATTCTAAATGCCTCCGGTTTTTTTGAGGTGAAGCAAGATGAAGAATTGGAATTGCAAATAAAACTTAAATTTTATGTTATCTAGCTTGCTTTCAAGTTATGTGAACTTTTATGCTCATAAAGCATGAAAACAATAATGTAAAAGTTTGTTTAATGGATGTTGGTTTTACTCAATTTGTCCAATGTGTCTAATACTTATAAAACCAGAACACTCTGGATTGATTCTTAAGATAATGTGTTTATTACATTGGATATAAGCCACATCGCAAATCCTAATGTTGCCAGAAAATGTTAGTCACGTGGATTGACAATGTATCAGTGAGCTTTGCAGAGACATTTACTTCATAATTCATGTTTAATTTTAAAGGAATAGCATTTAGTGAAGGGTCCCAAAACCAAGTAAAAATAAATTAAATCCAGGCAAGTAAAAGAACATTCACTGTCTATCAAAATAAACTGCCACGCACAAGAACCTTCCCAGAAAATTGATGTAGCAGAAAATCCTTCTGAAAGACAATTACCTGAAACAGAAGCTACTAATTGGTCTGCAAAGTAGGAAAAGGGGAAAAAAACACGTACTAGTGATGTTTATGTAACCACCACCCTGTTCAGCCATATTCCCTCTCTTGCAAACCCTGATTTCAATTCTACCTGTGAGCCTGACTTGTGCAATTAACTTCCCCTTGAGCTTGCATTCCTTGTAAGAGTAATAAATAAAAGGTGACAAAGTGTTATGACTTGAGGACAGGACCACAATACTGAAAATATTTGAGGAAGAACTATTGGTGGAGGGGCACGGAACAGATTGCTCACAGGCCAATTTGGTTGGCAAAATGTCAGTTTATTACAAGAAGAACACTTATTATATACTGCTGCTGCACCCGGACGCGTGATTCTTCTTTACACATCGTTGGATACATAAGAGAAACATACTTTGTTGTCTGGTGATATTTGGAGCATCGCAGGTGTCCATAAGAGATGAAAAAACTTGTTTAGCTTTCTAAGACTCCTCCTTGACCTTGACAGGGAGCCTTCTTTGTTCTAGCTTCAGAGCCTGTAGCCATGTTAGCTACACAGTTGTTTTTACTGTCTGCACCCAGCCATGCCAAGGCAAGGCCTACAGAAATGCAAAGGAAATTGTTCACACACGATCTTTATTCTCCCAACAAAGAACAAACACTGCAGCTCAATAAAAGATGATTATTGTCTCAGACTGCAGCTGACAAACATAGCTACGTCTTAAAGCAGAAAGTCAGCCTCCACCCATATGAGGTATATTAAGGTTAAAAATGCATTGATTACAAGAGGTGAGAAAAACAGGCACACAGTCATTTCTATCTGAAATGGAAGTGTAAGCTCTTATTAAAATAATTTGTGTAAATTTCTCATGTATGAATGGAAATCTCTTTATCTAAACTATTACAGTTTTACAAGGCTTCAATCAAGGTATAAATTCCCTTTGCAAAACCAAGTACAAGAGATCCACATACTGGATTACTGGACCATGTATATATAAGAAGCTCAGAAAACATGGAGAAACTGTAACAGTTAATTTCCCTTTAAAGAGGGAGCATGATTTTTTTTGATGCTCATAGCTAACCAAGAAAAGGGTTATTTACTTCATGAGAATAAGAAAAAGTGAAGTCTTAAATGTCTTAAAACATCACCTAAATTTAATATAATCAGAAGCCCAAAATATAAATTGCAAGAATCACAAAAGTGTTATATAAAAATCTCATATAAAAGAAATATCCCATTCCTCCAGAAACAATAAAAATATCACAGAACCACAGACTCTCTTTGGGACATCTTCCACTAGTCCAAGTTGCTCAAAACCCCACCCAACCTGGCATTTAACACTTTCAGGAGTGGGGCATCCACAGCCTCTCTGGACAACCTGTTCCAGTGTCTCACCACCATCACAGAAAAGAGTTTCTTCCTAATATCTGATCTAACCCTACCTGTTTTCAGTTAAAGGCATTCCCCCTTGTCCTGTCACTACATGCCCTTGTAAAAAGTCCCTTTTCAGCTTTCTTGTAGGCCCACTTCCAGTACTGAAAAGCTCGGATAAGGTCCCCTGGAGCCTTCTCTTTTCCAGGCTGAATCAGTTTGGTCTCAGAAATCATGGTCAGCCTCAGTCTATGGGTTAACCACTTTTTGAGATAATAGAACTATCATGTCAAAGATATCCTCCTGAGATAAGGTGTTCTTTCTCCAATGCTCACGTTGAAGACATCTTTAGTGGTTTGGCTGTTGGGCGAAAACTTTAATATTCTCAGTCATGGAGATTTTCTAAAAATTGCCAGAGAGATGAGAGAAGTGATATAAAAAAAGGCAAAAGCATAAGGATATAGCTTTGGTGCACAAAAATGCTTGTGGATACCACTTGAAATAAGGGGCATTGTAACTTTCAGATACAAACTTCCATAGATAATTTAGGAAAGTAAACCTTCCCTTTCATCTTGTCTATGTCCTTTTTATCATAATAATCAATGATAGAAAAAAAATTCTCAGGCTTAGTAATGTTGAGTTTCTAACAAAATGAATAAACAAGTGCAATTTGTGATCGATCTCTTTATGGCAAAGCAGGTTTTAAAGTTTGATCTGAAGCTTAGCCAAAGTAACAGAAAAAAGTAAGTGGAAACTGTATGCCCACATTATTATAAACCAGATTTCCAGAAGAATTTATAAGCCTCATGGAATTCATAAGTCCTGGACATCCATGCCTTTTCCTTTTAGAACTGATACATACTGTGTATGATTTATGAGCAACACTGTTTAAAAATTGGATGCCAGTTGAATATGTTCCTTAAACCAATTGTATGTACATCTATAAAAATGACAGATACAAGATACATTGTCGAAACAGAAAGGATAAACCAACCAAAAGTATTAACAAGATTTAATGTGTCACCTCCCACTTCTTCAACTAGTGTTTAAGAGAGGAGGAAAACACTGAGGATCCAGGGATGGTCTCAGTTCTCAAATTTTAGCAGCATTCACTTTCCTGTGACAGCATGCAGATTTGGAATATATAATCAGGAAGGGAAAACACAAAAACATCTGCTTGTAAAGTATCATACTTTAAGATGCTCCCAGATTACCTATTACTTAGCTATTACTAAGTTATATAAATTCTGGTGTTATGTGAGGATTCTCAGTTAGATCTGTCACTGAAATGTGCAGACTCTGTCACACTCAATGGCTATGAGCAATGATTAAATAGTAAGAGTCCCTAGGCATAATTTAGAAGGCTTTCCAGACCTAAAAATATCCTTCCTTACCTCATGCTGCCCAAAGTAACGAGGTATCACTGAGTTTTGCATCACCACCTGTGTCCTATGCTGTTCATACACCTGCCATTTCCAGGGCCTAAGAGGACTGCTCCAAACTGAAAACTTTTGACTGTTTTCTGTGCATTTAAAACAGAGAAATTATCCTCCTGTGAAAGCAGTGTTTTAGCAATTCCTACAGAACACCTTCTGCTGCTTCATCCCTTTTACATGGTGTGAAGAGGCCAGACTATCATGATGATCTCACAATAAATCTTTAACATTACTTTGAGCAACATTCTGATTTGTTTTGTATCCTGTTAATCATGACCTTCCTTCTTTTTTACACCCTGTATTCATACTCAGCACACAAAGATATTAATGAGCAGGTAAAACAGGTGTCGTCACTATTCTGAGCCAATTGAAATTTACAGTGAAACTGGCTTTATTCAGATGGTATTAAAAATAAAATCTCTTTGGGGCTCCATAGCTTTAGCATAAAATTTGTGAATTCATTATGTTTCTTGCATTTGCTTTTACTTCTGCAGGGACCTAGGAAATATTCCAAGAAAAATTATGAGACCAAGTGTAATCTTTCTGGCAAATAATTCAGAAGATATAGAATAGCTACACTGATATAAGTATGTCTTCCTTATCTTAAACTCTCTTGACCTTCATGTGCCCTTGACAAACATGTGCCTAACTCTAGTTCATGCCATTGACAGCAACCTAACTACTCGAATTTGCAGCTGAGTGAATTTTTAGATCAAGATCTCTCTGACCGTATTGCATACTTCTGTGGGAATATGGGAACAGAGGGCTCAAGAGCACCATCTAAGCCCTCAAATACAGTTCTCTCTGTAAACATAGTATTACGTGTGCTGCATTAGATAAAAAAAGCCTGATTTAGGAGTATCTACATCTTTGTCACACCACCTCATCACTACATTGCACTTTTAAGAGTCCAGAGTACCATCTAAACAAGAGCAAACCCAGCCCTAACTGTAACACACTGCAGGAACAGGCCAGGATGGAAGGACAGCAGAGAACACTTGTAAGAACAGGGGAGCTCAAATTAAAATGTTCAGATGAGCACAGAAAAAGGAACTGATTCCCTACATCACAGAGAGAAAAAAAATCCCAAAGTTCAGCTAGTCTGAACCAAGGCAAAAATATTCCTATGTCCACTGCTTGAGGTTTAGCAGAACAATCGCTGAAAAGATTTCAATGCATTTAACTAGCTGTGATACATGTGCAATGCTTCATAGGAAGGCAAGAAACCCCACAAAAAACCCCAACCAAAGAACCTTCATATAAAACACTTCAAAACACTAACTGTTGCTTATATTCAATGGAGCTTGGTTTTGTTAGTCATGTAAAATAGAATTAATCAGACTAAATGTATGACATCATTTGATGGCCAATAGAAAGAATACAGGGTGAATTAATTTCTTTCTAAAGTAGCTATCTAAAATGTGCTGGATTTTTGCACCTTAGAAGTGTTTAGTTCACTCAATTTCTTGGAAAGATAAGAAAACTAGCTCCAAGGTAGGTGTTCACACTGCAAGTTATCCTTGAGTTAGACGAATCCCATACTTGAACTGTAAGAAATATTTTACTGATTTGAATTGGAATTTTTGGTTTTTTTCTTCCAAAAAATTTTCTTTTTTTTTTCCGTCCACTCTGAGTGACAGGCAAAACAGATACATTTTCTGAGCACCTACATATTTTTGTCTTAATCATTCCAGTACAGTCGAAATAAAAGACTTCTAACTGAAAAGCAATGAAAAATGATAAATGAAAACAGTATTTGCCACCTGCAGTTTGAGTCCAGATCAACTGTTAGAAATATAGGAACTGAATTTTCTTGAGTGAAGAAGTTACATTACTCATTATAATATATATACTTAATGTGTGACTATTTTGAAAGGAAAATATCTTGTAATTCCAGGGTATTTTCTCTAGGTTTATTGTCAGGAAAATTTTTAAAGCTGTTGTTTGAAGTTTCCCACAGTTATCAATAAAAGCTCTATTCAGCACCAAATACCAGCGCAAGATTGAACAAGCTGCACTTAAATGGTCATTCCCACAATCTATCCCCTGGTGTTTCAAACTAGGTTGCTACTTGCATTAATCTGTAAGGCAAAATTCTTCCTTAATAAAGCTGCTAGTGGCTTATCTCACAGGCTTATGCTCAAAATCCAGCAAATTGTCCTACTGCATAATGTAAATGTATGCAGAGTGGACTCTAGCTGGATCCCTACAAATCCATGGGGTCTCAAGGGATTCATCCAAGAATCCACAAAGAGCTGGCTGATGTCATTGCAAAGTCTCTCTGGATGATTTTTGAGCAGTCTTGGGAATCCTGAGAGGTCTCAGCTGACTAGAAGCTGGCAAATGTTCTCCTGATTTTCAAAAAGGTGAGGAGGACCCTGGAAACTACAGGTCTGTCAGTCTCACTTCAATGCCTCGTAAAGTTATGGAGAAGATTATTCTGAGAAGTATTGAAAATCATCTGAAGGACAACAGAGTCATTGGTCATAGCCAGCACAGCTTCATGAGAATAAAGTTGTGCTCATTAAACCTGATTTTCTTTTAGGACAAAGTAACCCACCTAGTTGATCAAGGAAAGTCAGTTGATGTAAACTTTTTCAATTTCAATAAAGCTTTCAATGCTTTCTCTCACAGGATCTCACAGGATCCATCTGCACAAAATGTCCAGCTCACAGCTGGATAAACACATCATGCCATGGGTGAGCAATTGGCTCATGGGTCAAGCACAGAGGGTAATAGTGAATGGGGTGACATCAGACTGGTGACCTGCCACTAGTGGGGTTCCACAGGGCTCCATCTCAGGCCCTGTGCTCTTCAGCATCTTCAGAAATGACTTGGACACAGGACTGGAAGGGATACTAAGCAAGTTTGCAGATGACACACAACTCAGAGGAGCTGTTGACTCCTTCAAAGGCAGGGAGGCCCTGCAGAGACACCTCAACAAATTGGGACTGGGCAATCACTGACCATATGAAGTTCAACAAGGGAAACTGCTGGATTCTGCACCTGAGATGGGGCAATCCTGGATGTATGGACAAACTGGGGAAGAAGATCCTGCCAAGCAGTGCTGCTGAAAGGGAGCTGGGGGTCCTGGTCAATGACAGGTTGAATATGAATCAGCAGTGCCCTGGCAACCAGGTCACAGCACCAAGCCTGACCAAGCACCAAGAGTTCAAGAAGCATTTGGGTGATACTCTCAGGCACATGGTGTGACTTTTGGGGATCGTCCTGTGCAGGGCCAGGAGTTGGACTCGATCTCTGTGGGTCTTTTCCAGCTCAACATATTCCATGATTCTGTGATTCAGTGATTCCTGATCTGTGCAAGTACAAAATATATACACTGGTTTGGGTAAAAATCTTTCTCATTTCCATACAAGCAGAAGTCAGTATTAGCATGGTGGGATCTGGAGAGTAAAAGTGCTGATTTATTACAGGTCCCTGCAGTTTTGTGGACTCCTTCCTTCATATCCATGACCACATCCTATGTTGTGAGTGGCACCAAGAAGATCTGGCTTTCATTTAAACTGCCAACTCTAATAGAGAACTTCAGTGCCTAGAACAAAAGGGCTACAAACCAAAATTGTAACCTTTGAAATAAACGTCATAACTTCTGCCTAAACCTGGATGTACCTGAGGGAGAGGTGGTGATGTGCATGAGAACGAGGGTGAGACTTAGCCCTGCGTACAAGGTTTCCTACCCTCTAGCTGTGTGAAGTTGCCTGCTGGGTAGGTGGCTCTGGAAGAAGCCCCCTAGTTGACATGTCAGCCTAAGGCAGCTCCTCCTCCTAGGTTTTTAGGTTTCCGATTCTACCATCCCAGGAGCTTTAAAATACTTAAAATCCAAAGTTTTATCTCTGCTCTAAGTGTTCAGATCCTTTCCCACCAGCACCTCCTTGCCCCTGTTGTGTTGAATATTGACATACTCCTGCTTGCCCTTTTTACCTGCTGCAAGGGAAGCATCAGGATGTGTCTCAGACCTGCTTGGTAAGAAGAAAGAATTGAAAATGGAAGCTGATTGTATTTAAAAATTGTGTATCACCAGTACATGTCTTGCCTTGGTACACAACTAAAATGAAACAATTCAGAGTTGGATATCTGCGTCCCTATAAGGATATTGTCCTTTGTTGCTGTTCCTCACCTAAAAGAGGAGATTGTTGTGCTCTTTCTCCTGATCCCTCTATATACCTGGGTGCTATAAGCTTTGCCTTTTTTTTCCATAGTATTTCATACAAAGTCTTTACAAGTCTTCCTGTTGAGCTTCTATGGACTTGCAGTCAAAACAGAAGGTGATAGGTGATACTGCATGTCACTCTGAGGCTTATGTTAAGTATTTTTCAGAAACATTGGTACTTTCAACTTCTCCTGAGACATTTAAACACATTTGTTAATTGAAGATGCCTCTGCAAAATGTTTATAGTAAAATTCACACCTCCTGTATTCTTGAAAAATTATTTTCTTGTTTTCAAAATGCTGTTCTGGATTTCTGTCCTTTGTCCATGATATATTTTCTCAGTCTTGCATTTTGCATTCTGAACCATGAATCTAAGCTTTGTTAGGACAGCTGAGAGATTTAGATCCTCTGCATAAGCTGTGATGCTTAGCAATAAATTTCCCTAACCTACTGATAAAACATCTCAGCAAAGCGAAAGTGTTTTACAGTTGTGTTCTTTTTAACACAACAGTGACACCTCCCAGATGCTGCAGAAATAGAAATAAAACCAGTAGTCATTCTTTTGCCAAGTTTAGACTGAAGCCTTAGAAAGGACTTTCTTTTTTTTTTTTTTGACAGAATATTTTATAAGTACATAAATATCTGCTTCCTCAATATATCTTTGGTTTATCGCTCCTTGCTTGTTTTTTTCTCTTTTCTGGCTTTTCTAAGTTAGGAAACAAAATGTAATGCTTGAAAATGTTGGTTGGCACATGGTAAGTCCACACATTTTGGAAGTCTAGTTTTGGCAAAGCAGTCTGTCTTTATTATTACTCAATTTAAAGCTTAAAGGAACTTAAACCATACTTGATGAATTCAACAATAGTCTACAGACATCCATTCTGCTTATAATAGGACTTCAGCACAGTGGAACAGTATGTACTAGGAGGACACCTTATTGTTGTTAAGGATATTGATGGTAATCTTGCAACCTAATTCTAGGCATTTAAGCAGGTACTCCAAGTCTGAACCTGAAACTAGTCGTTGCACCCCTAGTGAGACAACACATCATTGTTGTATTTCATGTTTAATATCCTTGGAGAATATTAAAATTAGAGTTTCATAAATGAGCAAATAATTGCTTTAAAAAGTGCTCAGAATGCTGGAAGCAGATTATGTTTGTATGGCTGTAGGCCAAAATGGCCTTCTGAAAAATACTCAGGATTAGAATAACATGTGTATCTGGTGCAGTCCTGAAGGGACATGTCTCAGTATTAAGGTCAATTATGTACTCTAAGAACACTCTAGATCTGCTGTGTTGATTCATGCCATTAATTCATGTTTGTTTGTATCAGGACTGTGTTTTTATAACAGATTTCCTAGTCATATCACCTAAATATGCTTTGGTCTGCATATTGGTGTAGTCCTGGAGCACCTAAACTAGAATTATTTAGGATGAAACTATACCAGCAGCACCCAGCACTCTGCTGAACACCAACCCTCCAGCAGCACCCCTACTCTGTGCCAGCTGCCACTGGGTACTTAGTTTACAGGAAAAACTAACCCAAAGTAAAAGCCCTGTATCATACACAGTATGGACATTTGTCCCTCTGTATCTGTGTTTCACTCTGTGGGTTGAGATGCATGCACCATACCACTTGCACCTGTAAATAAGGCCTCTGTTATATAAAGGGTCCAGGCCTGAATCTCAACTGCTGTTAAATCCAGGTTCTTAGCGTCAGTGAAGTTTAAGGATCAGGCTTAAGGATCAGGGTCTAGTGAAACATTTTTGAATGGAAGATATAACAGGCAAAAGATTATACAGGGCATTGAGTTGGCCGTTTCTTTTTATATCCTTTTTTTTTCTTTATGAGACATTTCTTACTCTTCAGGTCCCTAAAGACTAACTACAGTGAAAACCGCAAAGCAGGTGCTTCTCCTCTCGAAACCCTGCTCTTCAGCAATTTCAGGACTAGTTGCTAATCTAAAGCTGTGATCCTTAAGGACTTAAATGATGAAAGTAATAAAATCAAACTGAGCAAAGCCATGTACAGAAAATGGAAACAAGAGGTTATCTAAAAAAATTATGATATAGAACAAGGCCTTGGCCATGCCAAAAGACTTTGAATTTCTAAATCCCTGAGTTGAGCTTTCTTTCATTTTATCCTCAGACACATCAAATAAAGACTCTCCTCTTACATCTGGCTGCATATTTTTAATCTCAGTCCTGTTGAAAATGTTTAATGTAGCTTAATGTAACCACCAAATTGCATATAAAACCAATGCTGAGTTTCTGAAAATAACAATTAAAGAAAATGAAATATATTTCACTTGCTTCTGCTATTATTTAATATTGTTATCAAGTGGTTTGATATTGTGGAATGAATGCAAAAGGATTAGTATTCTGCTTGTTAGTGGTAAAGAATTGTTACATAGGAAGCTATTAAAGTCCTTACACTGGTTCACATTTTCTTCCTAAGTAAAGCAGGACTTGGATCCTCCTAAACTCCAACCATCTTTTTTATAGATCAAAGTGGGTGATTACAGTGCACCTTCTGGCTCTAAAATATGTTACTTGTTTGTGTGACAACACAATTAAGACAAAATCCACTGTGCCAGGCCCAGTAAAGGAAACATGATTAGAGACAGTCTTTCTTCCCAGAAGAATCACCATCTAAATAAATACAATCGTTTTGTATTGGAGAAATCAGCAGAGAATTCCCCTGAGGCTAAGCACAAAATAGTCTAAAATACAATTATTGTGAACTGTTACACAAAAGAGCAGTGGATGAGTGTGGTGTGTCGACATGATTCAGGTAAGTTTTATAAGGCTTCTTTTTAATTTGTCTCTTCTTGTACACTGCTAACATTTTCCAAGCCATTAAAATACCCTTGGTACAGCCTATTAGTGTTGCAGATTGAAATGTGTCTTTTCTCTCCACAGTATTATTTTACAAATATGGGGTTGCTACCAGCTACATGAAAGGCATATACATACTAACAAATTTTTCCCCACAACTCCTAATTTGGAACCTGAACTGATTAGATCCTTGTCAATCAATGTGATGGACTTGTATCACTAAAGTGTTAGAAAGGGATTTGAAATGGATAAATAACCAGAGTATGTAACTCTAAAACTGATGGTGTCCATTAACTTCTGTAGTAAAGTATTTTTAGACTAATTTATTGACGTTTCACGCTGTGTGTTCAATGCTCCTGCCAACTAATGCCAGCCAAAATTTTCAACTAGAAATGCAGACCATCTGAAGAAAAAGTTGTTTCTTTTCACTTACATTTCTTCCTCATTTATTTTTGTATTTATTCAAGGACTCTGGAGTATTGTAAAGACTACATTATGCCCTGTTACTGTGAATTCCTGTTTTTAAATCAGCGTTGCTATGTCACAAAAAGACATGTGTTTACATCTTCTATGCAGGGCTAATTTTGTATGAAAGTAAGTGCTAGGATGAGGTGCTAGAATGCTAATAGCTTATCTGTAAGTGACATAGCAGCAGAGCTGACAGGCAAACAGATTCTGGCATGCCATTTCAGACTATTTTGTCACAAAATTAGCTTTGTGAAAATGTTTTTTAGCCCTTTGGATTTTTTTGTTTTGATTTTCCTCTTCTTTTTTTCTAAAGTCTTCTAAATTGCAATTAATTATGTTAAAGTTTCAAGTTCTAATGAATCCAAATCACTTTTTCCTAGTATTCTATTTACAAATATTTTCCTAAGTGAAGAACTTGGGAGGCGAAGAGAGGTCAAATTCATAATACAAGATATTTGATGTATTCACTTGTTAATCGTTTGTACCTAATTTCTACTTTGATTCTGCCTGGTTTCAGTCTCCAGGCACTTATTTTTTGTCCCTTCTCTTTGGAAAGTCCCATTACTTTCTTTCTATGCAATACAAATTAGTCCTTAAGCAACTGTGAGGTTCTGGTCAGTTATTAATCACTTTTTTACTTATTAAAAAGTCCAAGCCAGAGTCACAATGTATTGGGTAAAATACTTCTTGTCTGACAACAGGCAGACAGGCATTTCACAGATACATTAGCCTAAACCTGTATGAGCAGAAAAGGTGACAAAAAGCCTCGACTGTTTTATGAATCTGTCTGGGGTCACTGAGGAGTTGTATCCACACACTTATTCTCTTTTTAAATTTCTAAAAGCATGTAGGGAATTATTTTGAAAAGTTGTAAATGAAGACATAGATGCCAGCATAATTAAGTTCTGTTTCAGAGCAAAGAGCAGAACCCAGTGTGATGTCTGTCCTCTTGCAGCTAACAGGGAATCTCATGTCAGCTTCAAGAGGGCTCTGATGTTTCCCTTGGTCAGCTATTTCTGTTATCATTGCATTCCTCCCTTTCACTAGACCCTTCTACTTTCTCCAAAAGTTCATCAGATCCCCTTGATTTGTATCAACAATTGTTTGATTTTAGTCAGGTCTGGACAAAGCATTCAGGGTTGGTTGGTTTGTTTACCCTGTATCATTTTACTCAACATTTGTCAAGCACAAAAATAAAAATAAAGTAACTGACATATAGCCCTTATTCTTCCAAACCATCAAGGACCATAATATTAGCAAAGTATGAAACCGTATTTCAGGGGCAGCCAGGTTCCAGGAGCAAATCTGGCTTATGAAGCTTCATTCATCTCCCACCCATCCCGCTGCTGATTCCTCTCCCTCACCCCCTCGGTGCTGTGAAGGAAGGAGGTGTTTATGGGTCCATACTTATGTCAATGAAATGGTTAAAAGAAGAACCCTTTCTAAAATAACCCTTCATTTCAGTTACCCCACAGTCAGTGTAGTACCACAGGTACTGCTGAGACAGTGGAAAAACAAACCATGTTTTGGTGATAGCAACAAGCAGCTGAGAGGGAAGCAAACTAGTGAACAACTTCTTCAAAGGACTTCTCCTCCCTTACCTGTGTGCCATTGGCCTACTCTTGCATGACAGTTGAACAGTGTCTACTAAAAGGAAATATTATTCATGCATAAAAAATGAATAGCCAGTCCAGGAGACTACCAATGAGATCACCCAGTAAGAAAAAAGAATTTTATGACAGTTTCATAGAAGAAATATTGCATAGGAACAAGGTCTGACCTATTCAGGGCGTATTATCAATATTTCATGGGTGTGTGAAGAAAGGAGACATTTAGCAACACGGCATTAATTTTCCATCTGAAAGTGTATATCAATGGCAGGCAGCAGAAAGTGTAGCTTTAACTCTGAATATGTGGAGTTTTTCAAGAAATTCAGAAATTACCTGTGCAAAACTTACATAAAGTTGAGACAGGAAATATACTGCCTGAAGTTACTGAATGGAGTTTTATTAAGTAAAAATTCTTCAATAATGGTTTAAAAAAAATTCATTTCAATAACATTCTGACAAGGAATGTATACAATGTGCTAAGATACATTATAAGCATCTCTAAGTTTAACCAAATAAAACGTGTCTGAGACTTGAGCATTTCCCTCCAGGAAGAAAAGATTGACCATTATGCTTTCATGTTCAACCAAATACTGAAGAGACGAGATTAAAAATATGAGGTAAATTCTTTCCACTGGAAAACACAGTTTCATTGAAATTGAAACATTTTGAGTTAATAAACCAGCTCTAATGAAATCCTCTGGAGTAAATCTTTCCAAGGATGACATCTTTTTCTGATGACATGAAAAAAATATTTTTACTTCTGTTTTCCTTGTTAAGACTTTTCAGTTCTATTAAGATATCACCCTCTATTCAATATATCATGTACTATATAAATTAAGAAGACTGCCTTTTCCTGGAAAATAAATGCTTCAGCAATCCTTTGACAGTATTTATTTTTAAACTGCATATTCTTCTGGAAGTTTCTGATGAGAAGTAAGGCATATACTCAAACATTAAAATTTCCCAGAGTATTTTATTTTATGACTCACACTATCTTTGATTGTATGCTCAGTCTTAAATTAGTACTCTCAGTGACACGTGGTCTGGGATGAAGTCCCCTGAATTGTACAGTAAATGACTGTTTGACTACCTAGCTACATTTAAGGGCTTTTGCAGCATTAATAAAGAGGAGGGGGTGCAGGCTGAGAGGACAGGATGAGAACTCAGCCAACTGAGATCTTTATTTGTCTGGGAACATAATTAAGCAAGCACATTTCTTATTACAGTGGACACATTAACAGCCTTGCAACCTGAACATGTTATGTCTGAAATGACACTTGGCCATAAAAATTCACCATACTACTCTTACAATGTGGTCTGGAAAAACACCCTCAAGGCTAAAGGAACTGGTCAGTTTTTATCCCACCACAAATTGCCCTCTCTGCTAAGGGTAGAAGATAAGTATAAGAAGATATGGTATAAGAAGATATGGAGTGAATCTGTGATGGGAGCCATGGGCCACCAAAATTCACGTGAAAGCAGCAGTCAGTTTCAGATAAATTATTAAAAACTCACAGGCATTCAGCTGCGGGAATTCATAGTTGCTGCCAGCCAAGTGCAGTCAGGGTGGTGACTTCAAGCCCTGCACAGTGTGGTTTTACAGGAGAGCGCTTTGCCAAAGAGGACTGGTACTCTTACCAGCTGTTTGGGAATTTTTTCCCTGTCTGCATGTTTTTTCATAGCTTTTGCTTAATTTGTATTTCTTAAAATCCTATTTCACAAATACACTGCATCTGAAATGATGAATGAAAATGCCTTTCTTGTTCCTGAGTCTGGATTTTGGGATCTCATTTAACATAAAGGCTAATGAAGAACAAATATTTTCCTTTTTTCTGAGGGCAAATTTAGTCATGGAAGTGTATCAATTCTCACCTGCAGTACTGTAAAGAGAAGTCTGGCAGTATCCAGTATTGCCTTCTAATCAGTTGTGCAGAGGTGTTTTCATTACAGGAGAATAACGGCCACAGTTACCACAATCAATGAATATGATTAGAACTGAGCAAAGTATGTGTGTATATATTCATAGATATGTATTTGTGTACATATATATTCATGTGTTTATATATGAATGAACTATATATGTAGATTCATATTACGTATATGTATATATATAATCATATGCTCAATCTCTTGTGCTATTACATGTATATATAATGAGACCATACAGTATCTTCTTATTTATGGGTTCTAGAGTTAATTTTTCACAATTACTTGGCATGTAATCAGTTCATATAAAGATCTTCAAAACCTTGAACTGCTTCCTGTCAGAATCAAAATTAACTTTTCTATATTACAACTTCAGCTTTTACTGCTGAAATCCAGGTAGAAGTTCTGTAATCTTCCATGTTGATGAGTTTTTCATGTTTAAAGGGATCTCGTGGTTAATAAAGAAATTATACTTTGATGGGGAAACAGAAACCATAAGAAAATCTAGATGAGGGAAGAGGGGGAAGTAAATAGGAAAACAGGAATCAATGTAATAGAGTTAACAAGGGCTTGTAAAACACTCATCTTTAAAATGATAACTTTGACCACAACAGATAATATAGAAAATGAGAAAGCAGTGAATGGAATAAATTCTGTGACTAAAGCTGCAGATCCACAAAGAGAATAAATTTTTAACCACAGAAGAATTTGATTTGAGTTAGGAAACTATCAAGGCCAGATATATGTATGGATTAAAAATGTTTAAAAAAGATTTTAGGAATGCAGCTGAATTCACAGAAATTCCCAAGTGGGATAAGTATCTCATTTGCACCGATTTCCTCAGTGTAAACAGCAGGCATCCTTGACACTTTAGCGTTATGCCCTTTTTAGCATGGTCTAATTCTCTTTGAAGTCTGTGGGAGAGTAGAGGGAAATAACCACAGGCTGGACAAACAGCAGCGCTGATATAAAGGTTCAAAGTGGGAGAAGGTATCTGAAGGGAAAGAAAGTGTAGTAATCTTTCAAGCTCCAGAGACAAATTATCACTTTAAAGCATGTAAATGTGGAATCCCAAAATCAGACAGCAGCCTATGCTGGCAGACACCTCTGGAGATCATTTAGTCCACCTCATTGCTCAAAGCAAGGTCAGCTTGTGCAGGTTGCCCAGGACTGCAGACTGAGTTTTGAGCATCTTCCAAGGATAGAGACACAGTATCATCTCTGGTCAACCTGGTCCAGTGTTTGTTCACCCTCATACTGATTTTTTTTTCTGTTTAAGTGGGATTTCCTGTATTTCCATGTCTGCCTATTGCCTCTTGAGAGGCAATAAGAAGTCATTGGGCACCACTGAGGTGAATTTAACTCCATCTTCTTTGCTCTCCCCATCAAGTATTTATGCACACTGACAAGATCCTCCAGGTTGAACAGTCTCAGCTCTTTCAGCTTCCTGTCATATGTCAGATACTGCAGTCCCTTATTCATCTTTGTGTAACATTAGTTGTGATAGATTAGATAAGATGCACTGATTGTGATCCATGCTAGTTTTCTAGGATCTAAGGATGTAAGTCCATAGTTTAAATCTGGCCATTTGTACTCATGGATCTCAGCTCTTCTCATTGTGGCTTAGGTGTCCTTTTGGGTTGGGCATTACTGTTACTGTGGAATTGAACTCGTGGAAAATACTCAGTTAAGACAACAAAAAATACCAGAAGAGTACTTTGTGGTGGCCATACAAATATGATAATTTCTCCACAACTGTGAGCAAAATTAATAAATAATTTTAACAGCCACCACTAAGCATCTGAGCTTTCAGATAGCTTAGATAGCTGGCAGTGCTATCTACACTACCTGGAGATGTTGATTCTGGTAATCTGAAAACTTGAAAGTCTCGTACTGGTTAGCTACAAAGTACATCGGCAAAGTTTTCTTCATAACTGGAACAGAAGCAAAAATCTGGCATTGACAGTTCCCATGAAATTTTAATGAAAGATAGAAAAATGCAATTGAGTGTTTTTAACAACCTAGCTCCCACAATATACTCAGTAGCCACTTTTCATGAGCTGCACTGACTGCCCATGTGCATATGCTTAACCAGTGCTCTTGAGAAGTGAAACGTGATCTTCAACAGAAGTGGTTTACACTGATGCATATTTCTTTGCAATTGTGACAGCTATGGCATATCGAGGGCTTACTATATCAGTGTATTGAACTACCAAACCCTATAAGCTTTATTTCCAGATATGCTGATATACTGGTATTTTAACTAATATAGCCTGACTAGGATAGTCACATAAATATGCTTACTCTGTAATTTATTCCCCTTCCAGTATAGGAATCTCTTTTAGTGAAAAGTATGTAAACACACATATAATGGTGTTCCCTCGATGCCACTGTAACACTACCCAGACTGGAAAGTAATACAGTAATTACTGCAGTAATGCATTACCAGTATAGGTATAGCACTTTCAATTTTGCCCTATCTGGTTGTTTTTGTAAGAAAATGGTGAGGAGAAGGAGAAAAAGCCAGCAACTTAAACCACTGTCTAATAGGCCAAATTGAGACCAGTCTGTTCTTGATTAATAACTTGTGACTGATAGAAGACAAATGGATTCAATCTATGCCTTTGGCAGATGCATTAATACATGTGTGCTCTCCATGTGAGAGGAGATGTGCCTGTTTTCCAAAACTCCAGCCTCGTTTCTTGTCTGTGGTTCTCATTCTCTGCTGAGACAGGTGCATGTGAAGTCCATAAGAAATTCAATGGCAACTAAATTTCGCTTTCATTTTGCTGCTCAGAAGATGTGTCCTGTTGGATAGGAGTGAGAGAAGTGGAAGCTTTCCTGGTCTATGAAATTAGGGATTTGTAATATAAAGCAAAGAGAATAACATACTTTCATTTTCCTTGGCATAGACAGTATCTAAACATGTACTTACCATAGAATGAAGTAGGTAAGGGTGCAGGAGAAATCTAAACAGAAAGTAATGATCTTGGTTGTTTTTTTTCAAGAGCAATTTCTCTTAAATATATGTTTCTCACCTTATTCATTTTTGTTTAGTAACATCAATTATTCTAACTACTTATATCAAATGACTTCATCTGAATGCATCATCTTCTGCCCTTAAGCTTTGATTGTCCAAAGATTTATATATGTATTTAACTTAATGTGGCCTGGGCCTTATTCCTAGCTAAACTGAGGCATTTTACACCATTGTAATGAATGTAAATGCATTTGATGACTGCTTTCAGACCAATCTCGCTACAAGACCATTTTAGAGAAACCACAGAGTAAATAAGTGATAGACCCTGTGAGTAGGCCCATTGATTTCAATTATGCCATTCAGAATGGGTTGTGCGTGTCTGTGTGCATGTGAGCGTTTATGCGTACACATCTCTTTGAAGAATCAGGTTACTCTTACATGTTTGCCCTCTATTATTGACTGAACCGAAGTAAGAATTCTTGGTAATTATAGCCTCCAACCCTTCATATTAAGTATTGTAAAATGAGTTGTTGTTCCCCTTTCTTAATTATTAGGGATTGTTATTGTGTCTGGGTTGCATGAAGACGCAATTAGTTTTTATTCTGAAATCTGTTATGGGTGGTCATTACATGTATTATAAGAAGGCTTGGTAATCTGCCACAGAGTATGGCAGACACAGTATCTGTGTCTAGATAGCTACAAATGTTGAAGGTAATGCTTCCCACTTGCGATTCTTTGCAAAACACTGAATGCACATTTTCATCTGCGTTTCCACTACAGTTCCATTGTGGAAGAGATTACATTAAATATATTATCAAGACCAAACCATTAACCAAATGTAACTAAGATGTGTCAGCAAACAAAGGGTGGAATCCAGCGTGATGTGTTTAATAGACCCTGAGCTTTCAAGTCAATAGTTGCCCTGCTTCTTCCATGCATCAATATGGGCAAATGCTGTATTTCCAAAAAAGCTTAGATCTGAAACTCAATATTTGTATGTGATCAGAATTGTAATTATTTTAATTTGAATGTTAATTAATTTATTTGATAACTGCCTATTGGTCTTGTGCTCCATCTGGCCCAGTTTTACATCTCTCGATAATATCTATTTGGGGTCTGATGATGAACACAAAATGTGTTTACTTACTTTGAAATGATACTATTAAATGATAGGAGATGTCATTCTTTAGAATTCCTGAGGCAGACTGCTAGATATTTAATTGAGACTCTATCCATTTCATCACCTCAATCTGCATTTCTGTTATTCCTTGCATATACAGTTAAAATCTGAGTCAATAAAATTTCCCATATATGCAAGCACACATAAATTTCTTAAAAGCATAATGGGTCAGACTCATATTACATTATACTGTTTCCACAGTCATTTGGAGAAAGCAAGGCATATGTGTACTAGTTTAGACAGATAAAATTCAGTATAAATGCAATGGGCTTTTGGAAGGAACAATCTAAACTACTTACACATGAGTGACTTTTATATTAACAGCAAGCACTAAGGAGAAGTTCTGGAGTCACTGTGGACAGCTCAATAGAAACATCTGCTAAGCACAGCACTGGCAAAATAACGTCCAAACGATCACTGAAGCCAGCTCCCCACCTTTCTGAAGTTGCAGAATTGAAGTGGTATTCAGCTCACTAACCCTAGCAATTTAAAATTTAGACATCCTGTGTAAAGTAGTTACCGAAGCTCTTTCTGTGCTCAGTGGAGGGAGACTAACCTCTGGAGGACGATCCAGCTTGCTAGAGCATGTCTGAAGTAGGCAGAATTAAGTGCTCTTTTGAGGTGTCATCTTTTTCACCAGCTGTAGAAAGGCAAAGCAGTTGCTTTAAACTCCAAGCCTAGACTTTAAATAGATAAAGCTGTGGAGGATCTTGATGCCTCCATGCCCTGCTCTCAGCCCTTGATGATGCATTTATTTTGCTGAAAAATTGTGGAACTTGGCTGATAAGGTTCTTGGCGGGTACAGAGAGGATGGAGCATGTTGTCCGCATATCTTATGGATTCTGCACTTACCAGACTTTCTATGCTGGGACTTGCAGCTGTCTTCATAAACTACAAGTAGACAAGACACTATTGTTGTCATCCCCATCAGCTTCAACTCTTCTGGCTGAGATGTCAGTGGCTGTAGTACACTTTCCTCTGTCAGCTGGAATTCCTCCACATTTTCGTAGTTTAATCAGTGGAAAACCTGAGGGATGACTTATTTACATTGTGTTTATTATTTGGGATAGTTGTGTTCCTGACTTCCAACAGGCAGTGACAAAATAACAAAGAGAAGTCCGAGGGCAATCAAAAGAGACTTCAGGGCCATTGGGACAATCAGGAGCACAGGTAGTGATTTCCTCGATTCTTCTGGTAACGAGGAATAATATTGATAGGAATAGGCAAAGCAGATCCATCAGGTCAATGAGTGGCTCTGAAGTTGGTGTAATTGGAAAAAATTTTGGTTTTTTGACCGTGGAATGATGTACTCAACACCTGGTCTACTGACACCTGAAGGGATCCATCTATCTCAGAGGGGAAAAGTTCTACCACAGGAGCTAGCAGGGCTCATTGATAAAGCTTTAAACTAGCTTGGAAGGGGAAAAGGGACAAAACCAGGTTTGCCAGTGATGAATGATGGGATGGTGTGCTAAAACTTGAGGAAATGAGCACTTACAGGATCCCTCAATCTGCCTCATGAGGTGTTGGCTACAATGTACCACACCTGAAATGTCTCTACACTAATGCATGCAGCATGAGGAACAAATGAGCTCAAAGCTTTGGCCCCGTCCCAGACATTTGACATCATTGGCATAAGTGAAACCTGTTGGGATGAGTCCTGTGACTGGAGTGCCCTGTTAGATGGTTACAGGCTCTTCAGGAGGGACAGGCAGGGCAGAAGAGGCAGAAGAGTGACACTGTGTGTAATAGAAGGGTTGGAATGTATGAAGCTCACAGTTGGCAATGACACAGTTGAGAGGCTCTGGGTAAGAATCAAGGGGCAAACAAATAACGGAGATGTCATTGTGTGAATCTGCTACAGACCTCCTGGCCAGGATGATGACACCAACCAATGATTTTTTGAGGAACTAAAGGACACTTCCAAGTCAACTGCCCTTGTCCTTATGGGAGACATCAGCTTGCCAGAAATTAACTTGGAGCATCACACAGCTGGTACAACCTGGGCCAGCAGATTCCTAAAAAACCTGGGTGACAACTTTATGGAACAGGTCCTAAGGGAGCTGACTCAGAAAGATGCCCTCCTTGACCTGCTGCATGTCAACAGAGTGGATCTTGTGAGCAAAGTGGAGATTGGTGGCTGTCTTGGCCACAGCAACCACAAAGTGCTTGAGTTTGAAATCTCTGTTGACAGGAGGAAAAGCGCCAGCAAAACCTCGGCTCTGGACATGAGAAGAGCAGACTTCAGCCTGCTCAGGGAATTAGTAAGTAAGGTCCCCTGGGAAAATGTTTTTACAGGTGTTATGAATATTAAGCAAAATCATCCTTCCTTTTTTAGAAAGACTACTTTAAGCACAAAAGCAGAATAATATAGGAAAATCCAAGTGAGCTTTATGTCTAGCACATTTGCCTTTTTACTTATGACTGTAATTCTAAATGAGGTTCGAAGGAAGAACACTCTGCCTTATTAGCACTGTGGACAGTACAAGGGTACTTGGTTTTTCCTGCCCAGTACATATTCAGTGTTTGGGTCAAGGAAGCTGGTAGTGACTTCAGACATGGAGATGTCCTGACTTCAGACATGGAGATGTCTCTTGCATCGCACTGTTTTTATAATCAGAGCTGATTAAACCTTTGATCTTCTGCAAATGATTAGTTAATTTTCTGGAACACTAGAAAATAATATGGAAATTTCTCAACGGTATATGTACTAGCCTTGAAATTTTTCTTTTATTCACCATAAACAGTTTCTTCCAAGCAGTTATCTCCAGTGGGCAATATTCATTGTTCAGCATCTCTATGGATGCTGTCACACTTGGCAATATCAGTTAGTCATGCAACAAAGGTAACATCACGTAACAGGAGTTGACACATTGTACATGTTGAAAAAACATGACAAAGGGACATGGCAAAGTGATTTAGTGAAAAATAGTAATTCACAAGTGTGTCATAAGTTTGGATTTGGCCACAAGTGAACTGCTTAGCAAATGGGGGTTTTTTGGTTTTTTTACTTGCTCAGATGTAAATTGAGCCACTGAAGCAAAGATCTGCAGACTAACAAGACAGTATTTGTAATGAACAATTCAGCTGTCCTACTAACCAGTTGTCTGGTTAATGTACCATTTGAAATAAATTGAAATGTTTTGCATCTGACAGATGTTGTGTGCAGGTTCAACAACATGGGAGGACATTATGGCTGAGACTTAGCTAGGCTCCAAGAATATACTTACCATACCCTGGAAAAAGTTTAAGACCGTATTTGTTGAATTTATTAATTCTCAGATGAGTATCATTCCTCTCATAAACCCCACATGGGTGAGAAATGCCCACATGGGCATTTTGCAGCTGCTGGTGTCTCTAATCTGCACTCTGCTTCAAGCTTTTAAACAATTAGCTTAATTTTTGTAATTAGTTTTGATCTCTGGTTTGGGGTCTGTAGAATATTAGGGACTGTTTCAACAGGCATCTATAAAAGGGGTAAGCAGTGTTATAACTGGAACATATGACTGAATTAATTTTCTCTCAGGACACCTGGAATCAATATTATCAGCCAGAAACATGTTGTGTCCTGTATTTTTTCCATTATCTCTAAATTGCTCTTTATGAATCCTGGGTGGTATAATGATGAATATTGTGACAGGAAAAAGGATTTTCTGTGTTGATGTGGCACAGTACAGTGATACAGACAACTCTTTTGTGTGGAGCTGGGAGCTATTATTTATTAATTCATTTATTTCTTTTATTGAATCCATATGCACTGTGGTGATACTGCATTAAACTGTAGCCCCTACTGAATATTATTCTGACAACTGTTTCTAATCAGTGGAAATAAGTTGGACCAAAAACTTGTGTACTAGAAACAGAAAGAATATATCACAGGAAGGATGGACTCTTCAGCCACAGAGAAAAGAACAGAATAGTTTATGAGCCATTGGATTAAAGCACCAGCACATTGATAATCCACTCAAGATGGTGCAATGCTGAGCACTAATCACAACTGCCGTCATGTGAACTGTGATCAAGTCAGCAGATATCAGCCCCCACTTCATGACATTGGCCAAAAAGGAAGAGGTGGTTGGTGCCGTAGGTATGACAGATCAGTATTCAAAAACACCTGGTAGTTCCAAGTCCAGAAGAGGTATTCAAATGGAGGAAACTGGAAACTGAGCAATTTCTTACCCAATTCCTTTTTAATTCTGTAATTTCAAACAGGCAAATGTGAGAATTTTCCAGGCTTTTAAAATACAAAACCTTTCTGGATATCCCATCAGGACAAGAATTCATAGAAGAAAATCAAAACAAGAAACCTTACTTGAAATCAATTAACATCAATATCTGAAAACATTCAACATCATTTCAAAATGAATGCCCAAATCTACATTAGAGTAATTAGTCCTACAGAAATACAACAATGGACTTAGTGCACTTGTCTCACCCAGCAGCCATTCTCCATTGTGCTCTTTGGATTCATTGGTTATAGAAATTATAAAGTAATGCTGTAGAGAAGCACAGGATTTGGAATGCTTTGGAAAGTATTAGATGAATACATACATTAAATACCTTTATATTTAATACATACCTTTTAAAGAGCTGTAACAGCACTACTTGTTTGAAATAAAAACTGTTTGTTTACATGTAGATTTTTTAGTCCATAATGATGGATATATCAAGCTACTTTTAATTAAGTTTTGAATCCAGAAAGATATTTACAAGCAAAAACCACAGCAAGTCTTCAATAAAATGCACGTTTTCCAGCTCTTTAATGTGTCAAACATGCTTACCTGCACATTGACCATGAGCCATACGAGGTGTAGCATGTACCTGTTCTAAAGTTAGCAAACATTTTCAACATATTCCAGTGGATTTACTTCTAAATAGAGTGAAGTTATACTACGATATCTGAATTACTTATAAAGCTGTCCTAGTCATGGTTTCCAGAGAGAGGCCCATCCTGTCAGTAACACCATTCATATTAGCACTATGCAGCCTCAGTTCTGCAGGCCACCCCATGGGAACACAACATGATGCAAACCCACTGTCATCTCTCAGGGATGCAATCTCACAATGAGTACTCCTCCAACCACATATCTGCCACTTCTCAGAGCCCTGACACAAAGACTCAAGACTCCTGCTGTTCCAATCAGCTCTGTTGTATCTTTGTAGTACCCTAAGTTTGCCTGTTGCCAAGTCAACAGTGGGTTGTTATTTTCCAGGTACAAAATTTAGGAATCTATTCACATGGCTTTTCTCCAGGAGTTTCTCCATATGGGGTATGGAGCAGCAGTATCTCTTTTTCTAGGCCCAGTCTGTTTCAGAAATCAGTATCACCCTTCAGGTATTTGGTATGACAGACCTGTATGGGAATAGATGAGCAGTTCAGTGCTGTCAAGTACCTTCTTCTGTTACTGAAATTTTGAAGACATTCCACAACTTGGCACTGTGCATGACATTCCAGTTATCATCACTGGGTTCTGGAAGAGTGTGATGTAATCTGTACTGAGATTATTAATGGAGTTTCTCACAGTTCCTGTGATTATTGCAGCTGTGAAGGTGCTGTTTCACTTCAGGTACATGAGCCTCAGCTTCAGTGAATATATGCATAATACTCACACATTACAGGGATCGACCCGTTTCTCTTGTGGAAAGTAGAGCAACTATTTCACTGCTCTCTTCTTCCACTGGTGGCATATGCTGACATCCGTGACATCATCAGCAATGGCATTAGCCTGTGCTGCCACAGGAACTTGTGGGATTGGCCTGGCAAGCACAGAGTCTAAAAAAGTTCAGCTCTACCCATATGTCCTGCCAGTTGTCTGTGAAGGGCACTGCCTATCAGAGCAGGCAGGTGGAGAACTGAGTCTGATGACCTTCACAGTCTGCATTAGAGAGAAAGGCTCCCTGAAAGAGCCCATGTACCCTTGCTCCCACACCTCAAGCAGCATTTTGTGATCATTTGTGTCTAAGACATTTACCACTCACCAGGGACACACGCTCAGTGGTGACTTCCCAACACTGGCTCAAGTTCTGTGTAATAGGAGCATTTTCACAGAGTGCCCCATTAGCCAGCTGTGGTTCAGATACGCAAATCAAGCTGCCTGTGATTTTCAAGTCTTCCTCTTCACCTATACATCTGAACTTGGCTCTGACCATTCCACCAACCACAGACACATATTGTTGCCAGCAAAATTCTGAGTTTAAGTTTACTTCCTGCAAATATTTACAAGGGTCTTAAATGCCTTCTGAGGCCCAAGTAGCTCCCCTATGGAGAACTGAACAAATAGAGAAATCACCCATTAAATAAAATATAATTACCTTCTCTTGCAGTTCCCAGAACAAGGATTTTCTGGGGAACCAGCCAAAGGACAGAAGAGGAGAGCGGGCAATGTGCTGTAATCTCTCAAGCCCAGAGCATGGGACAGTCCCTGGACAGATTCACAGAGCACTGTAAAACCAATTTGTGTATCCTCTCTCCCTCCCTTAGGAGATGAAGCACTGAACCTGACTTCAAATATTGTTTCAATTCCTTCAAAGTAGAGCAACTAGTGACTGTATTCTGCAGCCTTGATTCCCTATCAAGTACACAAATTGAAGTTTAGAGGAGACTTTTGTCAGAAACTGGCTCATCCTGAATTTCCCATTTGGTTTCTGAATAACCTAATGAAGAAAAATTCAGCAAAATGTCATAGGGTAATATTGGAGAGTAAAACTGTTACAAAATAACATGAGTGACTTATAGACTGTGGTAGGAGTTTTGTATTCTTTTTTTTTCTGGGCTGTTTTATCCAGGCTCTGAATACTGCAGAACAGTCTTAAGGAGCAATGAAATAAACTGGATATTGAAGCTTTTGTAGTTCACTACTAACCAGCTCTTTCAAAAGTCTTCTTGTTGTTAAAAGCAGTGATGCAAAACTGGTTCAGAAATTATATACTGTAGAAATAAGTCAGGCCCTAGGAAACCAGGTCAAAACTCTAGATTCCAGAAACAAAAGGATAGATCACTATAAGTAGCTAACATGCTCAAAGGAAAAAAAATCCTTTGTGGGTTCTTGACCTACATTCAAGTATAGTGGTACTTTTCAGCTGCTCTTAAATCTTCAGCTGCTCTTAAATCTTTTTTTAGCCTTATTCTAGAAAGGGTATTGCGATTCATAAGAAGCTTGACTGCTGGAGCACATCTGCTACTTTAGTTTTGAAAGGCTATGATTGCAGAATCCTAGATACTTGACAGAAGTTTCTATCTTAAATGGTAAACTATTCTTAATCTAGAGGACATCAGTATTTGATTCAGTCCTGGAAAAACTGAAAAAGACAGAGAAATTATATGCAATTAATATCAAGTAGCTGTCTTGACACTGTATTATTGTACATTTTTTGCTTTTCTTTCCCTACTTAAGTGGGAATTGTTCCCTTTTTTCCTGTATATTCAAAACATCCAAGTAGAAGAAATTAATTCTCCATGTTTAGCCTGAATCTGAATGAGATATTTTCTCTGATGTTGAAGCTTCTGACTCATTCACTCTTTTTTCTGCGTTTGCTTGGTATGACTTTGAATGACTGTGGTATGACTATGAATTTATCACCACTTCTGCATATAGCATATTTGATATTAATCCTTTCACCCTTTGCTGGACAGGAAATTGCTTATCCAGAATCACAGAGCAAAGTAATTATTCAGCTGTGAGTGAAACACAAGAATCCAAGGCTGCTAACTCTCAAAACTGTCCTGTGAATCTTGTGATAACAAGTAGCTCTTTAAAGGCTCTGTACTTCAAGACTTGTAAATGTGTGATAGCACAGATCCATGAAAGTCTCAGCCTTCACTCTGTGTGAACTCACCTAAGGAAACACAAGTGAAAGAGACAGATGCCCAAATGTACTTTTTATTGCATTAATCAATGCTGTTTGAAATCAATTATTTTGGGGGACCTGACAAACAACATTCAGGTACCAGGTGTGTGATGATTCTGGTGATGCTGATTTCAGTTTCTTCGACTGTTGAGACCTTCAGAGTTTGAGAGCCAGCAGTTTTACCAATTCTTCAACTCCTAATTAGGATCTGCATCTGTTAAAGGAACTATGGGAAATATCAAGACAAATTCTCATTCTTAAACATTTTCTGTTTGAACGTGGGGACAGCATTTTACTGCTGATCACTTCATATGGGTGAGGCTTTTTTAATGTTTGATGATGATTTATGAAGCCACAAAGCCATTCAGCACAGACTTGTTCAAGCACCATAGCAATAACCGATGTAATTAGCACATTTCAGGACAGTGAAAACAGCAAAATAAGAAGGCATCAGTCACTAAAGCAATACATTGATTTTTTCAGTGTGTGTTCCAGTGCTTTTGTCAATACCATGTGTTAGTGTTTTTGGACTACGTCATTCTCTTTTCTGCTCTTTGCTGGCTAAATGTCAATAGAAAGTACAATATCTAAATTATTAGTGCTTTTTAAGCAATTATAACAACATGCTATTATTACCAGATACTATTTGACAGTCAAAAGAGTACAAGGAAGCATGAAGAAATGGAAAAGGTCGCAGACAGATCATATATGAAGCAAATAATTTGCCCCTTTCTGGGCATTTTTTCATTCATTTTTGAGGCACCTTCCTTTCACATACTGCCTTTTTTCCTTCCCAGAAGGGACAAAGAGTTAGACAGACTACACATACAGGTAATTTCCTCAACTTGTGCTCAAACCTGTAAAAGGTTTTCTTGGAGTTTTCTAATCTGATCCAACAAGAAATAATGAATAGCTTTTGCTCTGAATATCTGAGTTATGTCTCCTATTGTCAGTACGTGGCTAAGTTTAGCCAAACCTAAATAGGAATTGAGACACCTAAAATAAAATTCTGCAATATGTGAAGCAACTAATTTAAACATGTTAAAGTTCAGGATGGCAGCTTTTTCTATGTTAAGACTAGAAATGTTATCAAGGGAAAAACTATATTTGAGGTCTTTTGTAGGTCTTTTGCATTTTCTTACTTTGTTTTGCTTAAGTGTGTCATCAGTGAAGACACAGATGAGAGTCCTCCATCCACAGTTTCTTTGAGGCCTGTGGACTGCTGAAAAATTATCCCAGGTGAGGAACACGTAGCTTGTCAGACAGAACTCTGCTCCATCTGGATGTGAAGCAAGCTGAGCCAAAAATTGTGATAGTACATGCTGGTAGTTTTCATCCCAGTGAAATCCACAACTTAGGACAAATAAAAGATGAAGGAAACAGTTTCTTAAAGGTCTTTAAATCAAACTGAAATGAATAAAAACCTGTCTTCACAACACAGGGCTTTTAAATTAGTCTTCACTGCAGATGATTCTTCCTACAAGACTTTGATTTTCTTGTTATAACTTTCCAAATGCATGAAGAGACATTTTTATATACCATGGACGAGGTTCTAAAATAAGTAACAGTGTTGTATAAATTATTTGCAAGTCTATGAATTATAGGAGCATTTATTACCTTTCCATAAAAAATAAAAATAAACAAATAAAGCAAAACCTACAGATTTCATAAATTAAGATCTAGATAATAAATCTCACATAAAATAGACATGCAATACTCAAAATACATTATTTACTGACTGGTTGAGCCAAAGCATTATTCTCAAAACAATGTTTTACCCTATTAGTAGAATTAAATAAGTAACGGAAATAATATTTAGAAAAAACTTTTGCACAGCAGAGCCAGAAGATGACTTTTGCTTGGTAACTGTTTGACTAAGCTAAGCTTCCATCACTTGGGAGCTGGGTTGTGGGAGGGTGGCAGCAGCTTCTCTTTGAAGTAAGACCAAAAAACCTCAACAGGGACATCTATGGAATCAACAAACTCTGAGAATGCTTTGGGATGGCTTAAACTTTACCCTTATTACACAGGACCTCAAATAGGAGCTATTTGGGGGTTCCTGAATTAGCTTCTATGTTGATAATTAATCCACAAAAGTCAGGAAGTTGGTGTTGCTCACAATGACCAGGTTTGCTCCATTTTTACCTTCTTGCCATTTTTTGGCATATAGTTAAGACTCAAAGTGTGCTGGTGTTTGGATCAACTGTCTGGGTTTTACACACAGGATAGCTCAAGCCGTGAAATTCTGACCCCAGATGAGGTTCTCCATGGCCAAGTTGTGACTGTGCTGTTTGTTCTGCTGGGACCAAATTGCAAATCCATCAGAGAAGGCAGATGCTGTAACAGGCTCTATAGTTCTATGTTAGGCAGGAAACCAAAGGATGAAAATACAGTGCGTGAGAAAAGCTGAAGGCAATGCCCAGCTGGGTATGGCAGGGAGAAAACAAAATCTACCTTGTGAGTGGAGGAGAGGTAGTTGATGGAGGACTGCAGTACTTTACTAACTTTCTTAAAGCTGACAAGGTAATACTGTTATTGTCTTTGTCTTTATTGAGGAAGAATATGAGTGAGTTTTGACTACAAGAACAAGGTTTGGCTCTTGAACTGTGCCTCTCCAATGTTTGTGTGGGGTGCATGTCCTGTGACTATGCTGTTCTCACATGGGCCTGGCTGTAGCCTGCATCCCAGCTGTGAGTAGAAGTGAGCCAGAGGGATGTCTCAGTGAAAACACTCAATTCCCTAAAGGAAGACTCTAGGTGTCCACCTGGAAAAGGTGTGCTAGTGACCTCAAGTGGAACTGTTTTGTGAAGGCTGAATAGACAGAAGAGAAAGGAATGGTTTCAGACACACTTCCCAGGTCTGTGCCTGAAGAATTATTCTTATTTTGTAGCTCTAGGCAGTGAAGTATGTGGGTTTGATTGGATTGCCATTCTGAGTCACCTAATTCTCCTTCTTTAAATGATTGCAGGCATCTGATTCTGTATTCTCAGCTAGCAGCTGGTTGTTAAATGCAAGATAACTCAGAGATACCTCCATCCTGTACTGGATGTGGCCAATGAGAACAGCAGTCCTTGCCTTCTAGTCCCTGTGGGGAAGGCTAATAGTTCAGCCATGCAATTCATTTCACAGCCCTGTAAAACTCACCCCTGCTGAGCTTACTGTAGACTAAAAGCAGATATTAAACTAGCTTGACCAAATTTGACCATTTAAGTAGTAGTATGTTTTTTACTGAGTTTGTATTTTTTATGAATAGCATATTTCCCCGGTTATAAAAGTTTTCTAGAAATCATACCTTGACTACGATCTGTATATTTAGTTTAAATTTTGCAAACCTGAAGGACAAAGATATTTAAAATATTGTGACTAATCTATTTCACTGAGGAATCCTCTGCAATTACCGCTTTTCTGCCAGGGATTCTACCAAGATTTGGCCCCAGTGTAGTAACAGTGAACTCAGGACCAGCAACAGCATCATCGCACACTCTGTGTTGGCAAGATTGAACCTTTGCTTTATTTATATGGACTGATACCAAAATGATGTTTTCCATTGTTAGTTTCTCCATGCAGTGAGAAATTAATCTCCCTGCCTATTTGCATTCACTAGCAATAAAGCCCCATTTTAATGAGAAAATGAATATTTCAACTTTACACTTTAGCCAGCGATGTATCATTTCCAGCAGCTGTGCTTTTTATTCACTCTTACTGAAACAGCTTCAAAGACAGCAGCCAGGATCCTCCCCTTAAGTTCAGCTTTTCCATAGAAGGGAAAATGAAATATATGTCTCTAAAGATAAGATAGTATTATTTTGAGTACTTGCTTTTTCATGGGATTATGCCAATAAACAAAAGAAAAGTACTCATTCCTACCTTTATGAGCCAAGGCACTCCTTCAGAAATATCAACTATTTCTTCCTACCTGTTTCTTCAAATTCATATTCTTCCTCTTTCCTTTTTATTTATCCTTCTTAGCTTCCTTTATGATGCAAAAAAATAAATGTAAGCTCTATGTTAGAGTTTTTTTCAAAAACAGAAGTGGTATTCATCTGTTCTACAAAGTTTTAAAGCTAATGGTCCAACTCACAGGTAGAAAAACAACAGTGATTTGTATCTTTCTTTGTAAGCAACATCACCCAAAGGACATTATGCAACTCTGGTTTGATAGGGTTTTTCTCTTTTTCCTCAGGCATAATGACTCCAGAGAGGCCAAACATAACAATGATCAATTGGGCTGCTTTCTTTTCCATTCCAGTTTTACACAATAAAGGGATACATTGATTTTATTTGTCATTTATTTATGCTTTATGCAAGCCTGGTTTGGAAAATATTGGCCTGTTCAGTAGGCACTTCTGCTATTGATGTCTCAGCATAAATGTGTTTTTCCCCTCTATGAAATTACAAGCCGAAGTCATGCATGGTACTACTGCGCTGAAATAAGCAACAATATCAAGATCTGTAGCCTTTTCTAGTTAAAGCTAGTGAGAATTTTGTTGCTGGGAGCTGGCTATAATGGGATACAAATCAGGAGTTGACATATTACTTGTTGACTTTGAGCCAAACCATGTGCACCAGTCCAGAACTGCAGTCTTGAAAAGGCCCATTCCTGCTTCTGTGTTAGACTGAAGTGCTGAGATGTTTTTCCAGGTGGATGCAGCTGGATCAGTGGCACCCACAAGCAGTCAGAGTGGGGCTACATCTGTCTAGTCAATCCAGTGTGTGGGACCTGACAAGTCCCTGTCCAAGTCCTCCATCCTGCAGATGATATTGGGGTGGAGGTTTTTGTGCTGGATTCCTTGCCAGAAGTGAAACTATGGTATGAGATCCTGGATCTGAATCTCACTGAGTTATTGATATGGGTCGGAACCAACTCACTGTGTGTGTGCTCATGTGGGCCTGTGCTGAGGGCACTGGGCAGAGTTGAAGGCAAGGCCTGCTGCCCATGCAGAGCACATGGCTGAGCTTCAGGCACTGCAGCCAGGCTGTTGGTCAAGGCAGAGCTGCCTGGTAACCTGCCCACAGCACAGCCCTGCAGCCTGTGACTGGCCACAGCACAACTCACTCTGGCCTGGAAGGCACTGACCAGATATCCTGCCTGGGAGGGAACACTGAACTCTATAAATACACAAGACTCCACATGGTCTCTCTCTTCTCCTTTTCCACCCAGCACCATGTGAATCATTGAATCTTGTCAGTAACTATTTTCCTCTCCTTTCTCTCACTCCTTCTCTCTTTCTTTACCCTTTTTAATCTGTTTTCTTTTATCCTTTTCCTTCTCTTGTGGGTAACTTAAAACCAATGAACTGTGTTGTACTAAAGCTGGTATATGGATTGTTTTAGTGGGTGTTTCCTGTGGAATGGGTCCTTGTGCTCAATGTTTTAGTGAAATGCTTTTTCTTCATTGTATTTTACTCCTGTAAAAACGTTTTGCCAAAATATCTTATTAAATTAAAAATAATTTCTCTTAGAGAAGAGTGTGTGATTCTTTCTCCAGATGCTAATTAGAGGTTATAATGAACAAAAAGGCTTTTAAAAAGTCTTAAATAAACATGTAACCGCTCTGGGCAGTTATAGCTTAATCCGGAGTGCAACACATGGTTACCCTTGCCTTTAAGATACAGCAAAAGTAGAGGGTGGTGATGATCACTCTCTGTCTACTGGATGTATTGTTAATTATCTTTTCATCAAATGGACATCCCAAAGCTTAAGCTCTTTTGCCCGAACAAGAAACTTAAACCCCTTTTCCAAATATGTCATGTAAGTGCCCTAATCAGTAAGCTGGCAACCCAATGAAGAGGGCAGTTAGAGCATTATGCTTGAAAGTGGAACACCTGCCTCTGATACCTTCTCCCAGGACTATAATATAAATAAGATGGTTGGATGAGTGAACCCAGTTAGGTTAATCAAAACAGAGTTGGAAGGTACCTGCTCTTGGGAAATCTCTCCAGGCTGGATCTCTGGATAGACTGCAGCCTATGAACCAAGAGCAAGGCATCCTTGTCCCAGGGTGGCAAGGAGTGTTCGAGACTGCCTCTTGTAATGCAGGGTACAAACCTCAACAGTGGCTCCTGTTAAGTGGCTCAAGACATCTTCCTTCTCTGTGACTCGCGGCGTCTCTTCTGAGACCAATTTCCATAGGGAATTGGGAACCTTGATGTAATTCTCTGTTCTCTATAGATGCCAGAACAGTAAAAACTGGGTATCAGAGTGACCAGCAATGTGATAGCAAGGCAGAAGGGTGCCTGCACTTCTCTCACCTAATAGTGCCATCTGCTCACATGCATCTGCAGAGCCCCCTGACCATAACAGCAGTCACATCTTGTCCTGCAAAATCCTAAAACCCAAAACACCCTGGCTGATTCTATCCCTTCGTCCTCTCACTGAAAACATGCACAAATTTGCTGAGCTTTTTGTTTAGTTGAAATTCTTCAGGTTAGTAGCACAGATCTCATTACCACATATTGGTCACAATATCCTCTTTATAGCTGCAGATATCTCTGGCACAAGTGGCTTTTAATTACCTTTATTCTCCATGGCAAATATGTGAAGGCAGTGACACATTATTAGCTGGAAAAGAAGTCTGAAATCAGTGTGCTGCTGATTCTTCCCCTCATTCCTTAAAAGTGGTCTTCTAGCTCACAGCAATAAAAGTATGCATCAAGTATCTGAAAAGGGGACAATTGTGAGTATTTTGCCAATTATTGAAAAAAAAACCTCCAACATACAACCTACTGTTCATTATCTGAAAAATGAAGGTTTGTGTTTCAAGAATAGTTCAGTTCATTTAAGATACTTCTGACCCAGATTTTTACTCTACTGAATTGCTTCAAGTGAGTAATGCACAATCTATTTATAGGATCATTATTAAATTAGCACTTGCATGGTTTAAATCCCCTTGCAGTAGATTCACAAGGGAGACTCAGGCACTCTTGTCACCCAGTGGGCAGCAGGATTGTGTTAATATTTACAGGACCAGTAGTTTGGACTAGTTTTCCACAAGCAGTAACTGATTTTGAGACACAGAGCTTGCTGTAAAATGGAAACTCATCTGACCTTTTTGAACTTCTACTTTTGGTTGAGGTGAAAAGTGCCCCTTTTCCACAATTCGTTTTCCATAGCTGGTTTATTGAGCACTGTAGGTTTTCAACATCTGCAGTTACTTTATGTAAACCCCACTGCAGGGTCTGAGTAGGACCTGGGAAGATCATCACTAAGTATTGTGACAGAATTGCTGTGTTGTCTCTCCAATTTGACGAAGTTGGTGGTAGGTGGTTGTGCCAGGGCACGTTCCAGTGATCATTTTGGTATATGCACTTTTCTACCTTCTTTCAAATAAATAAGGTAATTGCTATAGCAGTCAACACCACAAACATCAAGGCAATCCAATTGAAAGGTCTCTGAAGACTACCTCCCTTGGAAATGATAGGAGCTGGGTGTTTATCTTCTCAAAAAAAATTCAGCGAGGAAGACATTTTTTAAAAAATCTAGCTAAAAGTGTTATTTTCAGATGTAAGCTAAGCATCTTGAAAATTTGCCAACTTTGACTTCAAAGGCAGAACCAAACAAAATTAAAGAGACAGCTGACATACACAGATTTGTCAAGCTAATTTACGGGGGCAGTAGCCATAAGAAATGGAATTAGGATGGAATGTAATAGTTCTTCCTTGGTTTTGTTTTCATTCTTCTTTCCACTCTACTTTTACTTGTAAGCTGGAACGTGGTTTCAGGCAGGGCTACGTTTCATCCATGCTTTGTGACACTTGGTGTCATGGGGTTCCAGTCTTAATTAAAGTCTTCTCACTGAATCATCACTTATGAAAGTAAGGTCATACATGAAATACCAGTTTCTGAACAAGATATTTGCTATTCTAGCTTGAACTGGCAGTTCAAATCCACTTTTACTTTTTGTCTTGCTTCTCAATGTCACCTTTAGGTTTAAGTGCGTTTTTCCTGCAGCTGTGCAGTGATTTCAGTGCATTAACACATTTTTCATATGAAACAGCACAAAAAGCATATTCAGAAAAAGTCCCTTAGAAGAAATTACTGTATAGGTCAATATTGCTTTGGAACCTTTTTCAAGGATATATCTAAACCCTTGAGGAAATGAATTAAAATAAATGTCCTCCAACTCTAACAGGACCCCAACTCTATCAAGAAGAATAAGGTCAGACTTAAATATCCTGTGTTTCACTTGCAATTTGAGTGTGCTGACTTATACAGTGAAGTAAACAAAAAGATTTTAAGTTTTATTATTACAGATATTATCATTCATCAAAGTGCTAGAGTACTTCAAATTTAAAATGCTGCTAAACTCAGTAAGAGTAGACAGAAAGGTTGTTAATGTAATGGACATAAACACTTAGAGGCAGCCACTTCTTTGCCATCATTGCATCCCTAGACACTTTTACAAGGATGAACAAAAATAGTAATAATAATAGTATTTTTAATATTAATATTATTGTTATAATAGCCACATTTTTTGATCATAAAATTCATTTCACCAACATAGAAGAACTTGGAGAAATATGTATATTCAAGAACATGTTTCTTTGAGTGCTAAGAAATTTTGAATTGAAACAGATAAGAAAACAAATGTCAGGATGGATAGAAAAAAAACCCTAATCTTCTACAATTCAGCTGCTTCATCATCGTCAAGTATGTATTTGTTCCAACACTGTCTTCTCCAAATGGCCAGGCTTTATTTAACAAGCCCAGGCATAACTAACTTGGGTGAGGACCTTCCTTCGTGATCTGTGAACTCTTCCAAGGCCTGAGATGGGATATCTGTGACTTCATTTAAAAGAAACATGTCTAATGCAGCTTACATTCAACAGAAGTCAAAGAGACAAAAATAGGGAAATGAGATGCAATTTTTCACCACAGAAATGCAATAACTCATATAAAACCACATCCCAATGCATTTTAAAACTTCAGTTACGGGAATTCTGGTGTGAAATGTCTTTATCATACTGGTAATCCTACTCTTCTGTCCAACAGCAGTCTCAGAAGAGGGTGCATAGACAAGTCCAGAGTCTTGTCTTTGCCCCTGGGTACAGTAATGTTATTTCATGACAATAAGTAGTTTAAAAATACAGAGAAAGGGAACAAGTCAACACACAAAAGCAGTGTCCATGGGCATCAAAGATCAACTCTCTGGCCCGTTTGGACTGGATCATCGGGAATCTCTTCTCACATTGGATGACGTTTCAGGAAATAATAGCAAAAGGACAGAGTAGGAATTGGGTGAGGATTACATGCCAAAGCCAGAGCTGGAGTGCTGCATCCAGCTCTGGGGTCCCCAGCAGAAGAAGGACATTGACCTGTTGGAGCAAGTCCAGAGAAGGGCCACTAAGTTGATTAGAGAGATGGAGTACCTCTCCAGTGAGGAAAGGCTGAGAAAATTGTTGTTGTTCAGCCTGGAAAAGAGAAGACTTTGGTTTGACCCAATTGTGGCCTTCCAGTAGTTGCAGGGAGATGACAAGAAAGATATAGAGGGACTATCTACAAGGTCATGTAGTGACAGGACAAGAGGGAATGGCTTCAAACTGAAAGGGCGGGTTTACATTTGATATTAGGGAAAAAATCTTTACTATGAGGGTGGTGAGGCATTAGAAGAGGTTGCCCAGATGTGGATGCCACATCTCTGGAGTGTTAAAGGACAGGTTGGATGGGGCTTTGAGCAACCTAATCTAGTGAAAGGTGTCCCTGCCCACATCAGGAGGGTTGGAACTACATGATCTTTAAGGTTCCTTCCAACCCAAGCCCTTCTATGATTCTATGATTCTTTGATAATGGGTTCTCTGAAACCAAAACACTGTTTCTAGTACACTGGCAGGGTGACTGAGTGATCTATGTATATACAAAGGGACTAGTAAAATAAGCACACTTGGTTATCAAAATATTATGCAATTATCTTCTGCAAAGGGCAGAAATGGTTTTTTTGTTGTTGTTTTTGTAATGACTTCATACCAAAATATTATTACATACATCAAAAAATATCCACGGGTACATGTTATGTTGTGAGTCAGGAGCATGTTAAATGCATTACATTGTACTTATGAGAAGGAATGTTTTTGTAGAATGTGTACTAAAGAGATGTTTTCTAATTATACTAGGTCACAAATGAAAAAATAAGGACACACATGATAATTTAGCTAAATAATTACATCTGTAGCATAAACTTTAAAAAGCCCAGAAGTCACAGATAGGACCCAGTTTTCACTGCTGAACCTACTGCTTTGTTGATTTCTATCTCATCCTTAATGCTATCTAAATGCTGTTTCAGCTTATGAATTGAATTTTCTTTTAATTTGAGCAGATCATATATTCATTTGTCAACACTCTATCTTCATCAATCAATGCATTATGCCTAACAGCTTCATCTCATCCTTAAAGATAACCTTAGATTATGTCATGACTCAATTCTGTATTGCCCCTACAGAGATAATCAATTCACATATGTAAGGAGATCATCACCAGTGGGGGTGGGATGCTGTTTTGAACATATCATTTCCATCTGCCACAGGATGATTCCATTTGCAACAATCAATCTTCTGAAGGAGGATTTCTCAGCTATGGTAAGCATATTGTAGGTACTGTGTAGCAGAGTGTGTTGTCTGATAGTAGAGGAAGAAGGGATCATGTTACTTCTGCTGTCCCCAGAAAGTCAAAGCTTGGGGTATAGGCTTGCATTTCTTCACACTGAGGCTGGAGAAAGGAGCAAGGATGGGGTAAACAAGCTCTTCCTTCTTATTACAAGGTCAGCTCAGCAGGCCTGAAAGGAGGAACACATTCATATGTTGGAATGGTATGGTGCAAACACAAAATTAATCCACTTCTTAAAAAGTTCAGCTTCAACAGTGACAAATTCTATTAGATGCTGAAGCAGGCACTTCTGTGAGATGACCTCTTTTAAACAAATTTAGGATTCTGCTTAACAGCTCCCAGAAAGGGAATGAGCCCATATTTAATGTGTGAATGAAGGTATGCATTTCATGAACTGTAAATAATAGCAAACACACATATCACATTGAAAAAATATGCACATCAGGCAACTTTACTTTGTGGAATGGTATTTGACAAGACAGAGTGCAGGTGGAGGCCTAAGAAAGTACTCCGCACGGGTGCCCGGGGTGACCCAGGAACAGACACACACCAGTTTGATCACTGCAAGCCTTAGCTTGCCACAGGCATCAATAAACAAGGCAAAGTAGATCTTGCATATTACATTAGTTATCATATTATGTACAAGGCAAAAAGAATCACAGCAATATTTGAACAACTTAGGGGTTAGGAGTATTTGCATCCCCTCCCAAAATTTGTGAGAATTGCATCTCTTCCTGTTCCCTGCTTAGTTATGAGAGGCAAAATACAGTGGTGAGTTTGCAAGAGCAGGACAGTATCTCTCTGAGTAGCCTGGAAGCTATTGAGTGGAGTTGTCCAAATTCCAGAGCAGCTGTGTACATATGTAGCTTAAAAGTCATGGGTTAATTACAGTTCCAAGGAACTCACTGAGTCCTGCTACTTCTATCCTCAGTTCTGTGGAAAGCAAATGTTCATTCAGCATGTTTGAAATAAAAAACTTTATCTGCTGTAAAGATGGACCTTCACAGACTCATAGTCTGTTCCCTTGATGCAACTGGTATCATACTGGCACTTCCTCTGTTTACTCCACTCGCATCAACTGTAACAGGAGATTCAGGTGGAATCCCAGTTCTGGTGACATTCACATGTTCTTGTAATGTGAGGAGGACAATGTATTTCTATTTAATGTAAATTACTGATTATAGTGTGTTTCCTTGTACATTTTCCAAGAAACGTTTGGTTTTTTGTTTCTCAAGGTCCATCTTTACTGTCATATTTTGGTATATTGTGTTTCACTGTTCGATATGCATTGTGTCACAGTGCAATCCTGTCAAATGTTATTAAGGATAAACTATTATCGCAATTTGTGTCCTAATGCAGCTTGACAAGATGAAATATGCAAAAAAATAAACATGATTCCTGCCCATGCCCACTGGTCATAATGACTTCAAGTGTACCTCCCTTAATTAATCACTAACTAATGATAGTTTCCTGATTAATGTCCAGAAACAGGGCACAGTTTGGGTACTGTATATCTATATGACATACTTCAGGCTGGCATACAGACTTACAGAGATATTGCCTGTATGCCGTGCAGTTCTTATTAGATTATTCTGATTCTTTTTCTGGTTCTTGCAGGTGGGCAAAAATGCAAATTCACTGCAGCAGCTTTTTCTTTTTGAAACATATAAATCAACCTCAGTTCTCTAAAACTGTGTTATTCAAAAGAGTGTTCGTAAATCTTGGAGATATAATTTATTTTTCTAAAGATCTATATTTTATGAAACACTGTTTAAATTTGCATCTGAAACCATTATGGTTTCTATGAAAAGAGAATAGATAACATTGAATGAATGGACTCTCACTAAGCATAACATTACTCAACAAGAACCACTCTGAATCGATTAATCATAATGTAACAGGACTCTAATTTTCTGGCATTCTCAAAATCAAAGTAAGTATTTGCATCATTTTTCATCATAACAAATGTGATGAATTTTGTTTACAGATTATGAGATACATAATTTTAGTCACAGTAATTATATACTTGCTCCACCTTTTTTTTCTGGGAGCCTCTAAATTGAATACTAAGATTGTCTAAAGAAGTTTATCTCACAACATTGCCCTTTCACCTGTTACTCTCCTCCATACACACCTTTCATGACCACGTGCAAAAACTATCAGAAAATCCAATTTATATGACATAGCATGATAGTGAGAGATATCTGTAGTTTAAAATAAGGTTAGGCTCCACTTGCATTGCAGGGAAGTAGCATCATCCCTTCTATTTATCAGACTTCATGTGTGACTGTTGTAAATGGACTTTTTATTTTAATATATTATTTTGTTAATCAGTGTGTCCCCAAGTTGCTTGGTTTAGTCTTATCTAAACCACTCAAATTCTCAACACGTTGATCTGTCAGCTAACATGACAACAAATTATTCAAGAACAGACAGATAAATTTCCCATGGAACATTAGTCATGAAATTGGAGGGGGCCGCCTTGACACCAATGAAAGCATTTTACTTGCATTGATTCACCCAGCGATGAATGTTAATTATTAGGATACGTAGAAAGATGGTTCCTATTTGCTGTCACATGGAAACAAATGTTTCTAAAACCTATTTTGAAGAGAATTTTCTTCATATTGTTTCACATTTCAATTAAATTAAAATTTTGAAGTGGAAAATAGGGAATGGAAGGAGTTAAAGAAACAAAACATGAAAGCAAATAATTTCAAATTATATTAAAAAAAAAAAAAGGCAAAAAAAACCCCCAAAAACCAGTTCTGCTTTTGACTAACCTAACTTATGGCATACCTGTCTTCCTGCATATGTGGATCTCTCTATGCCAGCAGAGTGATCTCTTCCATTAAAGAGATCAGGCTGTCCCTATTTGGAACTACAGCATAGTTGTAGAGAAAATTATAGGGACAACATATCAGTTCCATTATTCAGTGTTTTTATACTCCAGGGAATGTGACCAAAACATTTTTTACTTGTTTAAAGCAATCAGAAAAGACTATTTTTCTAGTCAGGTTAATACAGTGATTCAATTTCCATATTTAAATCAAAATAATTTTCTGTCTCTTGCTAACTTTTGTTGACCTCTTCTATTATGGTATAAGTTGTTCATTTGTTTCCAAACTCTAGTATTCCATTTCCCTTGTACTGTGGATCCATATGCCCAGGGTCAATATTTGATGCCTTTCAAGAGGGGATCTCTTACATCACAACCAGTTTCACCAATTATGTGCAATTTATAGAACATAAAGGTCATCCAGACTGTATTAGACAGGGCTATGACTCTATTAATATGAGCACTTATTTCTCTGCCTCAAGAAGATAAAAACTAATGTCTTTTAGGCTTGAGAAAGTATGAAAGAAAGGCAGATGTGTACAGTAGGTTAAATTAACCCAGGCACTTACAACGCTCTTCCATCAGCACAAAGATCTTGATTTAGATCTTGAAGTAGATGGCCAATTACTTACTGAATCAGAGTCAGAATGCTTATGCAGAAACCTTTACTAATTTAGTGGAGCAACAGTTCAGGGGAAATATGTCACTAGCATTGGTATGTGTATGAAACTCTTAACAAAATGAATAGGGTAATTCCTGTATTTCCTATAGTGGGAGGTACCATGTTTTCATGCCTGTGGTCTGCAGGTTATCAGTGGGCTTTTAAAACATTCACACACTGCCCCTCCACCTTTAATATTTCCAAAGCAGGACTGTTTGTGGGGCAGGCAAGTGTGGATTTAAAAGGCATAGAGCGATTAGCTGCAGATCATCATCTCCTTGCTGCAGCTCTCAAGCTGTCTTCAGACTGCCAGGTTTGGTGGAAGGGGGAGCTAGGGGATTAAAAAGCCTCTTCACCTTCGCTGCTCTCTAACTAGCTCCCATCAGCAATGATGAGGTCACAGTGCTGCTCCACATCACCTCAGTCAGAAAAAGAAAAAAAGGAAGGCAGAGGAGACTGGATCAAATGCAACTCTGACCATCGTTTTGTCAAGAGGAGTTTGGTTGCAGAGTACAAGGAAAAGTTCTTCCCTAGAAAGACTGCTTAGATCATGTTCACTGCTCAGCTGATAACTCAGGATCCAGTGGTGTCTTATACTGATTAGCAGAAGATTTAGTTTCACCCTGATTAAAAGACAGCAGATGAAGAAGGATGCTGAATAATCCTATGGACACTTATCAACTCTTAGGCAAACATTCCTTATAATCTACTGTGGTAACCAACCCATGCACTCAATTTTGACTCCCTTGACAGTTTTTTTCTGAAGGGCTCTTCTCCACATACCTCCAAGACTCCCATTTTTAATATTGACTTTGTCCCAAGCGCAGACAGAAAACAAGCTTGCTGCTGAATCCATATTTATTTTATATATAGAATCTATATTTATTTACTTTTACCATCCAACCAGCTATGTGTTCTTTTGTAATTTTTTTACAAAAATATCCTGTAAATATGTTCTTAGTAATGACTAACTTGATTTTTAGGAATTCAAGTCATAAATCTAAACATTAAAAAAAAATATCTCAGTGTTTTACAGATGGGGAAAGAATGTGAATAAGATTCTTCTGGGAGGTTTCTTCTCAGCTGGGGGGAGTAGCAGTGTAGCAGTATAGCAGTATAGAACATTACAGAACATTACTGCATCACCCACGCTGTGCACCCCTCAGTCAGGACCAATCCAAGTACACCTGGGGGCCTGAGGGAGACTTTCAACTGAAAAGCTTCAGAGCTTTATCTAGCACAGTTTCCCAAGTTCAGTAAAGCTCTTTATTAGGGTCCTCCTCCCTGTTTGCTCCTCCTAACATAGCAAAGCACATTTGCCAAGACAAGCTGCTACTGGGTGGAGCACTGACACCAGCAAGGGCTGGCACAGCTGTGATGGCTGTGCAAGGCTCTGGGCCATGCCAGCAACAACAGGGACCAAGGTCACTCACTGTTCAGCAGGGTCGAGCTCGGAGTCCAGCTGAACATCCCCAGCCAGGGGCTGCAGCCCACAGCAGGCTCTCCTTTCTGTGCTACGGGCCAGCTCAGTCAACATTTTCTTCCCCCTTCTCTCTTGTTAATTTAATAGAGAGGGTGACATTTTGGCTGAAAATCAATAGGTTTTACCATTGATTTCAATGTGGTAAGAATTTCATCCAAACCCTTCATGACTCACAGAAGACAATAACACAAAGAACACTGTGGAACAGAGAAAGGCATGAAGTTTGCCAGCAGCTTTGTTTATTATGTTTCAGGGCTTCATGATGTAGTCTTCCACCCACTTCTTTTTTATATATTACTTTGGCTTTTGAAGGTTTTGTAACCTAAAATATAATAATTAAAATTTGTATCCAATTTACAAGGCTGGTTTTCATTACCTAGGTAGTATTAATTCTAGTTTAATTTGTTTTTCCTCTTCGTTATGCAACAAAACACAGTTTTGTTTTTAAAAGTAGGATCAAATTGATATTGGAATACGCGTTTAAGTGTTGGCAGGCACTTCTTGAGGAAGGCTGTAGCCCATGAACTTGGACATCAAACAACAAACGTGCAGAGCTCACATGAACTTGAAGTTACCTTTTATTTGTGATACCCGTAAACATTTATGGTGCTTTGTTTTTAATATCAGTAAGTCTATGCTGTTTCTTTGGGTCTTTTAATAGTATCTATTTATACTGTGAAATCATGACAACTGTGTTGTTTTCCTGTAAAGCCAAAGGCCAAGGATCTGATACACAAAATACTAATACATGTGAAGAACTTCATTTATATGAATAATCAGATTGATTTTAACAGGGAGGTGTTTTTTTGGGTTAGGATCCCAATATTTTGACCTACTTCTTGAAATGTTCTGTGTATAGGAAACATTGACTTTCATATGGTGATAAAATGCTATGAACACACAAAAAATGCCCCTTCAAAAGATAGGAATATGTTTGGGTTATCGAGTTTTATCAGTTTCAATTTTACTTGTTAGCTTTCTTTTTCTGAATACAAGGAATGTCGGAAAAGCACTTAGAAGAGAGAAAATAGAATTAGTGTTTATGATTCCTGTAAGTGTGATGCATATAATATTTATCTCCCTTCCTTTGTGAGCCTGTTTGTAACCACATGTTTGGAGATAGTGTATTTTTTTGCCTTCATTTTCTGGTAAAGAATGATGGAATTAATTATTATTATAACAATAATGTATTGCATTTTATAATTTATATTTTATACAGATCACTGCTATGATGAAACAGACAAATGTGTATAAGAGAACACTTTCTAATAATAAGAACTATAAAAATTCATGCTTTCTACAATAAATAATATACTATCTTTAAGAGTATACCTAGTGCCTCTCTAGTACACATGCTGTGAAAGTAAGTAAAAGAGACACACAAAATTCCATATATACAAGGCATACATAAACTTGTAGGTATTCAGGATAAGCAGCTTGCCTTATAAAGAGAATTTCCTAGTTGTTTGTTGGAATACTACAATGATCCTTGGAAAGGTTGTTGTGAATAGACAAATCAAGTTTTTCCTGTTGTTTGCACAGATTCCAGCTGTGTTAGAATGCAATTCTTGAAAAAAAATTGTCTCAGAAAATCATGTCAGGAACAAATAGCCTTTCTACTTTTTATTGAAATATATTCAAGGGTTCTCCGTATTGCATTCTGACCTTCTTTTTAAAATACATATTCTATATCTTGACTTCTGCTGTTAATTAGGGAGAGGCTTTACATATGTTTATTCCTCCTATAAAGGAGGACATTTTTGGAAAAGCACAAGTGTAGATGAAAATACATGAACATCAGAATTTTTTAAATTTTTTAAACATATATCAGTTATTTTCTTCATATTGTCTTAAGTTGTAATGCCACAAAACTAGCAAAGGACCTGCATTCTAGCTCTCATAACCTTCCTGATAGTAAAAAGAACACTTCTTCCATTAATGTGGAGTCATATGCATGGTCTGTCCAGTGACATGCAATGTCATTTAAGATATTCCATCACTCCCTGCTTGAGCACTCTTCTCTCATCTGATGAGGTACCCAGGGAAGAAACAATGATAGCCAAGGCATTAAAATGTAATCAAGATATGCAAATTCATACCTAAATGTGATTTGCTTGGAAAGAGAAATTAATCTAGGTATGGTCAAATAAACTGTGTGTAATATGGATAATTAATCACCAAATTAGCAGTTGTAGTCCCATGAGAAGATTATGCAAATGAAAAAGGCCCCTATCTACAGTCACAATTAGACTACTTAATACCAAACTCTAAACAAAAAAAACTCCTGAGAGCACCACAAAACACGTGAGTCAAACTTAGTGGGTCATCTGCCAAATTTCACAGACTGATTTTCTAAGTGCTTTATTTTTCCTGATTTACAGAAACAGGTTTATTTTCTCACTGACATACCAGGCTCATTGAATAGCCTGCAACATTGAAGTACCACTAATATTGTTTTACACAAGACTAAATGTCATACAGTCCAAATCAGCAGTTAAAAGAGGTAAGGACTAGAGGGTAAATCCTCAACCCTGGGGCCCAGTCCGCGTAACAGGGTGTCTTCTGTGCAAGTAGAAGATATCTGTGGCAACTTCAGTTGCTGCTTTGCACTTGTGTTTTAATAACTGAGCAGTCAAGTCTCTTTTTACTTTATTTCTCTCAACACAGTATTTTTACAAACATATTTGTAATATGTTGTGAAAATAATTGTTCTACCTTTTCTGAAAACCTGATCAAGGTATTTTCTTTCCACTGGTTAATCCAAACCAGTGACACCAAGGACACCCATGTGAACTAGACTGAGGTATGGTACTACCTGGCCCATGGCACCATGTGGTCTCCCCTGAGTCTGTGCATTGCACTGAAACCATGGCCCAATCTAGAACACACAAAATATTGTACAGTTGAGTCATAAGTGAAAAGAGGTATTCAGCTTCCTTAAGACACCTCAGTAGCTTAGATGTATTCATCTTAACACTAACTCAACCCAAAGTGAAATCTGGTGGCTTTTCTGAACACAAGTTTTAGACATTTTTAATTAAAAGATACTCTTGTCTGCATTTATAGTGAAAGAAATTGTTCAAATATCAAAATTGGCAAGGGTCCTCCATTTCCATCTCCTGTTGAACTCCACATCACTAGTTCCATGGGAACTGTTTTGGGAATGAATTTTGTACAATGCAGGCAAGAAATTCCTCAATGTATCCTGAACCAAGAAAAGCAGAGCTTCTGACTTCAGTCACTGGGTATCTGTCAATATAAGCACTTATGGGTGGAAGATCCCTTTGAAAACACAGCATTGGGACAATATATCTTAAGGTAGTCTTGTCTTGAACTGCCACTGAGAGTGAGTAGAATTTGACTTTGTAAGAGTGGAATTTGCTGTTATTCTGAAATGTCTTTGTTGGTGTTCTGATGCTCTGGACCGTGACTGGCTTCTAGTTGCCCTATATCTGTTCAGAATAAATTACACCACTCTTATTTAATTGCTTTTAGGAAAATACTGGACCTGATATCATATCTAGAAATTAATTTAATGGGAAATTGGATAGTGACAAAATGATGATGATTTATTTTTAATGGCAGATGCCTCATTAGTTATGATTTACTTAGATGACCTTCCCAGTGCTATGGTATTTACCTCCCTTCTGCACCCCACCTCCTCCAAAATCTTGTACACTCCAAAAAGAGCAGAAGTAAATACTGCTGACCAAGTGCCTGATCCTGCAGGCCTTTACTCCTGTTGGTTAGATTGATTAATTTCCATGGTCCTGCTCATGTCTGGAATAAGCACAAGAGAGACCCCTGAATCATTATTACAAAGCTTTATGTATCCTTCATAGGATGCTTATTATCAAGTATCCTGAGGCAACAAAAGAAATTTTACTCTTTTTGATTCATTTTTTTTCACTTGACTTACTTGGATTTTCAGATCAGTGGTGAAAGTGACCTTCTCTTTTGCCTGAAATGCATTGAATAATCTCCCTGGTTCTCACAGGAATTAAGAATGCCATGCATATCTTTTACTATTACTGGATTTCTTCTTCCAAAGAAATCAGGGTAATGATTAGGTGTTTAAACTGAGCATCTAAGCAAGCAGCTCAGAGAGTAATATCTGGTCTCCATTAGACAAGAAGAAAAACAAGAACAACAATAAAAATCCAGCATCTTTGTTTCAGGAGTAGGGCTAGCAGGCTCACAGGTAAGCAGAGGGGGAAAGGTTTGGCTTCTCTTCATGGATGTCCCAAGTCTCTCCAGAGTTATAAATCCCAGACCCTTCAAATCAGAGAAGGAGCAGCTTCCTCTGTCAAACTACATGGGGTTCTTCACAATCCACTTTTCAAAATAAGTCTAGCTTTATTGGTATCTTTCACTATTTTTCTCCATTTACTAGTCTACCCTTTTAAGGGAATTAAAGTGAATTTATTTTCCTGGGTTCCTTATGTTGATTTCAGAGAGGTCACCGAGAGTGGGAATTCTTACTTAAATCAGCCTGTGCATTTGTTTTCAAATCTGTGCTTTCAGCTCAGCAACCCAATGAATTTCACAGCCTTCCATGAGGAAGCCAGCATTAAAGTAAGTCCTATAAAATTTTGATTGCAAAAGTAATCTAGGTAAAAAAAATGTAACATATATGAGGGAATCTCCTGTCTTAGCAGAGAGCTCTTTCTGAATAAGCTCCAAATCTTATTTTGGCTTTTTTGTGTTGATGTCATTTTTATCAAGCAATTCATTCCTATGTCTTCATTACCAGTTTCTTGTAGATAGATTTAGTTGGACATTTTCAAACCTCACTAAGAATACAAACTAGTCATCACAACATGAAAGAGGGACTTGGATCCCACCATGTTAACCTAAATCACCTTATTTATTCTATGTTCCTGGTCCCAGAGGCAGAATTCAGATCACTGCCCCAAATCACTGCAGGCTGCAGCAAACATCTAGCCACACCTTTAGTTGTGGAAGCTTCAGGCTTTTCTGGCTTCACGCAGCCTCAGTGAGCACAACTGGCCACTCAGCACAGCAGCCAATGCAATATTAAACATGTTTTTTTCCTGGTGCCCTCTAGGCTCTGAACACTGATGTACCTTAACCTCCTAATCTAGAGTTGGGTTTAGAGACAATCTGAGAATTTCTGCATGAGAAATATAGGCACAGCCTGGAGCTAAGTGGTGAGAAGAACAATGTGTCCTAAATCTTGTGACCTCTAGTGCACTTAACTTCTTGTTAAATACTTCAACAAAGTGATTCTACCTATTTAAGCTCGTCTCCCAGATCTACTACTGAAAGTAGAAGCACAAATACTTTCTTTTAAAAAATGAAATAGAGATGATGTCTTCTCAAGTCAATTCTTGCAGGTTAAATTTATGCAGCAGGACTAGGAAGCCAGGACCCCTTTTGTCCACTTCTTCCCTTATACACAAGGTTGCAGAGCTACACTCTCTCCTCACAGTTTCAGCAGATATGATCACAATTCCCCATATCCCGATGCCTTGAGCAGTAGAAATTATTAGGATAACAGAGAACCAAACTCAGATTTTCTTCTACCTTGGTAAATGTTTGAGCCATTATAAGAAGGATCAATGCACTTTAGGTCTAATAGAAAAATGATAAGGTTGTTTTCTATGGGCCTAATGGCCTCAGAAGGAGGTCTCAGAGCAATCTCAGTCAAATTCCTGAAAAGGACTTTTTGAATTTTGACTTAGGTAGGGTATAAAATGGTGGCTGCTCTCCAACTTTTTGACCAAGTGTCAAAACTTGCATGTCTTTCACTGAAATGTTTTCCTTTGAAAGTTTACTTTTCAATGTTTGGCTTTGCAGACAGCCTGTCAGATCTTGCCAAAGGACCCTTTCCAAGAATCTAAAAAAAAAAAAAAAACCTGGATAAAAAATATTTGAAGGTATTTATGTCCTCAAAGCCCCACAGGAAAGGAATTTTCTAATTCAAGGTGTCTGAGAACACAGACTTACATCTTTTATGGGTATTTGCCAAAACCTGAGTTTCAGATCCCTTTTTTCCTGTGGAACCACTGATGATAATCTCTCTTACTTTCCCTGAGGTACTGGTTCAACAGGTTTCACTGTTTATCAGCAGTCCTTTTTTCTCTGTTATTGCCTGGGGTTGCTGAGGACTCACCTTTGCCACCGAGGAAACACCCATGAACAGCAAAACTTGAGTGCCTCTCCCAAGCAGGAGCAGCACTTAGAGCGGAGCTGCGTTAATTTTCTGCAGGGGCAGCAGTCTTGCCCATCACTGTCCCCCCCAACAGTCTACCCCAAGGTGTCTTACCCCGACACTCATAGAAGAATGACTTTGCAGAAATAGTTCCTGCCTTTCTTGAATAAACCTAACCAAGTTATTCAGAGTGCTGCAAAAGAAATCTACTGGCTTCTCCATATAGATCACTCTGTCCTTTTTTTCCTAGCTACTGTTTATTAAATCCTGTTGCACAAACAGTAGTTTCAAACAGAACTCCAATCCTTGCAGTTTTTCGGTTGCAATGGAAACAAAGAAATGTTTGATATCATTATGCTATTTTGAGATCAAATGTGTTGAAAGTATAATGCATATAGGAAAATGATCATTCCAATGTACATTTTTTCCAAGGACTTTATCTTAAAACCTGAAACTACACACGAACTATCCTCTGGTAATTTAATAAGAAATAGATGTAAATTTTCAAAATATTGAAAATAATCTTACCATTCTTTATCATTACAGAAAATGGAGCAATATAATATATTTTGAAACACAGGAAAATGAAATGTCTGACAGCACTAGTTCTACGCTGCAAAAAAATTCATCAGTGTAATATAAAACCAGCCATGCCAGACTTGAAAGCCAAATTGGTTTGCAGAACATGCTGAACATTAACTATTAACAATTTATTTTCTACCCAGAGACACTTTTCTTGCACATGGCAAAACCATTAGTGAGCTACCAAACTATATTTTCCAGTTAATTTCAATGTTGAAGAATCTAGACATGACAAATTTTGGGTTATCAATGGAATACGATGAAAACAACAACTCAAGGCTCTCATGTAATTTTTTCTTTCTGTGAACTCCATAATCTTGTCTAATTTGAATAATTATAAACTTTACAGGGCTGACAAGGTTCACACAGGTAAATCACTGTGTTATCTGCTACATTTGTTATCAGTTGAAGCCTTAAAGGCACTGAACTCAAAAGCAACTTTTTGTCTATTGTATCTTTTTGAAAATCATTGAGTTATGTAGTTTTGTGCAAATATAATATTAAGGAAAATAGTTGTGAGGGAAAATAACAAGAGATATCTACCACCACAATTCTATACCCAGAGGATTCAGTAAGAGGTCTATTTAGCAATTTCTTCCAACTTGATCTTTATATTAAAAGCTAGGGCAATTCTTGAACATGTCTTTATTAATTTGTCTCACTCTCTCTCACTGTATGGATATAATTGCTTGTCTTGCAAAGTCATCAAGCAGTTTTTTCTATCCTTTCAGCTGTATGTATTAGAAAACTCAATTTATTATATCAAAAGATAACATCTTTCCATCCTCTAAAGATCCTTGAAGAGAATACAGAACTCAGCAACCAAAGAGCAGACTTCAGGATGATTTTTTGATGGTGGGAATCACAAAAGCAGCTCCAGATTCCCCAGAGCTCAACTGATTTGTTGACTATTTTGATCTTTTGCATTACCTTAGTAGTTAAAACACATGATCAAATTTTAGGTCTTTTTGTGCTGAATACTTGAAAAAATATAAGGGTGGGAACATGTGGTATTTGCACTATACACAAGAAAAGTCCCATTGAGCAGAAGAATGTATCTGCAAAGCCCTGGGCAGAAGTGTTGATGTTTGCATGCATGGTTTCTCAAACAAGTTAATATCCTATCGAACCAGCTCAAAACTTCATTGAAACAGTGGGAGGATTCCCACCGACTTCAGAAGGCTGCAGCTTTTATATGTCCATATGCATGTTTCATTCAAACAAAGCAAATCCATAGAGATCAGCACTTACCTCAGAGGCCCCTGAATGCGTGTTGCTTGGCAGACTGGGCCCAGCAGCAATTTTGTTATACTCTGAATCCCCAAAAGGAAACCTCGGTTCCAGCTCCAGCTACACACTACATTGAGTAGTGGGTCACGGCATGGGACTGGCTCCTTGGCTCTCTCTAAAGGAGTTAAAATGGCTGTGGGAGGGCTTCCCACACCCAAGGATGTTAGCCAGAAAGGTCAAATTACAAATATTAACAGATCTGCCAAGGTCCTGTAACGTTTGTCCAATTGTCTTTTGCCAATTCTTATGTATTTTATTAGATCCTGCAAAAGAATCAATTGGGTCTAGAGACTCACTTGGGAAAGGGAAAAATCTTATCTCCAAATGCTTCTTCTGGAACTTTTCAAGTGAAGTTATTCTTTGGAAAGAAGGTTTGACACTGAGCAGGCTGTGGGAAGAAATCCACTATTTCTGCAATTTTTATAGCTTCTGGAGGAAGCCAGAAGTACCTACAGAGAGGATCTGTCCCCTCAGTTTGAGAGGGTACATAACAGAAAGCAAGCAAAACAGATATATTTCAGGCTGGACAGTTCATCCTCCTCAACCCCTAGCATATGTCAACCAACATCCTTCGAGTTTTGGGAAAAATTTGAAGATGAGGTAGTTGTTTTCATTTTAGACCTTATCCAAAACCTTACAGACATTTTCCACATCATAAGTTATGAAAGTCTTATATTCACTTCAACAGATGTAGGACAGGACTTTATTTCTAGATCCAAATATTCGTTTCTTTGTGTCTATATCATGTGGGTTCTTCTCAGATGGCAATGATTTGGGCATGGAATGGGATACTTCAGATCAACCAGTCAGGAGGTGGACTTTCTGTATGTTTCATCTAAAATGAGTCTATCAAGAGCACCAAACATATTTTCAGCATGCTAGGACTGTTCTTGAATAGAAAACTCAAATGTACTCAGCAGGAATGACAGAATAAAAGAGAAGGAATGAAAGTCAATTGTCTCTCTGCCCAACATCTCCCAAGAGAGAGACAATGCTTTTCCCTTGAATCGACTTGCTCTCATGCCAACAATTTTTCAGTAGCTTCCTGCACTGCAATAGCCACTATTTTTCTCATTCAAATTCCAAGAGAAATCTTATTTTTACTTTTCTGAGAGGCTTGGCAAGGTGTTTCCTCCATTGCCTGTTTCACCCTACAAACTATTCCTCCAGCCTTGGCACACTGAGATGCAGATTACCCTGCTTTTGGGTAGCTATTTGTGAACTGGGACACAAGAGAAAGAAAATGAGAGGTCATCTTTTGCCTAACTGTAGGACACTGCATGCTGTCTACAGCAGTACATACTGAACCAATCAATGTAAGGCATACAACTGAGACAGATTTACTGAAGGATATTTTTATTTTTTTTTTCTTTGAATGTGAAATAATGAGGTGCCTGAAAATGAAAAGGACAGTGTTTTGTTTATTATGTCTATTATTTCTCCTTATCATTTATATTATGATACTCGAATACCAAAAATAGTAAGTATCACTGACAGCTTGATTCATTCTTATCCCCTTCTTTAGCACATGCTGGAGGTATAGAATACTGGTTTTGGCAGTCATTTTATTAAGTATGGACGCTCCTATTCATGGTCAACATAGTAACTTCCCACTCTTCTTGTCAATGTATGAACATTCAAGACCCAAATGTCCCTTCACAGTGTATGCTTCTATGGTAATATGATAAAGCAATACAGCATTTGCTAATTAGAATGATAGGAAAGACTACTGGAGGTCACCTGGTACAACCCTGTAGAAGGGCTTTGCCATTAAACTGTATTCCTCAGGGTCTTGCCCTTGTAACTTAACTTATCACTGAAAGATTTTCCATTTTGCTTTTTTTCTCCATCAGATTGAAGAGACACAGACAAAGTCTCTGGAAATTTATTTGTGGATGTGTTAAGAACATGAATAGGATGGTCTCACACTTGCTAGAGGATATAAAGATGGTTTCATATTCCCTTTCTCCAGCAGCTTGTTCAACAGCTTTCAGACACTCACTATCCCTTTCACTGTTGTCAACATGTGGGCATAAGAGTGGGTATAGACATGGGACAAAGGAAATCAATTTACAATTATTATACTTTTTTCTTCACAATCCTCTTCTGTTCTTGTAGTCTTTCTGATTTGCCATATGGGCAAGTTTAAATGGAAATGTAGTATTTTTAAACCTTCTTTCAGAATAAATGGCTCACCTGCCATTTATTCCATCTTTCTATGGATAGCATTTTCATTTGAGGTCTTTCACCAATTCTAACTTTCTTGCTAAAGTCCTCTGTGTTTATATCAACTGTTCCCATTCAATACTGGCAAGGATCTGATTCACTGTTTCTTATGATTTAAGTCATCTATGTTTCCTCTCTATCTTTCTGTTATGCTGGAATCAGTAGGAATATATGAGGGGTGTGTCTTACAGCAATCACCATAGACATACACCTCCAGAGTGACCTTTGCAACCTGATTTTTCTTTTCTTTTTTTTAAGCTTCTATAGATTCAGAGATCTCCAAAAATCCAACTTAGGTTATGCAAGTGTTAAGACAGACTGGACAAAAAACTCTTGTAGTTTAGCACTTTCCAATTTCAAAACACTTGACACATTCTAAAATCTCTGCTTTTGGCACATCAAACATCAGGAATGCTGGGAAAGAGTTGTACCCCTTGAGTGGTAGCAGATGGTGATGTTAAGTTTGCAGATCATACTGAGCTAGCAGTATGCCTGGTGCCAGAAACACAGCAAAAGCAATACAGATCCAGCAGAGACAGTTCTGTTATCAGCTCGGTAGGTGAGTCATTGTATGACTGAGACAGACCCAAGCGATGATTTCATTTATTCGCATCTCAGTTCTTCTAAAACAAACAAACAAAAAACTTAGGAATGAGAATTTTTTGCAGCAACCCACTGAACCAGTCAAGTTATTTGCATGCTAATTTTTTAACTATCAGCATGTATATTCTCTTGATCAAAACTACGTGCTTTCATTCTTGGAAGTGTCAGCTCACTGTGATATGCTGGATGCTTTTAGAGCATGAATTTGTAAGACCATGATCCAAAGAGTTGAATACAATTTCCGTCTTTTCCTCATGTGTGTGAGGGCATTTGCCTTTAGCCTTTGATTTCTTCAACTTTTCATCTATAAATGTAGACATAGTCCTAGACTTATTAAGTCTCTTTAAGAAGGAAAAAACTGGAAACTAAGGATATATCAGTATATTTTTTCCTATATCACTCAGAACTATTTTAGTTTTAAAGGTCACAGTCCACCAACACTCATATAACCTTTCTACTCACTTAACTGTAAGCTGTAAGGTAGTAATGTCACTGGAGAGAAAGTGCTGGAAAAAAGTGCAGGTGTCTGAACCTAGCCTGCATATGCAGAGCACAAGGCTTTGGTCTTGCAGCCCTGCATTTCAACTCTCATATTTGTATATATCCATATGGAAATCAGCCTCTGCATCAATGTGAGTCAGACACACATAGGCTTAACAGACACTGTTTCAATTCTATTATAGGTATTCCAGCTTCCATGCTATATATGATACGAAGCAGTCTCCCTTCATTGCAGGTATAGGAAGGAAAATATAAACTATGTACAGATAAACTCCCTGACTTGAATGATGCATTACGTTTTCCTGAAATGTAACCATTTTTGATGGCATACATACGGAAAGGTATCTCAGAATTACATCTTTCCAGATAGTATCTTGATTTTTGCACTGTGAAAAAGAGGAATATAGCAGAAATCTCAATTAAATACAGCGTACAACTGCTGAACAACAATTGGACCAGAAGTTATTAAATCAGGAAAAAAAATACCAGAAGAAAAAACAAAAAATCTTAACAATTGATGTTTCAATTTGCCCTTGATCAAAACTATTGCTTGACTAGCACCCCAGAAAATATTATCATGACTTCCATTTGAAGTGATCAATAGTGATTTTAGGTCAATTTGGCATAGGTAGATAGAGCTTGTCATTAATGCTCCTCATTAAGCTAGCGTTAAGAATGGGTACTGGAGGTAATCTAATAGGGAGTTTGTAATCATTGAGATGCGTATGATGCCATATCCTCCAAGTCTGAGGAGGAGTGCAGCTAGAAGTATGGATCCTGCGACTGGTGCTTCTACGTGTGCTTTTGGGAGTCATAAGTGTAAGCCATAAGGGGGGGCTTTTACTATGAAGGCGAGTAATGAGGCTAGACTTGATATGAGGCCTGTTTGGGAGTTAGTGAGAGATGGATGTAAAAGTTTTATTATGATGATGTGTTTGGTGCCTGTTTGGGTGTGAAGATAGAGGATGGTGACTAATAGGGGGAGGGAGCTGATTAGTGTATAGCATAGAAGATAGATTCCAGCACTTAAGCATTCTGGTTGGCTTCCTCATCATGTAATTAGAATTAGGGTAGGGATTAAGGTGGTTTCAAATGCTGTGTAAAACAGTATTAGTTCTAAGGCTGAAAAGTGCTCTAGGCCTTTGAATACTAGATGTATTCGTTGCAGAAAGGTATTAGTGTGCAGAACACAGGTGAGAGGTTAAAGGTTATGATAATTTATCATATAGTTAATACCATTGTGAATTGAAACCAAAAGATACTTTTTTCCAAATTTCCTTTTATGGTGAAACCTCTGAATTCTATCAAGCACTGAATGTAATTTTTGTGCCTCTTCTTATTGAATACCAACCATCATATCTATTTCCGGAACTATTTTAATATTGTCACAAGTGCTAAAGCAATATTGTTGTGGAAAGCAACCAATTAACTAATAGAAGCACAGAGTACTCAGAGTCAAGATTCAGTTCTCAAATCCTTAGAAACATAAGCACTGAAACAGTCAGAGCTCTGCTCCTATAATGATGATGTAAGCTGTGAAAAAATTGGCATGGTCTTTTGTGGCAAACTTATCAGTGATTACAAACATGAGCAATTTTACTCTTACTCCTGCTATTCTATACTCCTGGTATACTCTATCACTTTAAGCCACAGACTGTTTAAATGAAAACAGTATATCACATAAAAAATAATAGAAAAACCAAATGTCTTCATCTCAATAATGTAAACTGAATCAACAGTGCAAACAAAATTGGAATTGACAGAACAGTTGGAACACTATGATGTTGGTACTGCAAAGCATTTCTTTAGCAGAACTGCAGACTTCAGTTAAAACCAGTAAAATAAAAGGAAGATGGTTACCCAAAGCTCTATAAAAAATCAAGCAATATGAACTTCATCATTTTGGCAGGTGAGTGGAAAGAAGAGAAACTCAGGCATAAGCATGCTGAATATATTTGAAGGAATGTTCATATGTAAAAGCAGAAACAGGAAAGATTTTGTGTCCATTTTCCTCAAAAAATAATGTACTGGATGTTTTAAATAGCTTTGTATGTTCTGAAATCTTATAGAAAGAGAAAATGTATTTTTGCTTTTCTGGACATCATACTTAAAATAGTCTCTTCTCCTCCAAACCTGTGGCTTATAAGATATTTATATTCATTCTATTTATTTTTTTTCCTAATGCCTTTGAATTTCATCTGTGTGAACTCTTAAAGATAATGTCTGGTTGTTGAAATGCTGTTTTGGTAATTTTCTTAAGTTAATTTCATCAGGATATTCAATCTGAAAAATCTGACTTCCCTAAAGATTATTTCTTCCTTAATTCTGACCTGTATGAGGATAAATGTTCTCTTTAAGATTCAGAATAAAATGCAGTATTCCATAAAACATTTGTATTTAAACCTGCACATGGTTCTCAGTTTGACACTCTGGTAATGGTAGATTTCTCTTCTACAAGGGTCCCAATGGTTATTAGTTTACTTGTTTGTGTTAAAGTTATCGCTGTTGGTCACGTTTGACACCATATTCTGATTTAATTACAATGCCCTCTATTTTTCTTATTGTCTTGCTTGCATTGATGATCACAATTAAGCCTTATTATAATGGTTTACAGAAATGCTTCATTATGAAGACTGAAAAAAGTAACATTAATTACCTCACCCTTCCCTGGCTCATAAGTTGCTTGTACTCTTTCCTCTGTCAGTGGTGGGCCCACATTTTCTCTTGTCATTTCATGAAACCTACAGTCAAGGGAAACACATTTTGCCCATATACTTAAAAGCAGTATATGCTTTGGACATATATACATACAATGCTCACCTCAGTATTTTCAAATGCTTCCTGAAAATCCTGGGCTTAAAATTTGAAAAGCAAAAGCATAAGTCAGATTCTATTAGCAATGAAAATCTAAAAAAAGCTAATCATAAAAGAATGAAAATCTTGTCAGAGAATCTTCTTGTTACATGTTGTTGCAAAGTCTAAAATTCACAACTTGGAATTTAATTCAATATTCAGTCTCAACTACAAATGGTACCCTGCTAAAATATTAATCCCCAGTGAATAGTGTGCTACAAACAGAATAGAAATCTGGGAAAAAGAAACCCCGTAACAACTGACATAATAGCCACATGTAGGTCAGGAACTGGAAATGCAGAGATTTTGTATTACATTTAGTCTGCTGTAATAATCCCTTCTTAGATATGAAATTCATCTAAATTCTTTTTCCAAAGTAATAAATTTTGCTTAAAATAGAATATATATGTAGGAGAAGGATTCTAAAGATAGAACTAATAATATTTCAACACATTTATTTATCAGAAATGTAATTTGTGTCTTTGGGGGGCATTAGATGTTAAAAATATTCATTAATTAAAGAAGGCTCTTTTTCTGAAAACCATCTGGCTGTTCTTTTCCAGGCTGCCAATGAAGTCATGCTACAGAAATGGTGATATGACAGTTATTTCTTTGCCAAGACATGATACCCTCAAAATTAGATATTATAGCTTCACTGAGAAGTTCGGTCGGTGCAAAAGAGGTTTATTTCAATATTTTGGGTGTTTTCCCCACATTTTTCTACTTGCTTCTTTAAAAACAAGCAGAATATTAAACTTTTCCAAATGCATCCACAAATGTTTTACATTTTAGGTACATAGAAGTACCCCTGCAATTTTGACTACTCTGCTACTTGTACAAACCAAACAAGAATGATGAAGCTGCTGACTTTAGTCCCAGTGAGGCAGCCTGCGTGGAAGAACTGCAATTCAAGAGTAGCTTTTAATACTTAAAATGTGTTTGGTTATGAAAAGCAGCCAGAAGCCAGCTTGCAAACTGAGGAGAAATGTTTGTTGAGCAGCTCTCTTTGCCCCTTTCCATATACTTTGCAAGGAATAGGTTCCCTGAGATGTTTCAAGATAATATTTTGTTTATTTTTAAGAGTTTACTGTGAAGTCTGTTACACACTCTGTTTTATCTGACAGTATGAAGATGAATTTCAGTGATGCATCTAAGACTTGTTTTCTTGAACTTCATGATCATGGCATGTATCATATGAACATGTGGAGCTGCCTCCTCATCTTATTATCAAGTCATTTCTACTGATGGTAAGAAACAAGTAACAAAGATCAGCTTCAAGAAAGAGTTAAGGGTTTGAAATATTGATTATGTTTAGCTCCTTGAATTATAAAGCAGGCACACTTATATCTCGGTGTTATAGTTTTTTTATTTCCACTTGTTTTGCTTTTAATTGTGGAAGATTTTTCCACCTGAGTGCTTTTCTGATTGACATAAGAAACATCTTTTTTCCTGAGCAGGCTAACTGGTTTTACTAGTGAGTAATTCAGATAAAATTTTATTAAGCCTTTGACCTGTCCAATGTCCCAATTGGTTCTTGGCACAAGAGTTTAGGCCACTTTGTTTCCTAGGAAACTAACAAGAAAGTTCCTGTTACTGTTCCAAAGAATTTAAATTTCCTTGATTTTGTACTTCAAAATATCATGCTATGGTAGCCATATTATTTTCTGTTGCTTATTCCATTCATACAAGTGAGAAAAGAAAATTCACTTTGCCTCGTTTTCTTGGGAGGTTATAATTAGTTCTCAGAGAAAAGATGGGCATTTTTACTTCTAAAGTTTATTTAACATCCCAATAAATTCTGTGTGATTTTCCTGCTTGTATGGATAATGCAGCTTGCTATGCTTTTCTTTACAATGTTTCTTTACAATGTACCTTTACCCATTGAAACACATATCTGGTATTTTACTGGGTGATTTAATGACACAGTTGAATCAGTAGACATTAGTTAAGACTTGATATTCAAATCATCCAAACGGTTCACTTCTTAAAACCTGTGTAATGAGGTCAAACCTGTATTCTGAGGTCAAATTATTCTGTGCTGCATTTCTGTGAACCTCTGAGAAGGTTGCTCTGATGTATCTCATGCTTCAGGTGAATGACAAAGGAACTAAGCAAATTAACAACAACAGTAGATTGCACTGTATTTTCTGTGAACTTGCTATGAAACCACAGCTATAGCAGGCAGCACTACTGAATTCTGTACATACCTTCAGTTGAATTTAGCTTTCTAGTGTCAAAATAATAGAGGGAATTTTTCTTGAGTATCAGATCAATTGGATAATTTATACTTTTATATTAAGAGAATAGAACCAGAGCAATTTGAATAGACTTTATTCTGGATTTCTTTTCTATGCCAATCAGTTGGCAATACTCATCATAAAAAAACTCAAGAACTAAAACAAAAACTCAACCAACCAACCAAAAACAAAGAGAAAACGAAACAAAACAAATAAAAACAAAAAATCAACCAACCAAAAAAAAAACTATTCAAAATTTTCGTGTCTTTAAGATAGTCATCTAGCTCGAATTTTTCATTGTTTGTCTTCAGTTGGTTGTACCGTGTAGCTTTAAACAGCTATTCATCAACTGAATTTTGTTGTACAGCTACATGTCCCTTAATTAGATTTATATCAACTGTTTATACATGCACACAGTCAGAGGAAAAAGCTCTAGTAGATGGAGAAGTAAAGCAATTACCAGTAAAAATGCATTTTAAAACCATTGCATTTTAATGAGTTTCAATTACAGCAACAAATCAGAAAAATTAACATCAGTGAATACTGCTCATATGAACTTTGATCTCTTCCAGCAGATCACATTCCTTTGATTAAAGGATGTAAGAGAAGGCTTTAACATCTGGCTCTGTTGAAATAATTAACCAAAACTTTATTGGCTCAAATAGGCCAGGATTTCTTGTTTTCATGTCAGAAAACAAACCAAAAAACCAAACAACAAATCCTCTTGAAGGAGTGATGCATTTACTTTATAGTTATAGAGGCATACATTTCATATTGCAATTCTAAAAATATCATCATCAGAATAGAACTTAGTTAAAAGTTTGTGTTGAGAAAGGACTATCACTGCTTGCCCTGTTTATCTGTAATAGTTCAACTCTTTCATTTAACAGATTAGATTATGACATATGTATATATGTATAATGTCTTTTTACTTGAACAGAGTCTTTAATCAGTTTTAGACAGATATATAACAAGGAAGACCTCTGGTTTGCTACACAAATTAGAAAAAAGGAGCTGTTCAATAACCTCGAGGGTGTGGATGCCCCATCCCTGGAAGTGTTCAAGACCAGGTTGGATGGAGTTTTGAGTAACCTGGTCTAGTGGAAAGTGTCCCTGCCCATGACAGAGAGGTTGGAACTAGGTGATCTTTAAGGACCCTTATAGCTCAAACCATTCTATGATTGACTGACTGACTGATTGATCTCTTCCATGATTAATGACTTCAAGTGATTCTACAATGAAATAGACTGTACATCTGAGAGTGGAGACTTTGCTTCAGTTTCTTGAGTTTGCAGTAGTACTTAAAAGAGCATTGGTAGGAAGGGAATCCTTATGTAGCTAATTTTCTTGAGAGCTGATTTATCTTTCATGTTACTGTACTCATGGTCTTAGGCAATTATCACACATTTCTGCACATCAGTGAAAGAACGTAATGAACAGGACAAGTGCTGGCATCCAAATTTATGGTCTGTGTTCTCAAACATTTTCTTTCCTCTGTGAAAGCATCTCCCTGTTCCCTCTGCTGCTGTAAACTGTATTAGCTCCTAAAATAACTTTAAAATAACCGGTATTATTGTAGTTTTCATCTACTGCTATAAATACATCAGTCTGAAAACTATATTAATGTGATTTAGCACCACCATGAAATCTAGGATCTTATGAAATCTCTTCTTAGTTCTCCTTGTATGGTTTAAAATACTGTCAGCATATTCTGTTTAATGATAATGTAATTTGAGGAGAAAATAGACTTTCAAAAGTGTATTCTTTAGCCAGTGACTATATTACGTTTTCTTTGCTAATTGCATGTAAAATCTGCAGATGCTGTAATTTTTAATGTCTTAATATTCTTACTCTCCCTGTATTTCTTTCCTCCACCCAGTTGATGTTATATATTCTAAAGCTTCATATTCCTGTATTTATATTTTATGATTTATGTGGAGATAAGTGGAGATGGGATGTTTTGTCTTGGTGCTGAGCCCTGCAGCCCCAAACAGTTACTCAACATTTGTCTGGTTCTGCTGCTGTCTAATCTCAATGTGAAGCAAGATTTAAAAGCTTCGTCTTCTTCTTCTATCCCCCAAACACACAAATATCTACAGTGAAGTTATTAAAAAAAACCCAGAGTTCTTCAGCTGCTGTTAAAGCATCATTGTCTGCTCATGCCAGCCACAAGAGAAGTATAGAAAGAAGAGTGAAGGGCTATTTCTTAAAATTGTCTAAAAGATTTGTAAAAGAGTTTAATGAACTGATCTTTAATACTTCAGATTCTGTATGATGATCATTTATGAAAACCTTCACAAGCCTCTGTTTCTTCAAAAATGCACATGTTGAGTAAGCATTAGTTTCATCTTTTTCAAGAGAGCTATTATTATAGAAGCATGTTGAGAAAGAATCCTGGAGCTGTTACCTTTTATGAAGAAATCTAAGCAATAGTTACTGATATATTCTCTCACAAAAGGCTTAGTTTCTTAGACACTTGTAATTTTTTCATTAAATTAATGTATTAACTAGATACTCAGAGGGTTGAGGGGTTTTTTTATTTCTTTCTGTTTATTTTTCCTCTTCCAATTACATTAACAGCTTCCAAGTTCTGGGGTGCCAGGATAATAGATTGTGAATTTTGGCAAGAAATGAAACAATAGTAAACATAGTTTGGAATCAACACAAGTGATGTTGTTCAATGTCAATAGTGACTAAAATTGCCACTGAGGCTTTGTGGGTCTGTTCTCCTCAACTTAATTTTGGCTTTACAAAGATCATTAATTTAAATTGCATGTCATATAACTAGTGAATTCTTCATCTAACTCACATCACCATTTCCAGAGCAACCTGATGATGCATATTGAGGATAGATTCACATTTCAGCGCCATTTTCTATTCATTTAATTTTATTATACCTGTCCTACCCTTTTTACAACAAAGGAATCTTTAATGTTTCAATGATACTAAATCTAAAAAAAAAAAACAAAGAGATTCTTCGTTTAATTTTAGCCTCTGTAAGTAGTCTTGGTTTTAAGCACTACTTCTCAGCTACTGACTGAGTACATTTCATCTTCCGCACAGACTGAAGCCAGTGAAATGACAGACTTAGCATTTGTAAAGTCAGTTAAATATGGTAAGTGCAGTATATACAAATAGAATAACTATTGCCCTCTCATTTCCCTAGTTCTATATTTGTAAAAAGATTGTAGGAGATGGAAGGAGGTAAAGTTAGAGCTCAGATAATTGTAAAGAAGAAAATAAACAGCACAGACATTGACTGCTCTTAGTGAGATGCAGAAAGTTAAGAATTCATACTCTCTTAGGCAATGCAGTTCCAGAGGTGAGAGACTGAAAAACTCTCAGATCTGCTTAGAATCCTCCTCTGTTCTCAGGAGGCTTGTACAGAAACACAACCCCAGTGTTTCACATTTATTTAGTCAAGCCTCCCTTCTTGACAGAGATGAACTTGAGATGAAATCCTGGCCTGAGTGAAGTCAGTGAAATATTTCCTGGCAACTGCGTGCAAGAGAGTGACACAGTATATGCAGCACACCCTCTCTGCTGTTTTCCTCCCTTTATCTTCAACACTATCGCAATGTCGATATTTTCTTCTCTTTAATGACTGTAACTTCCTAGTAGAAGTTGTATAACAGTATTTGTGCAAAACCATTCTATAACAAAATGTAATAGGCAGGTTCCAAGACCAAGGTCTCAAAGAGCATCTATTAGGAGATATGGAAATATATTGTTACCTTAACAAGACCTTACTTGAATAAGAGGAAAAGACCTTTTATTGTGGGCCATCTAACCTACTGTGCTACTGTGTTTAAATTTGCACAAAAGCAGCTTAAATTTGAGAGGGATTTGGATCAGAAATGTCCTGAAGGCTAAAGCTTCCGTGTATTATTGGTGTAAAAGAAGGGGAAGAGGAGATGCTAATGATGGTTTGAAGGAATACTGGAATATTGGAAGTGTGAGATACCACATTTCCCTAAATCCCACTTTCTATTGGGATTGGGAACATAAGTTTTTTGTTTCAAAAAATGCTATATCTTACTGTCCTGTTTCTCAGGCAAAGCATCCTGCTTTCTGCAGCTCCCACCTTAATAACTGGAACCTGCTCAAACCAAAAAGCCTTTTCCCTCAAATAAGAATGTCTTCACTTTGATTGAAACATTACTGGTTAGAGGGGAAATCTAAGACTAAGGTTAAAGGCAATCAATCTGTGAATCACCTGACCTGTCCTTTCTTTGTGATATCTGGGTTGGGGTTTTACTATCTGCAAAATAGTTTGAGGGGTTTTTGTGTTTGTTGTTTTGGTTCTTTATTTGTTTTTCTTTTCATTAAATGTTTCACTTTAAATATGCTAGCAGTGTTCAGACTAAAGTTCTTGTCCACTCCAATGGTTTCATTATGCATGTGATGGTCATGTAACAGCTGAAGCCTAACACATATATTCTAATAGATATTAGGCTGTAACTCTTGTATCAGTCAAAATATTAGGAAAGAATTTAAGTTTTCAGTTCCCAGAGGGAATCTCAGAATATTGTTAGACCACTCACGGCCTGTCGATATCCGATATGCTAAAGATTAGGGAAAACTCAAAACTCAGGCTTTCCCGGTTAAGGCAGGCTACTTTGTGAAACAGTAACTTCTTTCTTTCTGTGAAAAATGAATTAAATATGTGGCCTTAATCTTAGACAGATGAAGGGCTATTGTACGAAGCCCCCAAATATTCATCAGAATGACGGCCAAATGTGGTATTTCCCATCCAGTTAACTGAACAGCATCAGGAAAGAGAGTTTAAAATCAATAGATGCCAACTGCTTCACTCCTCTATCATCTTCTGCCTTGCTTTACTTTGTCTTGCTGTTTCAGTTAGCTAGCCTGTAGGAACACAATTACCTGCCATCACCCCATGACATTACCCTTTCTTCTCTCTAACGTAAAAGTGAGAAGTGGTGATACATGACTGCTGTCCTGCCAAGAGGCAATGCTGGAGACTGAAATGAGCATAAAGCTGAAATTTTCAATGAAGAAAAAATCAAATAGCATTGGAAGAGACATCGAAGGTCTATATTCCACCCACCTGACCTGTGGCAAGTTCGTCTATATCTAAGGTCTCTTCATCCTCAACAAGAAGGAATCCACAGTGCTGGCAGGCTAATATATCTTTAGTGCAAATGGATTCAGTGGATTTAAGTAAACAGCAGCCACATCCCTATTTACCCTATCAGCCCTGTTAATATGAACACTGATCAGCTGAAAAATCATTTGTAGCAAATGTCCAGTAATACATTCAAAATATGTCAAAGAACCCATACTTTGCCAAAACTTCTTGCCTTTCCACTGTTCTCCATTCCTGGTCACTACTGCTGTGAGACTGGAGCTGGCATTATATTGATTCACGATTTATGTTGTTACTCCTAGTCAATGGAACTTCTACTGAACAGGCCTTGATGCATGGCAGGAGATCTGTATGGACCATACAGACTGTGATGCAAGGCAGTAAATCACTGTGGTTTTGCATATCTGCAGTCCCAAGGTGTTTATGAGTGTTTCATCTCCAAAGAAACCTCAGTCCATTTCCTTTCTTTTCATCCATGATACGAAAGCTTACTCCTGGCAAGGAAGTTACTACTTCATTGACATAAAGTTGACACAATTTCCCCTGGAAATTAAGCTCCTAGAAAAGCCAATTATGAAAATATATTTGCTTATTTTACTCCCAAAGAGTGACATGTAATATCTAGGAAGCCTGGTAGAAATTATCTCCCATTATAAACTTGGATTATCAAAAACATTAATTTTGCAAAAAATTGTCATTGTCTTGATTTTGTTCTGTTGAAATCAGCGGTAAAAGTCATACTAACCACAGTGGGGACAGAGCTAAGCAAACCCTTACCACTCCTGGAAATCCCGTTTGCAACTGTTAGCACCCTGGAACAACAATAGACAGAAACCAAGCACAGAACAATGGGTTGAGAAGAACACTCTGGGGGCTGGAAGCCAGAACTGAGGCCTCCTTTTCTGCCACCAGAAAAAAAAATTTAAAAAATAAAAATAAAAAAAAAAAAGTTCTTTGCATCTGTAGCAGAAAAATCTTCCCTGTAAGAAAAATACCAGAGTGCATATTCAGGCAGAAGGCTCTCTGAGTTCAGCTGAGATCTGATTCATTACAAACTGATTATGAGCTTCAGGATTTTACCTGTTGATCCTGATCAGCCTGTTTAGGTAATACACAAAGCTGCATTATTGGGGTGTTTGAATGCCAAGCAGAAAGGCAAATATTCTTCTCTCTGAAACAGTTTATTTCACATGCCTGTAAGTTTCCATGGGTGCATTTACTTTTAACAGTATTATAATTAAATTCTGGACATAACAATATTCTCCAAAACAGCTAATATTTTGTATGAATTCTATTGCACCTGATACCTTTGTATTTCCTTACATTAGAACCCCTTACATTCCTTACATTAGAATCCCTTGCGAAGGGTCTGTGCTATGGTGCATTCAACCCACTCGTTTTCTACTGAAGCTTATTAAGGACAGAATTTGGCTTGTTTGTCTGCCAATATCTTTTGCCCCTGGACTGGAATCTCTGACAAAAAAAAATCTTCTTTTGTTTATGGCAAGAGAAGGAAAAAGACATATTTCTTTTCCTGTCCCTGTGTTTGAATAACACCTTAAACATAGAATTTATGGCAGAAAGTTAAGAGATCCTCTGATAGATATTTGTCAGCTATTGGTAGTGCAGGATTGTTTCTATAGGGGAGAAAAAAAAGTCTCTGGGCACTAAAAAATCCTATATATTGAACTATTTATCCTTTCTTTTTAACTTCCACTAACATTTTTCAGTCACCCAAGGTTTCCCTGGTGGGATTTTTACTTCTTTCTCTCTAAATTTTTTTGTTTGGTTGTTCTTTAAGCATACATTTTTCTTAGGGGGAATTAATTCCTATGATCCCATTACAAATTCAGATCAGTTGTTTTATGCTAGTTTATGCCTTATTTTATGCTAAATTGCATATCTTAATTGTGATTGTGCAGTCAGTCATTTTAAATTGAATTGAGTGCCTTGCTCACTGCCAGGTTTACCAGGCTTCGCAAACTCGGAGTTATGGCAGAAAGCCTGGATCAGCTATCTGTACAGTTGGGTAGGCTTAGGTTCAGGTCTTGGCAGGGTATATTTTCACACCAAAATATGCTGATTGCCCAAATATGTTGGCTTTTAGCCTAGTTCTGTCCCACACAAAGGAACTCAGAACTCAGGCCTTTGGCAGCTCAGAAACTCATGAAATAGTAAATGGAAAACAAACAGATTTTTATTTAAATAAAATGCCAAGAAAGAACCCAAAACAGCAGTATATCCAATTCTGCACAAATAGTACAAGGAATCTAGGAAAGAGGATGTATGGCTTCCAATGAAAGCCTGGTTAGAGAAACCTTGGGTACAATTGGGTACAATCAACAGAACAGTATGTTATGAAAGTTGGAAGGAACTGTGCCAGGGGCAGTTTAGTACTATATGCTAAGGAGAGCTTAAAGTCAAATCAAATTACCACCCTGGCTGATTTGATGGAGTCTATATGGGTTCATTTGTGTGGAACACCAAATCTGTACAGATCGAAATCTGGGTCTCAGCAGGGAGAATATAGTGCTGTGTCTATATCATTGACAGCCCAGTCAAGACAGCAGCACTGGCTGCAATATTCAGAGGCAGATCAGGTCAAAGAGCCAGCAAGGGTAGGAAAAAACTTTACTGGATTACTTCAGTTACCCCCATCCTAACTGAACAAATGTTACAGGGCAGCATGAAGCAGAGTTGAAATATTTAGGTGCTCTCCATGATTGCTGATTGAGTGCTCAACAGTAAGTAGCATCTGTAACTTGATGCCAAGGTATGTCCCGGATCACGACCTGAAATCTGGCTTTAGAAGTGCTGCTTTGTAACAGTGGGCATGAGGTTCACAGGTAACTATCCCAATGTGCTTCTCTACAGATCAACCATATCCACACTCAGCTTCAAAGACAGCTACGTCAAGATGAGGGAGTTTGTTCAAAAGAAACAAAGACGAACAGCTCAAATAGTATATCTTACTGGGCAGTACTAGAAGGACATGACCCTGGTCAAGGGAGAAACAGAGAAGTACTTAAAAGGGAGACCTAGGGTTGCTTCCACAGAGGGAATAGCTAAGGACCTTTCACAGCTGGCTTAGAAGAGAAGTCATGGAATCAATTAAAACGTGTGGCACTGAGGGAATAGAGAGAGGCTGACTGTTCATCCTCCCTCCCAGTCAAGAGCTACTAATGCTTAAATGGATCTAGAAGAAACCAGGTTCAAAGTGAACAAAAGAATGTGGTTCTTCAGGAAACTGAGAGCCATTCTCTCAACTTCTTCACCATAGGTTTTTGTGATTGCCAAAATTTCAACACAGTTCAAGAGGAGACAGGTTGTGGAAGAGAGAGATTTTTGTGGAATACCAAAAATATAAATCATAGTAGGTCCAGGAAATCTTAGTTGAAAGCATCTGGAGATGGGAAAACTGTTAAGGAGAAATATCTTATAAGTATGCTCTATTCTTACTCTTCCCTAAGCATTTGTTCATGATTACTCTTTTATTCCCCTTATGTGACCAATACATCTGTTCTAGAACAAGCAGCAATCACAAGTATTGAGGCCATGTTGCTGAGAACGCAGCTGCACTGGGCAGGACACGTCTCAAGGATGAAGGACCACCGCCTCCCTAAGATCTTACTTTATGGTGAACTTGCCACCGGCTGCCGCAAGAGAGGAGCCCCAAAGAGAAGATACAAGGACTCCCTGAAACAACATCTCAGCCTTGGCCATATTGATCAACATAACTGGTCTACTCTGGCCTCCAACCAGGAGGTCTGGAGACACACCATCTATAACGCTGCTGATGCCTTTGAGAACGCACGCAGGATCACTCTTTAGGAGAAAAGGCAATGCAGAAAGAATCGTGCCTTGCAGAATATACCTCCTAAGGAGTCTTTCTACTGTGCCTTTTGCAACCGGACTTGTCTATCTCATATTGGCCTTTTTAGCCATCAGCGCGCATGTGGGTAGAGCCCTTCCCAAATCTTGGTTTGCAAAACCTAGCCATGATGACTCTTTTATTCCCCCCAGATACTTGTACTGTGCAAGGGAAATCATAACTTAGTTTGGAGAGGCTCAAGGGAGGACCATCAAGTTGCAGGGAGAGCTTATCTTGTCCTATTTTATCAGGGAATGGCTATTATTAGAGACAGAATAGTGGGTTAGATGAAGGAGAGTTCACCGGATCTGTATTGCCCCAAACCAGCACAGCAATCTATTTTCCAAGCCCAAAGGGAGATTGGTAACAAACAAGTTTAACCCTGCAAGTATTAGAGAGCAAATATACCGAGTCACCTGCCCCTGTGGATGCTATCTGAGACCTAGTCACAGCTGTCAGAGGCACTTTGGGATACCTGAGAGCACTGGTCAGCTCTTCACGCATCAACCCCAGGTTCTTGACACCTGAATACTAAAAAAAGGCAGAGAAATGGGCAAGATAATAAGAGAGATGAAATTTATATATTTTTACAGGAAAAAAAAAGTCATTTTGATGAGTCGCCAGTTGTCATGGAATAGAGAAGCAGGAGAAAAATGCCAACCAGCTGTATATAAGTCACTGGGCAGACCTTCAGAAAGCAGAGTTTCTGCAGCTTTAGCAAAGTGTCAGTCTCTGAATTCAGGGCAATAACATCAAAGACATTGGTAGTCCCACAAGAATAATTTTTCAGCTGGAGTAGGAAATGTGAAGACTGCTTCATGCTATGTTTCAAGCCAACTGGGGTTTTTAAACAAAAATTATGTATTGATTACATTAGATTTTCCTCGAATTGACATACATAAGCATATATTGTCTTGCATATCTGTCTGCCTTTGAATAGAAGTAAACTTGATAACACAGGTGGTCCCAGTCTTTCTCTTTGCTTGTGATATTTTTGACTGACCATATAAATATAGTCAGCACTAATTTGCATGCAACCTTAGAATATTAATACGTTTTAAAAAGGATGAAATCAATAATGATCTGTAGGAATTAAGTTTTTGGCTACAGATTTAGGGCATCAGTGTCCATGACACAGTGTTTTATATTAATCTTTACAATTCTAAAGAAGTTTATCTTTTTCTATTAAGATTAATAAGAGAGGCCAAAAGTACATATAAAAGCTCTTTCTTCTTTCAAATGGAAACCTGTTGTGCTTTTCTGCAAGGGATTATTTTACTCTGTTTTCAAATATCAGACCACACATTAATTTTCTTTCCCTAAAAAAACCCCATCATACATTGCATGGCCAACGAAACAAACACTGAAAATGAGTATCTGCTGCTTGTATATTTTACTTAACTGTTTTGTAAGAAAGTAACCTACGTAAAAGCTTGACCCTTCAAATTATTTCAAAGATTCAATGGACTAGTTGTATCTGATGTTTATGTACTTCTAAGAGCTTGCTTCTTTAGTGAGTGAATCATCATTAAAAGTTACAGAAGCATTCAGCAATGAGGGGCAGCATGTTCTCTTGCTAATTATGTCATGAATATAATTATCAAACTCAGTGAATGAACACATTTACATTCCCCTTTATGAGAAAGGAAACACCAGTATCTGACCATACTTCATAATGTTATCTGTAGGGTTCTGTTTTTTTAATTTTTATTCCATGTTGCTGTAAGTAGAAAGACCAATTATTATAAGTAATGCATGTCAATAATTGAACCTCTCAAGAAAAATACTTCTTAATTACTGTATGCCTGATCCGAAGAGAAGACAAAATAAAGAACTCTAAATCTCTTTTATGGTACTTTCATCAGATGAAAGGAAACCCCTATAAAGACTATGACCAAAAACTTCTCCATAGACTTTACACTCCTAGCCTTCTTGGAAGCACTGGAAAAACTCACTATAAACTCAGTTATGTTCCTGCCAAAATTCTGTGACAGCAAATATGAGATTCAGTTGGTAATCGTCAAAGTTATACTGATTTGGCTTATCTTCATTTTTAAAGCAAACTGAATAAACAAAAGATGCTATCTTTTCCATGCATTCCAAAGAAAAAACACATTCAGTTTTTAGTATACTTTCCTATATCTCACTAGGATGAAACAAAATCCCATGGAAGTATATGGAAGAGATTTCACTAAATTCAGAGAATTTGGATTAAGTTTGTGGTTTGACATCATTAATGTAAATGTCAAAAAGATTTTCAGCCATGAATAACATGATAAAACAAATGGATGTAGACTGAAAAGACAAATTTATAAGGTCCAGATACTCTCCCAGTTACTCACACTAATTAGAACCTTATTGTTGCATAGACACATTCCCTTCTTCAAGACTATTCAAGATGTTTACAGTACTCCACAGCAACAAAGGCAGAAAATCTGCAAATAAAATTAGCCTGGAGAAAAGAACCTGCATTTTTGCCTTTATCAAATTAAGTTTCTATAAACATTGGTATGAACAGCATTTTGTTTTCATGTCTGCCAGCAGGAAGAGAGAGTCTGAGGAATAATCTTTTGGCTGGGCTGTCCTGTGACCATTTTACCTAGGCAAATTTTGCACTACATGAATGAATGTGTAAATAACATCTATTTTTATTTAATAGATGTTCTTTCAAGGACAGAAAGGTGCATTCAGGGCTAAAATACTAGACTTTTTTTCATCAAATTGTAGTCAACACAAACATTAAAATACATATCCATTAGTGGGGCAAACACTGTCCTTTAGGTACATGCATTTGTAGTGAACTGAGTTTCAAAACTAAATATTTTTTTCAAATTATAAATTCAACATTTTATTTCCAAATTATCTAAGCATTATTTATTATTAAAAACCAAACCAACCAACCAAACAAACAAACAAACAAAAACCTAAAAAAAAACCCACAAAAAATAAGGAGGCATTTTCTGGCTGAAGCAAGTTGTAAAACTCAATCCACCTCAGTCTCTCTGAAATAACAATAAAAAGGAAAAATGCAGCCAAGGATTTTTACTGCTACTTATTTCCCATAACTGGCTTGAAAGCACTTTAGAAACCCAGAGGACTAGATAGGATTTAAGAGACTTAGTGCCGCTTTCAAAATTTGGCTCACAAACACCTGCCCTGCCACTGAGCTTTGGTTACAAATGTGTATTTCTGTGTGAACGTGTACAGAGTCTGGAGGGATTTTTAGGGATCCATAAGCTGGCTCTGTCAGAGCTTGTACATTGTCTTGGGTCAATGCTGTGCTGTGAAGAGGCACCACAGGATTGGGAGCACTGCCAAGGCACACTCCTGCCCTCAGCAGGGTTTGGTAGTACAGGCACAAGGAGTACAGCACAGTCACACTGCTCCTAGCTGGACACCAGTGGATACCAGACTGGGATATTACACTGAATGGGGTAGAGTGGAGACTAGGAGACATTTTTGGGGTGGTGATGAAGGATCTGTACTGGAACACATGAGGCTTATGCTGGCCATTTTCTTTTCTGAATTTTCCTACACAACCTTCCTAAAGATCTGGTTCTTTCCTAGCCTGCAGTGCTGAGCAGCCCAGGAGCTAAGGGCTTTTGTGATTTACAGACCTCATGTATCTTCACCTAAAGTATGCAGTTCAGTAGCCATTTTCAGAGCATATCTAATGGAACAGACCCTGCACTAATACACACTTTTTTCTTGAATTATGCTAAGAGAAAAAAGAAATTAAGGGGAAAAAAAAGCTACCCTAACTTTCCTCATAACGACCAAATAAGGATTCGTTTTCTGTGTGACATGACATCTGCCTCTTTTTGTAGAACAATGGCAATTATATGGCTTTTCCTTTGACTCATCCTGGCTAGACGACGGTGGTTTGCAAGGAAAGTGGTATTTATGTATTTATTTTCACTCAGAAAACAGACTGATGCTATGTCTGAGAGAACTACTTTTGGTTTGCTGTTTGTGCTGTTGTTTCTTTTGTTGTCTGTGTCGTCCTTTATCTGTCACACCAGCTCACCACTTTAGTCATTTATTATTCTTAGGACCTTTTTTCCTCAACAAAATATGTTTTCATCTCTAATGGACTGTTTTACCAGAATGTTTCTGTGTAACAGATACATGCAAAAAGCATATTTTATGAAGTCATCTTAATATACCTTTCATAATTTAAAAAGCTACAAGTTTTGTTTTGATTTTAATTTTTATAATTGAGATGTCTCCTTTTTTTTTTTTAGTGATTTAAATAAATCCAATTAAAAAAGTAGTAATAAGGTAATTTGTTTCTTCAAGTGTTGAAAATACCAGTAAACAAAATATTAAAACATAGCATAATTTGTTTAAGCCATCTAACTTTTACGATAGTTTAGACCACTTAGTAGGAAAAAACCATGCAAGTATTTGCTGAAACATTTAATATATATTATATAAGATGTTCATGTGTGTATGCTCTGTTTATATATATATGTACATATGTATAGGCTGAAAATCCTGTCTGTGTAAGTGCATATGCATATGCACTCATTCTGGGTGAGCATAGCTTGGCAAATTTTGAAACTGTTTGAAAAACATAAACTGCAGATCATATACATAAATCCACCACCCAAGATGTGTTTTTTATCTGATTTTAGCAGATTCTGAGCTGTACATTGTTTTTCTTAGAAGGAATTTTCTGGTATTTTCTTGTCTTCAAAACACAGGCTCCTATTCTGGTTACACACCAGAGTTAGTTCAACTCTGGAAAATAGTTATTGAAATAAAAGCATTTTCAGCTTAATTTTAAATAGGATTTTTTGCAGCCACAGATTTTTAGGGCATACACTCAAGCCCACATACTCCTGAGTCTTTTTCTTATTTATTTTTTTAATAAGGGTATAAATGCACAGAAAAAATATACAAACATAAATATATGAAAAGAAATATTTTTTTCTATTACAAGAAATTGGACTTTCTTCATGAGAAATGGTTTGGAAATATTACTCAGCTGCTTTTGAAATGCATTGATTAAATTATGTATTGTCAACACATTCTGAGGAATATATGCAAGTTACCAAATGCTTGTTTAGTTACCAGAAAATCTCATTAGCAGAGAAATAAAATAGCCAGTAAGTGAATCTCATTATTTGTCTCCCTCCTTGCCAATAACATTCAGAATTTCAAATTACATATTCTGATGAGAGGCACGCAGCAGGTGTGTGCATGATGGGACTACTTCTGTTGGATGTTGATTACTCTCTGTGTAACATGAAAAGCTTCCTATTCCCACAGCTTTATGCAATATATCAATGGTAATGGATTCATAATAATTATCAAACTTGATAGAGGCTTGACTACTGTGACAGATGTCTTCTCAATTTTCCTGTTCCGTATGTTCTTTTCCCTCTGGAACAATGCTTACATAAAATTCCAGTATTAATATATCTCTTTTATGTTGCTTTGTATCAATCATTCACTGCAGGGATCAATCTTTTAATTCAGATGAATAGGTAATTACAACCAAATGCCAAACACATCAGTAGAAATTCAGCAACTGTCAAGCAAACCATAGTGACCAGAGTTATTTGTCTGTGCTAAAGATAGACCAGGGATATTATTGCACGTTTATGCACCTGAACAGTGTTTGCATCGGCAACAGTAATACTTATCTGGCATACTTGTCTGAGAAAAAGCAATAAGTAAATCCATTCTCTTTCCTGCTTATCATGAAATTAATGCAAATGAGTGTGCAATACTGCTGACCAAGTGCTGTCCTGCATTTACCATCATAAATTTCTGTAAATATATAAAACAACAAAAGAGCTCAATCATCCTCTAAGTCTTTCAGCGAAAAAGAGAAGAAACTAAACTCCATGTTTTCTTTTGGCAGCAAAGTTTTTCTTCCCTGAAGCCTTTATTTCCAACATGTATTTTCCATGTTGGTCATTTGATAAAGAATTTCCAGAAAACTGCTGTGATGAAAAAACAGATGTATTCTACTTAAAAAAGATTCTTTAAATTCCTGATTTTGATATTTTCCCCCTTTCTTCACTTTGAGCTCTGTCTTTGGGGTAAGCCAGACAGATTTTAAAGAGATCCTAAGGATTTCAGATCACCCATCTCAGCTTACATTGTTGATGCACCCAGACATCAACATTTGTGCATTTAGCATATATCCACACACACTTTCCCCCAAAATTATTCCGCACTTGTTTAGCTGTAGTCTAAGACTCTCTTTAACAAATGGTTCTCCTCTCCTGAGAACCTCCTGTGACCTGTGCAGAGTCTGAACTTTTCTGCTATTCCTGCTACACATATTCTGACATATAGTGATCTGACTAGTTAAAAATTTCTACTAGTGGCATATCCACAACCTCCTTGTTCATCTCTTCAAGCATTTCATAATCTTTCTATGTAAGGTTTTCTAACACCTAAATAGCATTTCTTATTGCAATTTGAAGTAATCCTTTCCTACTTTTTACCAATCCTGTACATGGATAAATACTTATCTTCCTCTTGGTAAAAAATGTTTATATGCTTCATCTGATCTTTTCCCCTATGCCCTGACTAAGCCTTTGTAGACTTTAGTATACAAAGAAGCGATTATTATCTAGAAAAGTAATAAAAGCATTGAATGAAATTTAATCTGGTTCCTAAGGTTTTCTATAGAATACTTATTTCCTTTTATGCCTTTGAATATTTTAAGTAACTAGTCTCCAGATGTGCATATGCAGATAGGTTTTTACCTTCCTTACATTAGTTTCTTCAAGACAGAGTTCCGGGTTTGCTCTGGAGCATGCATTTAAAACAACTACCTTCAAATATTTGTTTGACTGATTGTCCCATGATCTTCCCTGGGAACTGAAATCAAGCTGGCTAGTCTTTATTTCTTGACTCTTTTTAAAGTAACACAGTATATTTGTCTTTACATAATCTTTCAGCACCTTGCCATTCACCCTCAATTTTCAAAGACAGTAGCTTTGCAATTGCTTCAGACAGTGCTTCAAACATCCTATATGAAATTGATCTGGTCCAACTAACCTGAAAACTTCTAAATTATATGTGGACTCCTTAACCTGGTTTTACCTTGTTTTTCCCACCATTTGCCTCTATCTATCTACTTTAGGCACCAGTTCACTGCATTTTTGTAAGGGAAATTTAGATCATACAGTATAGAAATCTCTGCTCCTTGTTTCTAGATCATATGTACAAACCAGGATACACGCCAAGAGAATTCCCAAACCAGTCAGGGAGCTGCCTAGTGAATATAAATAGCTCCAGGGCTAGGCAGTCCTGGTAAAAAGGCAGATGTGGTTCACAGGCTGGAGATTACTTGGATTCTAAGTGCCTGAACTCTGGTTCAGGCAAGATTTAAGTGGTCTTAATCCCTATACTTGCTTCCTTCAGAAAGTCAACTTTTCATTTAAAAAAAAATAAAGAAAAAAATTTTACCCATGATCTGCACATAGACATCTCCTTTTCAGAAACTGAGCAATTCCAGGGACTGAGAAGATAAAACTAAAGTGAAAAATTATGACAACTCTGCACTTGGAACAAATACAGGATGTTTACTGCCTGTATTTTAATAGCGTTAGATCAAATATGCTAATATTTCTAAATAACTTCAAAACTGGAGAGGCTTTACAAACTCAGGAATGCTGGGCTCAGAAGTGATCATGGCCCTGAGGATTTTCAAGTAAGTAGATGACGTTTGTAATCAACAAGTGCTAAGGCAATGCAGAGAATTAAAAAAGTACAAAAGGAGAAAACAGAAAAAGGACGGTGAAGCAGTATCCTTTTTGTGAAATCAGATTTGTTTTCCATTTTTCAACTTTCCTAAGTTTGCTCTTTCAGACCACATGGAGCTGTGACCAGAGAGGGCTCAGCATTTATTGTTTTCCATTGATTTGAAGGAGCTCAGACTGTCAAAGAACTGGGGGCAAAGTAAATTTCTTCCTGGACCTGGATTCAGCTTTGAAAAGTGAAAAGGAGATCTGGACATGGGTTTCAGCTCACAGAGACCTGGGTCATGCCCAGAGAAACTGTTGGAGAACAGAAGAAGGAGCAGGGGCCAAGTTGCAACACCTGCGTATGGCAGAGGTCTGCAGGGGAGTGTCCAGCCCCAGAAGCTGAACCCTCTCCTGGTGCTCACTGAGTGGTCAAAAACTTCCTGGAGCTACTTGAACCATGTGACAGGTCTACTGTCACTTTAACCTGCTCACTTCTTTTGTTTCCCTCAGCAAAGTTTGAGAATGATATTGGGAAATACCCATGTGGGAACTTTTAAGATCTAATCTATGAAAACATTTGATTTATCAAGTATAATAAAAATAGTATGTCTATAAGGTCGAGTCAAGATCAAAATCCCTCTGTGCTTGCTACTGTTCAAAGCACAATGGGTCAAATTCAACACAGAAGCAACCCTAAAAGCTGGCCTCTTTTACATGTTGAGCTGGGATTTGTCAAAAGCAGTTGGGCCAATATTAGCAGGTCAGAAAGCAGCAAATCAAGTACCTGCTAGGTTGAATCTACTGAGCGTGTATGATAGCTGATGGGCAGTCCAGACTGGACTCTTGGGCTACCAAGGATGGATCTGTCATTTTAGGAAGTGGAACATTATTTTCAAATTTAATTCAAGTTGTTTAAAGGACTACACAGAGACTGCTAGGAGGCTTTTCTTCCCCGTAACAAGAACCCATCACAAGAGGAACTGTGCATCTGCACAGCCTTCCTCCCCATGTCTTCCCAAAAAGTCAGTGTCTCTTTACAAGAGGAAGGTTGGTGACATCCCCTCCAGCAGTGACAAACTGACCACTCAAGCACAAACAGTCATGATGCTCTCCACCCTGGGAATGCCTGATTTCCACAAAGGAGATTTGTGTTTATACCACCCATCTGAGTCTTTGGATATGTATATAAACACAAGGGTACAAGTTGTGACACAGTTTTCACTTATTTAATGAAATTACAAGCCATATACTTAATTAAAAATAAACTAAAAAAAAAATCAAACTAATTTCAAGGAATTATTCCTCTCATCCATAAAAAGATCATGTCCTTTATTAATACAATCAGACTTTAGTTCCTCCTTGACTGTAAGAGGGTGTGTGTTATTCATTTTAGATTTTATTTTATCTCTTCATGTTTCATAATCAGTAATTCATGCTTCATTAAGCAATCAGTGGCATATTCAAAAGGAGTCTGGAGACATAGACCAGACTTTAATGTTGGAATTGAGAAACTATTTTGTTTTGTTATTTAATCTAAAGTAAGACTGAAAAAAATGTATTGAGCATAATTGTCAAGCCATCACAAACCTTCCAGTTTTGCCTGTTATCAGGCACAAAAGATGATCAGTGAACTTTTTTACAATGCATCTAAATTAAACCGTAATAAAACTACTGGTTTAGAATGAGGGAAAATCCAGAATGATCTAGTGATTAAAAGACTGTCATATATGTCAGAAATATGCAAGTGCAGGCTTCCCTGAAGGCACACCACTATTAACAGAGAATGTAACTGTGGGCACAGGTTGATTCTTTGTTCTGGTTAGTAGCCTTAACAACTGTCTATAATTAGGGGCCCAACAACAAATGACACTTTAAAAAGTAAAGAAGGAAATAAGATTCTATGTCATAATTACATTAAACAGTTTTAACAAGCCCATGACTGAAGTTTTTGTACTTTTCTAAGATACAGTAGATTTGTTAGCATGAGCCATTTAGGATTTATTAAAAAAAAAAAAAAGAAAAAAGAAAAAAAAAGAAAGGCTTTTGTGGTTATAATGCTCCACTCTACAGTGCTTAAAAATTGAGGCTTTAGGTTGTAATTCATGGTGCTGCATCTAGTGCCTACAGGTGTAGTTCCATATTGCAATATCTCTGCTGGCAAAGCTGGTTTGAGAGGTTCCCATTCTGAGGGTTAGGTTCCCACCACCACCTGCATGAGTGTTCCCTTCTCTCAGTTGTGTTGATTATTTGTGAAGCCATGCCACAAAACGGTATGAGGGATCAAGCAGCAGCACAGCCCTGCATAGACCTGTACATGCCCAGCTGCAGGGATGAGCGGGTTAAGGAAAATAAGGGATTAAGAGAAGGTGACTTAGGGAGTGTGGGACCTTCTTTAACCAGGATTGACCCTAGTGACAGTGGCAGGGGACACTGCACAAGTAGCAGATACCTGTTGGAGGGGGAGTGGGGGAAGAATTGATGTATGATTTCAGGGTAAGGAATGAAATGGGGTTTTTTTCTCTTATTTTTGGAACGTTCAGTTCCCTGATGTGGTTCTCAGCATAGCAAGAGTGGTAATGGCTTGGGTGAGCAAACAGTGCACCCTGATGTGTAGGGAGGAATCCCTTAAGCAAATACTACTGCTGATTGTTTTGTATGTGGAAACTGAGGGTAGGCTCCCTGTGGGAAGCAGTCAGTGGAGCTGACTGCCTGAGGCAAACCACCAGGAACCAGCAGCATCACTCTGCAGCCCACCATCAGGACACATGTCAGAGAGAGCCCAGGGCTGATCCTTCACCAGGGTCTTCTGCTCTCTGTGAGTCACTGAGGGTAAGGGTATAGTGAATTTGCTCTCCTGAACTCACTTGTCCAAATCCTGCCTGTGTCATATTTTAGTGCAGGAGAGAGGCTTGGGTCTGTCTAGCTACTACCAATCTTTTGCCTTACTAACACAAGCTGTAAAAGTGGTTTTCTAACACAATAGGTGGATGTTCATATTATTATGGTGCTTAATCACAGTTTACATGACAGTTTATTGCACTTGGAACTATTATATCAGATCCATAATTTAAAAGTGCCATATGTTTAGAATTATTAAATGAGCATTTCATTAAGGCAAGGGATAAGGTGTGAGAGGGTTTTTTTCTTATTTACTTGTCATTTCAAAAATTATTTAAGTAGAATAACCTAAAGCACTACTCAAAAAAAAAATAAAATAAAAAAGGGGAAAAAAAAGAAAAAATAAGCACCAAAAGGAAACAACTAGCCCTAGAAACATCCATTACAAACTAGCCTTAAATTTTAGACCTTTATTCTTCAAGCACCTCACCATGACAAAAAATAAAAGTAATCAAGCTCTTTACCCTCATCTATACACACATCCACCCCTTAGAACTAAACAAATCTAACAAAAATTGAACATCATATCATTCACCACAGTTTTACTGAAAAATTGCAGTACAGTATTCTTACCTAATGAGCAATGTACATGATGACACATTGGCTGCTTCTTCAGGATCACTCTTACAGAACAGAATCTCACAAGTAGCTGGAAATATCAGCCTTGTACTAGTTTTTGGAATTTACTGATGGTCTTGGGAAACTCTGAAACAAGATGATCCTTATGTCGCACAACTCAGCAAGCCTGTTCTGCATAGCAAGCTATTTAAGTACACACTTACTTTTATATATATTTAATATATACATATATAATATAGATGTATATATTGTAAACATATGCAATATATACATGCACACAGATATAGATAAATAGATATATAAAAGGATCTTTTCCTTTCCAAGTCATGGGATTTTTTATTCTAGATTCACTGAGTCAAGATCTAAGAGATGACAGAGAAAAAGCTGAACCTGAAAGACTTGATTGCTGAATTTTCCAGGGTCAGATCTTGCAACCAAAATTTTTTAAATAATTCTGGCAGCAATGCATATGGATTATCTCCTCAATGCACCAAATTTCTGCATGAATGTTCACAGACTGGATTCCTTGGGCTTCTTTTATAGATCCTCTGACTTGCATTGCAGTTTAAGGTTTTCTTGCATTAATACATTCAACAACATTTTTAAGCTATTTAAATACAGATTAATTTTCTCTTGATCCTTAATTATATCCTTTCAAAACAAATTTCCATCTGTTCTTTAAAGTTTCCATCATCTTATTTTGGGAAAAAAACATAAAAAAGCAGTGTATTTCCTTGATAATTGAATAAAATAAAATACAACTCCACTTTATAAAATCTACCCTTTTCCCAGTTTTAGAGGAACCACATTTCTTCCATTCTTGACAAGTATATAGGTAAAGCATTTTTTATCTTTATGAGACTCCTGTTTTCACAAAAGAGGAATAAAAACTTTTCTCACACTCCTGGATTTAGACACATAGCCCTTTTTTTGACTGGACCTAAATCCAAAATGAAACAGTATCTAACTGCAAACAGTAGAATCTTCCAAGATTCACCTTAGTTATTATACATGCTTCTATCTTCCCTTTTGAATATATGTTTAAAAATAGGTTTAACGTGTAAAAAAACAGGAATCTGGAAACTAATATTTTTTTCACACTATGGTCACTAAACTACTTATTTTCTTTTTTGATTGCTATAAGCTCCCTACAAAGTGGTAAAGTGATTCTGACAGACTACATATTTGCTTATGTAAGTTAAAGCAATATTGCTTTCCATGAAAAATATCTTGAAAGACACACTTGTTCTTCAGTGTTTTCCAATTTATTTTTAAAACTGAAATTAAAATCACGGAATCATAGAATCACAAAATGGTTTGGGTTGGAAGTGACCTTTAAAGGTTATGTAGTTCCACACCCCCCAAATATGAGCAGGGACATCTTCACTAGATTAGGTTGCCAAGAGGCCCATCCAAGCTGATTGTGAATGTTTCCAGGAATGGGACATCTACCAGATTTCTGGGTAACCTGTTCCAATGTTTGGGAACAATGTAAAAAACTTTATTCCTTATATCTAGTCTGAATCTACCTTCTTTCAATTAAAAGACATTCTACCTTGTCCTATTGCTACATGGCTTGTACAGAGTCCCTCTCCAGCTCCCTCGTAGGTCCCTTTTAGGTACTGGAAGGTGCTATAAGGTCTCCCTGGTACCTTCTCTTTTCCAGGCCAAGCAGCCCCAACTCTCTCAGCATGTCTTCACAGGAGATTTGTTCCATCTCTCTGATCATCTTTGTGACATCCCTCTGGACTCACTCCAATAGATCTTGCTTACACTGAGGACCCCAGATCTGGATGCAGTCTTCCAGGTCGGGTCTCACCAGGGTGAAGCAGAGAGGCAGAATCACCTCCCTCAACCTGCTATCCATGCTGTTTTTATAATAAAGTAATTTCCTACAAGACATGGTTCTAAAGAAACCTGTAGGAGCTGAAGAGGGAGTAATCAATGCAGAAAAGCTTAAGGGTTAAGGGCAAATGTACATGTAGAAATGCTTGGGAGCAAACTTACATGCTCCAACGTAGTTCAATTCAGTTCAGTCTCACACTAGATTAAATGAGCTTTAAGTGAACGTTGTACTGACTTAATGCATTGGCTTTCAGTATTGGAGTGATCATTGTGGGAAAAATATTCAGGATCTGCAATCTGTTGTCTGCTGTTGACTGACAGAGTATGGATTAACAGAGGGCATAGCACACAGGGTACTGAGCAGCATCAGTTTCCTTTCTTATTTCAGTGAGGTCTTAATTCAGTTGCCCACTGACAATAATCAAGGATTAACATTTCCAGCTGTTGTAACCTAGAGGGCATAGCATTGATCTGCACAGTGGGTAAAGTCTTATTTTACTGCCAAGTAGGGAATGTTTTGGAAAGGTGCCCATCTATTGTTCCCTTTACAGGAGACAAGCATGGAAAATCTAGAGCCCAGGGAGAGACAGATTCAGGGTCTGCAGTGTACTGTGAGTGATGTCTTATTTGTCATGTCTGTAAGAATTCAAATTTCCACAGTAATAGTGAAAAATGTCAGCTCCCATATTTTCCAAATTTTTAATACAAAATTTGGAAGGCAAAGGAATTCCATAAAAAGAACTATCAAACCTCAATGAAAGAGAAAATAATGATAATTAGTATTTCCCAACTATCTGCCATGATTTTCAGGCACATTGTTCTATTCGATGTACAGATTACAGTGCTTAAATAATTGCTTGTCCAATTCCAAAAATACATGTAGACTATGATAAATATTTGGCAGAAATCCAGACAAATCTCATGTGGATATACTATGACCAATCATGAAATTGCATTTCCTGCCAAAAATGTCCATACATTCTGCAAGTCATTTATTTAATGGTAAATAGATTTTTTTTAGTTCCATTCTAAGATATAGGAAATTACTGTAAACAAAAAATCTATACGTCTGTTTGCCTGGTGTTCAAATCAAAGTTAGATCTGAAAACACAGCAGATGCAATTCCACTAAACCTTACTCTATTACAAGGCTCCAAGTCAATGGGTATAGTGGCTGGCTCACAAGATAGAGGTATAGGTCAGTAAATTTACAGCTCAGAGTGAAATAGAAAGTATTTTTTAACAGTCTTTGAAAAATTATAGAATTTGATGTACAATTAAAAGCAGAAAATACACATGGCTTGATCTTTGTCAGATGTAAACATTTCTCAGAGGAGCTATACTGCATTCTCTAAGTCTTCTGGTTTTTGTTTTATTTTTAAATTGATCTGTCAAGAGAATCCTTCCTCAAACATTCTCAAGTATTCCAAAAACTATCTCATTGTGTGATGGTCACCTTCATGAAAATCTGTTATGCTTCAAAATTTACAAAAACTTGATGGTGAGTATGTCACAGACCATGGCTGTACTGCCATACAGTACCAGTATGCCGTTATGGTTTAATAAAGCAGGGTGTATGGAAATTCAATGTAAATCATCTGGTAAATGCAAGGAATAGTGAGGTGATAAAGGTTGCTGATGGCAAAGTTATTCAGAATAATCAAATCTATAGTGAGCTGTGAAGAGCTGCAGAAAGCTTTCACATTACTGGAGAGACAGGGTGATAAAATTGCAAATGAAATTCGATGTTGATAAAAACCAAGTGCTGAGGAAAAAATAACCCTAACTATATTTTCTAGTGGTACTCTACCTCACTAATACCAGATGTCACTTTTTCAGAGATTATCTAATTGATACCAACTTAACTAAATTCTGAGCAATTGGTCTGTTCTTGTCTTTATCTTTGAAAGCTGATGTTTTTCTTTCAGATCTAAAATCTTCTGTGTCCAAGAACTTGTTTTTTTATTTTCCAAACCACAAAAGTTGTCTAATGAAAGATATTCTGCTTACAGATTTCATCCCACTAAACTTCATATGCATAATGAACTCTTCTCATTGTATCCCCTGAAGACATCCTTGTTTTGTCTAGACCCAAACAAGAGCCACTAATGAAATTTGTATATTAATGGTATGTACATGTTTGCATAAAATATGGCTGTAAATCTGCATATTTTTACAAAATATAACATCTCATGTACTGGAAATATTCACACAGATTTATGAAGTGAGTTCTCAGCTGAATAGAACATTTTATCCTCCATAAGTTAAGAATTTAGGTCTTCTGCTGAGAGGAGGAGATATTCTGGAGAAGGAGGGCAGGTTTAATAGTGCAGCAAAAGGCAGAACAAACTGTCTCTTGAGTAAGCCACAGCTAGTGGGTGCTTCTGCAGGTCACAAATTCACAATATATTGTTTCAGAACATCCCAAGAATAAGAATATACAGTGCCATGTCAGCCACACAAGCCACTTAAAGGGCTGGTAATAAAAGAGGTATCTGTGGAAAAAAGTCTACCATGTGCCAAAAATACTCTACAGCCTCCAGCAATAATAGTGGGAAGTATAATTGAACCCAAATAGTCCCAACAAAGCTTATGACAACTCTAAATTTTATTTTACTACATTCATGAAAGTGATGTTGATGTCATAGTGAATAGTTCTCTGAAAGTGCCAGTTCAGTGCTCAGCAGCAGTCAGAAAGGTAAATAAAATATGATGAACTACTGGGGAAAGAGCAGAGGACAGAACAGAGAGCACTGTTAAGCCACTGTATAAATATCTGATGTACCCATCACTTGAACACTACACACAGTTCTGTTTATGTCATCTTTGATGACATTATTTAAATACAGGGAAAGTTGCCCAGGATGATGACGTGTGTGGAACAGCTACCATTTTAGAAGCAATGAGAACTCACTGCAGAAATGTCTGCAGTGATAAGAGTGTCTGCACTCTGATAAGACTGCACTGTAGACAAATCCATGGAGGAAAGATGGATGCAGACTCCGTGAGAAATCCTTAAACCATTAATCACAGGAAGCACTCACCGTGGTTCACTCCTTTCCTAAGCACTGGAAACGGGCTCCGAGGCTCAGTGTGTTGCAGTTAAGTTTTTCCCATGCTAGCACAGCTCCATAGCAGTACATTCACACACAGGGGAGACGGAGAGGTTTGCTCTCATTTACTAGGGGAAAATTTGAACTCTAGCGTGCTGGAGAGTATTTCTGGATCTATTTCCAGGGTGCTCCAAGAAAGAGAGGTCTAAGCCAGAGAACTGATGGTCCAAGATATGCCTTTAGTGCATCACTCTGGTTAGGCAAGTCTTCTTTGTGGGTGGATTTAGGACAAGTTTTGTTCCCCCTGGCTTTTCCAAATAGAAAAGGCTCTCTCATGACTCTTGGACAGTTTTGGTGCCCTGGTGGGAGATCTCACCTCATTACTGAAGGCTAATTCCAGTAGCAGGATTTCAGGAATGTAAACAGGAAGATGAGCACCAGAAACAGACGTATCCCGCTGCAATAACCACTGCCCTAGGAGTGGCCTAGGAATGAAGTACACTTTTATCATTTCTAGGAAACCATCAAGTCTTATTAGCTTACCAGAAGAAATACCAGTCAGCAGATGTCTGTTTCAAGTATAGTATATTCCTCAGAAGAAACTATGTTTCTTCTTCACATTAGCTCCAACAAAGTGCAAGTCTTCTCTACAGTCATTGCTTATGTGTGCTCTTTGTTCTTCCCCAAAGTGTGTGGTGGTGGTGGGGAGAATGATTTACATACACATTTCCTCACACTTTGTGGATAAAATAGCCCTATTATGCATCATTAATGGATAACTCCTGGGACACAGGAATAGTAAATTAGGATCTGACTGAAAAAAAAAAAAGAAAGAAGTTAAGTGCAGTCTCAAAAATATTGACACTGAATTTTATGGTTGGGTAATATAGATAAGCCACATGTAAGATAACTTTCACGGAGGTCTGAGCTCTGTGATTTACACTGTCCCGTTTGGGGTGTTTGAAATGAAACTATTAAAACAAACAAACAAAAAAAAGACCCCAAAAAAACCCCAAAAAACCACCACAGCAGTAATTAAAGCCTTAAATGTTTATGGGTTGAACACCATAAAGAGTTCATTCATAAAATTCCTGGCACTCACAAAACAGTCAAACTGTAGTCTGTGAAAATACTTTACATTTTACACATTTCTTGTTACAATTTTCCCAAGATATTTATGTTTTTCCCTTTGTTATCTTGAGGGGGAAAGGAAGATAAGACAGTCAAGTTATATGATATAGGTATGCTAGAAGCATGGATACAGGACTAAGTTGTTCCTACTCACGTTGCTGCTGCAATCCGGCCTATATAAGGTGCAGATTGTGAATCCAAGCAGAGACCTAGTTTTGCTTTGTTTGCACGCAGTGGTGTGTTCAACAGACCACTGAGGCTATAGTATATCTGAGGCTCTAATGTATTTTACTTTTTTAAGTATACTGTTCTTTTTTTTTTCTAAGATAGAATTACAATAAACTAATGCCCTGTCTCTTTAAATTAGAAAATTGAATAGTTTAAACTGTGTAAAATGCTTAGTCTGTGCTAAGATACTTAAAGAGGTCACATTTGCCTGTGATTAGTCTCTCACACTCACATGCACATATCCACACAGATCTTACAAGGATTCAAGAGGAAAATAAAATATTTTTAATTGTATTACCAGACAGCAGGAATAATGTCCTGTCTTTTAGACGGAGGTAAGTTCCATGGGAGGACTGTGATTGAATGGGAGAGAGCTGCCTTTTGTTGTGTCTACACAGACTTGCCTTTAAGCAAAGTTGAAGTCTGCCTTGGCATGCAACCAGCCGCTTCAGGGTTGCATCCAAACTTTTGCTCTCTTCCTGTTAGGCAGATCAACTAGTGGGCAGTTCCTGCCATTGGCAGGGTCAGCTCTGGGTGAGGAAACTGTGAGTCATCAGATCAGCTTGGCACATGTCCTGCTGATGCAGGACGGACAGTGTGACTCCAGAGGTGAACAAGTGTTTTCTGTGCCAGCCTGACCTGGACCACTTACCAGGGCTCAAGGGTAGTGGACATGGTCCAGCTCTGGACTGGGAGCTGTGTACTTCCCATGTGGCAGAAGATGGCATGTGTTTCACAAGAGCTGCTCCAGCCCAGTCCTCTGGGAATGCAACAGCTCGGGAGTGCAAGTTTTACAGACTTTTCCACAAGCCTTGCAAAGAGCTTTTGCAAGCTCTAACAAGAACTAAGTCATCCTGTCTTCTGTCCATGATTCTTCCAAAGTCAGATTTCCTTCAGAGTTTGAAATAACTTAAGATTACATCCTGCTCTGAACATTCTGCAGTGAAACAACAGAACAGCAGAAAACCTTTGATGGGAACCATAGGGCCACCACTCTCAGGACTGAACCTATGATGCCTGGTCAGAGGTGTACAGCTAAAGATTCATTTGCATTAAGTTTTTGCTCAAATTTAGAAAATTTAGGTAAACTGTAATTCTCGAACTACTGACTTCAAGTAATTAAACTCTTGATCTTAAATTAAGTATTTCTGATTAAATGTGATCCATTATTATAGCTGTGCCAAGTGTAAGTTTCAAAATAAGTATACCATAATATCCTGAACGTTCATGGACAACTAAGAATCTTGTTATTACTTAGAAGAAAATTTTTATCATTTTATCCTTCAAATTTAATAACTGAATATATTCCCTTTAAAACAAATGCATTTTTTGCTTTTTCTTGGGTTTTACTTGGATAATAACACCTAAAGCAAGGATCTGAAAAATAAAGACATTATTAATCAATTTGGCTTGTCACAGAGGTCTTTCTCCAGGTATGTACTGTAATGCTTCTACTGCTGTGTTGAATGAGACAGTAAAGAGGAAGAAGGAGTTTGTCTTTGCTATTATCAGCTTCTCCCATCTAGAGCTAAAACTACAGGAGCTGACAGGAGAAATCTTTAGAGCTGTCATTAGGCGAATGATGACAGTTATTAAATCTGCTGATTGTCCAGTCACATGAACTATTTCTGGAGACTACCTGCAATTGACTGAATCTTGGAGAGAAAGGGGGGAGATAAGCAATAGGGTATTTGGGGAGAGACTATCATCTTTTAATTAGACTAATTAGAAAACTTCTAAAAAGGAGACAAGTTGTCAGAGTGCTCTTTTTAGAAAGCAGGTGGAAAGATGTGGAAAAGACTTACCAGATTTGTTCAAAAGATGAAAAAAAACCAACAGATTTCCAGAAAATAGCATATGTACTAAAGAGAAAATGTTTATTTCCTTGCAGACTTAATCACAAGGAATAAAAGATTGTTGGAAAACTAGGGGTAGAGAAAAGACTAACACTTTAGCATTTTTCTTCAAAGTTATATACAGGATCCTTGACAAAGTCTGCAGTCTGCTTCAACTGTAATGTTGTATCCCTGGAACTGGAATATTCATCACAAGAGAGCTGTTGGAAAGAGTGCTCTGAAGTTGAGAAGAATTTTGTGCAGAGGGTTAGATCTGTTTCTGGGAGCCACAGGCAGGTGAAAGTTTATTAAAAGGCCTAAAAGTATCCTGGAAACAAGCAAAAGCAACTAAGGAAGCTCAAAACTAAAGAAAAGCCAGAGAAAGGAAGAGACCTGCAGCCTACTCAAGTTCAATAATGGTTTGAAGGTGCATGGGTCCCATGTGGTGGGGATCTCACCTCAGTATTGTCCCACTGCGGATTTTTATCTTTGGGTTCCAAATGAAGTATTTGCAATTCAGTTCTTGTACCTAACCTACTGTTCACATAGATATACAGATATTTTTTGATCTCAATAGTTAGCATAGCAAAACACATGAATGTTCCCATTTAGAGCAATAACTCTATTTGCTTAACTTCTATATTTGGCAGTGTTTATGAACCCAATTTAGCAGCACTTGGTGAGGACTATGAAACTCTTTCCCCTGTCATGAATGGATAGTGATTTGGGTCTGCTCAAGGTAACTACTTATGCTTGCCAGTCAGTTATGGGAAATAAGCACCATTCTTCTATGAGAAGTACAACTATACCATACCAAGAAACCATGCCCCTCAGGCTTTCAATATTCTTCCCAATGAATTAAGTCTTATAATTACCACCTCTGCCTGTCAGAGCTTGCTAATATTGCATGGGTAAGACTCAGAATTTAATATCTCTCTTTCAAAAAAGCAGTAACAACAACAAACAAACCTCTGTAAACAGCCTGTGGTTTAGAAATGATACTGTGTTCCTGACACTATTACCTTACATGTAAATATTTTTCTCTCCTTTACCTTATTTTTTTTCTTGGTTTAATCAGCTGGTAACATGAATATGAAGCTGATCTAACACAAATAACTCAGTTATTCCTATAGACATGTCTCATCACAGCTTCTTAGGTAAAAGGATCAGAAGGGGATAAAAAACAAAGGATTTGTTCCTTAAGAGGAGTATTGCTTCATCTGGAAAGACTGAATAGAGGAATGAGAAACTTTCCTAGTATTCAACCATGACACCCTTCTGCCCAGTTGCTTTAGGCTCACAATATTTTCCCTTACTATGTGAAAGAGATGTTGTAACAATTATAAACTCCTTTCAGAAGAGCTGCTCTTACGAACAAAGCATCATTTGCACAAACAGGTAAGGTATAGAGTAAGGGTAATTACTGGATCATTATTATAACCATGTGGATGTTATGAGTCTGGTATTCCCTTCAGAGCCAACAGGAGTACCACAGACATGGTATTTGTTAGAAACCCTCAATGCCATACAGCAGGTGGTATTCCCTTCATGGGTTCAAGAGTATCATGCAACTGTGACCTTGCTTGTTCTGTCCCTGGCTGGTCCCACATTCATTCAAGAAAGTGGATTAATACAACTGCGCAGCATTTGCCATTTAGTTCCTGCAGCATTGGTTCAGTAAACAACATGAATTTATCAGAGGAGAGAATTAACAACTACTCTTTTCTCTTTTTATGTAGTAACTATAGAAATTGGGTTTGGCACCTCTAGATTGTGATGAGAAGACAAAACTCTAAGAGGAATCCAATGACCCTAAATTTAAGAAACAATTTGAATAGCATAGAGGATGAGGTCTAGATTCAAAAAATCATGAAAGTAGACTGAAGAATACCTGTTGAAAGGGGAGTATTTTTTGTACTCTGAGGTAGGAATTTTGTGAAAAATTAATGTGCAGCAATAATTGTCATGGGAAAAATTTGGTATTGCATTAAACAGTAAATTACTACCTAGCTGTCACTTTTTGAGCAAACATTGCTTGAACTTGTAATGTTTGATTTTTCAGAATATCTTTCTCATTCTCTACTACTGATCTGGAAAGGCCATTCGTTCTGAAAAAAAAGAATTGGAAAAGCATTAGAAGGCTCTTTTTCAGAAAAATATTTTTCATATTGTGGGACTTAAATAAAACAAAGGTTGTTTTTCGCTGATCTTCACTCACTGCAGTTTAAAATTTTAAAAAGTCAGAAAATAAATTGTAGGGATCATTTGTCTTCCTCCCAGATAAGTGTACTGACAGAGATTTATTTTTATCTCTTGGATAGGTTTTATCCTTTTTACAAGGTTACTAGCACCAACTCAGCTTTCTGCTTCAGTATTAGTCTTTCAAAACATTGGCTGAACCATAGTTTCAACAGCTAATCATATAGTGTCTTGTGAAATACCTTCATAGATAGTTGGAGTTTATAAAAAATCTTTGAAAACCATGAAAAGTAAGAGGTTTCCATAATATAAATTCTTTTCTTTCCCTTGCTGGCATATCCTATGTTTAGGAAACATAGATCTCATGAGCAATGATTTAAAAGAGTTTTTTTGTTTTAGGAAACAACATAGGATTTGGTATTTCTCCTTTTCTAACAATGATTTCTAGTAAGTTTGTAGCCTAAAAATATTTTTTTCAAAATTACATTATTAATTTTATATTATTTATTACTTTAATGAAAATATTTAAATATACCTAAGTAGTTGTTTCCACAGTCAACATGCCTGTGGCTCATGTGGTTCATCCTTTGTTAGCCATACTTCATGCAACTTACTTACTGCTTGAGAATTAGTGCAGAATGCACGGGAAAGATTTTGCAGTCTCTCCTTGATAAGGAAGCCCATGATCAGCTCAGGCAATCCCAGTGAAGTGTGCTCACTCCACCATAGTCCTGAGGGAAGATCAGACACCTAAAGGTCCTATTCATTTGCTAGATGCTAAATTCCTTTCTCAGCACTTATATCTGAAACAGCAGCAAGCTTCCAGGGGTTTCCCCTTGTTGAGCACGTGAGGTGATGAGCTGAGACGTGAGGGACCTATTTCTTAGTCTGTGTTAGGAAGGGCAATAAAAATACCACAGTTCAGTGTCTCACCCATTTACTTACAAGTTCTGATACTAGTTTTGTCTAAACTGTATTTCTTTGTTTGATCTTGCTGTCTTACAAGAAAGCCTGTTATACAGAATCCATAGCTATTTGCCAGTGAAAGCATCATAAAATCCCTTCCAAGTGTGCAAAAAGGAGGTGCTGGAAGGTATGAGAGGGGTAAAGGTAGATACAGACAAAACATAGGATTAAGTCTTTTCTTACCATAATTTATAATTCCACTGACATCACTGCGTTAGCAGCAGGACAACACTGTTCCACTTCCCACAGAGCCAGCTTGGCTTTTACTGGGCTGCAGGTCCACCAGGAAAAAAATTTTAAAGACAACTAAGCAGAATAAAATACATCCCATGAATCCTCACGGCCAAATCTGAAGCACTGTGCCTCAACCATGGTTCTGGTGAGTGAAGGAAGCCAGGAGGGCTGACACCAGGGCCCCAGCAGTGGGATGGGAGGACAATGAGAGGCAATGCTGCCAAGAGCAGACCAGGCTGCAGCTCAATGCCAAGAGGCATCCCTGTGCCCTGATTCCTCAGTCTCCCCAGAAAGACTGGGAACTGGTATCTCCATCAGATGGGCAAAAAGCACATAAGGAGCTTTCTAATGTCACCTCCTTGCTTACTGCAGCATTCAGCATGCCTCACTGCTAACTGAGCCTGGGCACAACTTTAAGATAATCAGATTATCTTTACAATGAGGCACAAGTAAGCAGGTGACCTCTGCTTCCAGAGTTTTGCAAGGTACTCATTTTTGGAAGGAAAAATGTGTTTTAATGGAAGGGGTTTTTTTCCTAACCTCACCCTGAGAGGCAGGGTGTTACATTCCTGTAACAAAAACAGGTATTATTACCTACAGTCTAACCCACTTGAAAGGCTCTGGTATATTGTCCTGGTGAGAAGGCTGTATTGAAAACTGCAATAAGAAAACCTTACAGTTTAAGCTTTTTCACCCTTGGGACTTAAACTTCCATTTAGGTTTTTATTTGCTACAACCCCAGAGAGCCTACGATGTCAGCACCTGAAGAAATGAGGCTTGAGAGGTGATTATAGTTTGATGTGGAACAAGAACTGTTATGAATCGAAAGACAGATGCTAAAAACTGAGTCAGATAAAGGTACCTACTTTGCACTTGCAAGATAGCACAACGCCTTCTGCTGTGTTGCAATCTTTTAATCTCTGTCAGCACATCTTGTACTACAAAATAAGTGTGGATCATGCATATGGATATATGGGAAATATTTATTTTAAGTAGACTACAAACTGCCATACATACATGTAAAATGTAATTTAAAAGTGCACCATAAAAGAACTACTTGAGCATTACAGGAGCTTAGCAGCATTGAACTGTCACATGCTAAAAATATCTTGCCATCTTGCTCTAGATGACTTTAGGAATTAATTGTGCAGACACCAAAACATAACCTAAATACTAGTAATGTCACTTTTCTTTTTCCTTTTCTTTTTCTCTGAACCAGTTCCTGTACATTTATTCAGATGTAGAATTTATCCATCTACAGATCACTAGACAAGACATTACCAAGGATAAGTTAAATAAGGAGAAAATTTGTGAAAGGGAATATGTTCTGTATAGGCAACCTCATAGGCTGAGGGGAAGAGAAGGCCAACAGATGCTGCAGAGGAGTCTCTTCATTTGTGACTTTGTTACAAGTGCACTTAGTCAAAGGCCTGTCTCTGGGACTGGGAAAACATCCCACAGGCAGGATGCTGCGCTCAGGGGTGTTCCATGAGCACCGCTGTTAACTCAGCCCTCGGTGATACAGAAGCATGTGAGAGTCATGGGCTTGCACAGGGCACTTAATGGTGCCAGATTTCTGAAGATGCCTCATGCTGTCATGGGTGGTGAGGTACAGGACAGAAGGAGCTTCATTTGGCTACAAGAATCCTGTATAAACTTATTGGGTGCAAAATTAGCTTGTAAAAAGTGATACTTTTTCTACAGTTGCTGCTCACACTGCCAGACCTTTGCTACAAAATCATGTTGGTCACAGCCTAAAACAGCTGTATAGCTGATGAGATGTTAAGACATGCACATTTCACTCATCAACAGTTTCCATTTGTGAGTGACTATGTATTCTGCACTCCTTTGCTTCTTAGATGTCAGGGTAAGGGGGCTGCAAGAAGTACAGCACTTCACAAGGGCCAGAGAAACATGTCCCTAAAATGTTACTGCTTCCTGCCCACCCATAACAGAAGATAAATGGGGATTAGTTACACTGTAAATCTAGGAAATGCCAGAATAAATTAATCTGGGAATCCTTAATTTGAAGTGGGATTCTTCTCACCTAACTTGCAGTGTCTTTTTCATCATCTGGACACCCTTTCTGGTTTCTAGCAAGAAACAGGCATTTCCAAAGCATAGGTCAGGTAAATTGCCTTTTAGAAATGCCTGTTTCTCTCCAATGACTGTAAAGGGAGTCTAAGTAATTAGCTCAGACCGTGCTGTAAACTTCTGAATGAGGAGTGAGGAATCTCACCCCTGTATCTACAGGGCAATTGCCACAACGAACAGATCTTCACTTCCATCACCTCTCTTTTCCCAGAAAAATTCAGGCATGACTGTGCTGGATTAAAAACAATGGCTGAAGTGAGATTCCCAGATCTCACTTTTCATTCCACAACCTTAAATTCTGAACTCTCACTTCAGATACATGCAGCTTTTTCTGAATGTGGCCCTTGCAATCTCTGCAAACCAGGACTTCCCTGTACAAATAAGACTGGTGTCAGTCTAGTCTGGTACATCATGGCCTTTGTTTCACCAAATATCCATAGAGTAAATTACATTACTTTGGAACCAAATGTGGCAAAAAATGTTACTAATATGGATGGGCTTCTTTGATCTGTATGGTAGCACTTTATTGTGGTTTTGATCAAAAGATTTGCAAGCAAGAGTTCTTCATCCTGCAAGACCAAATATGTATATATTTGGGAAAAAAAAATTCAATGCGAACATTGGGGGCTTTTTGCAGCATTGTCAGTTCAGATAACTTTATCAAACTCTTACTCTTCAGTTATAAAAAAAAGGACAGATTTCTAACAGGGTAGGGTGGATGCTGCAAAACACTTCACTACAGAGTTCAGAGCTAGCAAAGCATTGACCTCTTCATCTACATCACATCTCTGGTGATACACATTATCCAGCTTAAGGTGTCAATGCAGTAAATTATTTGATTAATAGTGTTTAATGTTAAAAACACAAATATTTTTCTGCGTTTAATAGGGATACTCAGGAAGGATGTGAAAAAATGGTTTATTGGGTTGACATCTGTATTTCCACAAGGAAAGTTTTTTTAAAAATAATTGCAGAAGAGAACCCAGAAACCTGGATATGAGAAATTACTCTAGGGAAGGTTAAGCTCTAGCTAAGCAATGGAAATTCGTGGAAAAAGGCATCACATAATGACCTACACATGGCACTGTGTGACACACATTGCATAGCAGACAGATAGTGTACGGATCTAATCAGAGATACTGTAGGGGAGAAAAACTACTAGCAGATACTGAGAGATTGTTAGAAAGGACTAGCTCCACTGGTATGACTCACAATAATCAATTAATTACCCATCTCTGCATAACTGTATAAACAACAGGTCTGTGTGCAGATACTGGAGTGTAAAGGAATAGCAGCAGGAACAGAGGACGAGACTAGATTTTGTGCAGAGCACACCAGGAAAGTAACATGAAAGTCACAAGAGTTGCAGAATAGTAAAAATAGTCGCGGCAGATGCAATTGCCTAGGAGAAGGACAGAACTATTACAAGAACTGGACAACAGATATCACGGGAACCAGGGGAGTACCTTTGCTCTCTGCAGGGAGATGATTTTGTCACCCTTGCTTGCAGAATTGTTTGCAGTCAAGTGGGTGCTAATCATTAATTTTACAGTGCCTGTTCATGCCACTTTCTCCTACTTGACATTAGGATGTTTTTACAAAAGTGGATTTGCAAATACACTTATTTTTGGTCCTGTTCCTTATGGATTCAGAGGAACTTCTCAGAAACATAAAACTAAGAGGCTGCACATGTTTCCAGAATGGAGTGCTCCAGACATATTTTACCATATTTATTTATCTGTCACAGGCATGTTTCAGCCTCTGTCACTTGTAGTGCATGATCAGAACAGCAGTATCACTTCAGTTTTCAGAATACAAAGATTTGCAATGTTTAACACAGACCACGTACATAAGGTCAAGCCGCATCCTCTCACGTTGATAGATGTGATGATGACAAATCAAACATTTTCAAACACTGTCAGAAAGAAGGAATTACTCTGATGAAATAGCATAATGCGCAAAAAGAAATGTTTGGGGTTTTTTCAGGATATTAGTGCTTGTGACCTTTCAGGATGCCCATGTATGCACAGATACCCAAAATGCACAGAAAAATACAAAATGTGGTTTTGTGAGTGTCTCCTGGATCTGACGCCTGGACACTATTAGCTAAGGAGAGCTGTGAGAAGCAGCAAGATTGGCAGCATTACTCTGGATAAACTAGAAGACAACATATGCTTCTCTCCTTCAGCAATGCTGATACAGTTCTGGTGGCTGGTACGTAGGATTGTGATATTGCACTGGGGCATGGGAGTACTCAGCTGAAAGCTGAGCTGTAGCCCTGGGTATATATTTCTTGGTGATTGTGCTATTGTGAGTATCCAGGCCACTCATGATCTCCTATAGCTGCCTCTGTTGTGCCGTGAACATGGGATGAGAAACAGGCTTTGCCACATGACCTGGCACAATGGAGAGGAGAGGGCACCCAGAGAGATGAAGAAGGGCTGGAAATCAGAAAGTGAGGGTTTCTTAAAAAGCAATGTCTGACCTGACAGAAGGGATTTAGGGCTTATTCCTGATGCCACTGAATGAAAAAGGCAGCTTTAAAACTTGGTCCAGTGCTAAGTAAAACCAATTAAATTTAGCAAACTTAGAGCATTGTGGATTGTATTCTCCAAATGGTTGAACCTTTTTCTTTTCAGTAACTTGAGAAATTGTCTTTCTGAGGTCCAACATACAACAATGAAATAAAGGTACTCATGTCACAGCTGTTCTGTTTTCTAGAGTTATTCCTTTTTCTCTTAGGTTGTCATCAGCTACTTTTGGTGTGAAATTAAAGAGAAACCTGTAAACAGCTACCGATACATGCAATATGCAGTTGGTATTTCCCCCAGAGTGTGTCCGAACTATATTTTTTTGCCCTTCCCTCTCGCCCCCACAAGAAAACCCTAAACAAACAAACAAAAAAATCCAAATAAAACAAGAATAAGAAAAAGTGTGATTTTTTCAGGAAAAGAAAAAATAAATCCTGAAAAGATCAAGTATTTGCTCAGGCTCTGCTCCAACACAATACTAAAACCCTTTTAAAGTCAAGTGCATCCCAAAAAGCCTGTTCCTCTTGGTAATCTGGACCTTGTAATGGAAATTCTAACAGAGCTGTGACTATTACTAATGCATTTAATACATTAGGAGCTCAATTTTGAATGCCTTGAGCACTTAGTCCCCCCTCTAAAGTGGATCGGAACTGCAGTGGTGTAACATAGCAGGGGTAGTCCCATAGTCTTTGTGACCTTTTGTGAGCATTTGAAACAGATTGCATTTAATGATTTTAAAATGCCAAGGCCAATTTCAGGCAAAAAGAAAGAAATCAAATTGAGTTTCTGGACTGTGTAAGCTTTTGAAATGAGTCCGTGGACATCCTCAGACATAGGACACAGGGTTGAAATATCATGGAGGTTGAATACATTATGTTTCAAAATCAGGTCTCAGAGACAGCAATTTCAAATCCAGGCCTGCAGAATAATAATGTTACAGCACATGCCTGCCATAATTTGCTTTTTAGCTTATTCTGAATGACCTCAGCACAACCGAGTAATTCATCAGTGCATAAAGCATGCAGGGACTGGATTTGTGAATTATGCATGAAGGATAATTTTGCTCTGATGTTCTGTGCAGTGTATACTGGAAAGCTGTACTCATGGCCTGTGATAACTGGGTGTTGGTTTGTGGAATATATGGGGTCTTGTGTTATTTGAAAGCATGGGCAACTGTGATATGACGATAGTAAGGAAACTGCATCAACAGTATAAATAAATGATGGTTTTAAAATATGAATTATGCCATAAATAAATGATCTCTGCTTCCTCACATTCTGCCTCTGTAGAAAGCTAGTTAACTGAATGTGTTATTCACTATCCACATAAAGCCTGACCAAACAAGGTTGTTTACTTCACTGACATGGATTCATTCACTAAAGAGTGCAACCTTGTCATATAATCAGTAATAAAATAATGACATAATTTGTGTCGCTGGTTCTGGCATGCCTCAGCTTCAAAGGAAGCTCTCCTGGGATTTTAAATAAAGGTGCAGAATTAGACTTTTGAAGAAAGAATCCAAGTTAATCATCATAATTAAAAACAGTAATGAGAAGTAATTTCTGATGTATTATATAGTAATCACATAATAGGATGTTGAGATGAAGCTAAAGTTGCAGGCATATATCGGTTGATGTGAGAGTCTATTAACTTCATGAACACTAGCAACGGAGGCAATAGAAAATACAGGAAATGTAGAATTAATGAACCACTTCTTTAACAAGTTAGCTTGACCATTGCACTTGTAGAGCTGGTGGAAGAATATAACTACTGTAAGAGTTATCTTTAAAAGTTCTCAAATATTTTTATTTGAAGTATTCTTTCGGAAATTTTATCTTTCTAGTATTTTAAAACTATATGAAGATGCTACTTGATTTAGCAGATTTCTGGTTTTTGTTGATTTGTCTTACATTTTTCCTTTTCTCAATTCCACCCTGGAAAGCAAGATGATTCATACAGAGAAGGAAAAACTCTATATTTTTGTATATCTGATTGATAACTGCATTTAGAAATGGAAGAAGGTCATTTCAGATTAAAAACATCCTTTTTCACAAAAGCAGCAACAGACTTTATGTAATTCTGACCTTTTGGTTATGTCTTGTAAGAAAAAAATCTGTTCCCTTTTCCTGTCATATTTCAACTCACTATCTTAGCCTAAGAATTAGTAATGCCAATTCTGAGGGTTAAAAATCTGTGTAAATATTAAGGATTGGAAAACACGTCAATTTTAGCTGTAAACAAGTTGAGGTTTTAACCATTCAACTGCTATTTCCATTCACCTATTCTGTTTAAAGGCAAATGATCCATTCTTTTTGCAAAAAAAATTATATTTTTAATCTGCTGTGTAGTTAATTCCCAAAATTTTAGTCACAGATATTTATTGGGAAAAAAAATACAGACTCCCAGTTTATATGGTGCTGGGATAACTGCCAAAGGTAAATTTGGGAGGAGGGAATACATGAGAGATGTTGGAAAAAAACAAGAACAAAAACCAGAAGCACTCCCCAGGATGCCACTCCCAAACCTGCAAGGTGCAGGAAAAAATATCCATGGGATGTGTACCAGTCCATGATGACAACTGCCAGAAATAGCTCATTGCCCATGTGCTACCCCCAGGAACACAAGTAACCCTATGCTTGAAATACAGTCATTTCCCGAGAGCTGTGTTGAAGTCACTCACTGCAGGAATCCTTGCTGGATGGTCATCCTACCCATGAAGTCACTCCAGACCAAGATAAACACTTCAGTACTATAGTGGTAAGGCAGATGGTCCTATATTGCTGTCACTTTGGACAGGCAGGAAAGGAATTGCAGTGAGAAAAGGGGACACAGAGATCATTTCCCACAAACATCCACATCAACAATTGCTGGCTGTGGTGGTGACTTCGTGAATGGAGACCAGAGATAGTGGTTATTGCACTGTTTTAACCATCACCACCCAAATAACTGACCAAATCTTTTAAGAAATTCCAGATTCTTGCCGGCTTTTGGTTATTTAAGACAAAGTCCAATCATTTAACTTTTCTGAGTTACTGGCTCTGGGGTAGGATTTGTTTTCCCCCTATGTGGAAACCATGAGGGTAGTGTGAGCTAACTGCCCGACTTCTACCCTGTAGTCAATGAACAAACATCGGCGTATCCAGAAACTGAGCCCTTCCACTTATATTAAACCTCTCTCATCAGCCAGAGGCACCCTTATCAACTTAGACCTAATGTCTAAGGTTTCATTCCTGTAGATAGGCTGGCTAAATTCCCACCCTTAAAATCCATGCTGGATTTTGAAAACAAACAATCAAACAAAACCCAGAATTAAAGGAAACAAACTCCCCAGCTGACTGTGAGTCCTTGCAAATATTCTTGTATCTTCTTTGTTTGCTGGGCTATTATGCTCTGAGAAAAATTCTAGGAATTATTTTGTGATGTAAAAGTTAATAAATACTTTTAAAAAATAGGTATGACAGAAATAATTTTTTGAGTCCCATGCTGCTCAGCTGGGCTCCGAAAGAGTGTTGGTTATTTTACAGAGGGTCCTCTAGCAAGGACTGACATTAACCTTTTACTACCCCTGTGCAGAGAAGTCAAGCAGTCTCCTCTTTCCCCCTGCAGCCAAGGACAGAGCTATCATTTGGCTGCAAACACAGAGGAGGCTGCTGCTTCTGATGCTGAAAAGGAGCTGTGACGTATGTTGGCAAGATGAAATTCTGCTCTAATTCCCCCATGCTCTAGTTAGGCCTATGAGAGCAGTCTGTGATTGCTCTCTTAAAGAGATTATGCGAGCAGCTGTGCATTGTGTTCCTGTCTGATCTCCATCTTCATAATATTTCTATCAGTCGCCACTGGAGTGCAGAAGTCCACAGCTCGCACGACCCTCAGCATACCAGCCCCTCTATCATTTAAATTCAGAGGTGGTAACAGTGTTTTGAAAAATCAATAGATTTTAATAGGTATTTCCTGAAGTTATTAAGTATGAAACAGGACTGAGCCATCCACCTATTGTTTATATCTGCTGTCAATATTGCCTATTTTGTTTGTTGGCGGGTTTTTTTTATTTAAACTAAAGCAGATGTGAGTTAGTCATTAGCAGACTTCTTAAAGCAGTGCTCACTGCCTCTTTTGTTGCCTCCATAGGAAGGCTGCAACAAACACTTCACATTGCATCACACATCAGTTGCTGCCATTGTTACTAATGAAATATTAATGCTCTGATAATGCAGTTGTAAGTCTAATTTACCTCTTAGATTTCAACATTATTCTCCAAATAAAATAGCATTCTGAGAAACCAGTTGCACTGAGCCATGACAATTTACTCCAGTCTGCCCCACACCCTACTCTTGGACTAGAAAAAAGGAGTTGTCTGGCTAATACAAGCGTACTCAGTAGCCTTTGTCAAAACAGTTTTTATTCTCATATGATGCAAACTTCAGGCATTATTACAGGGTTTCATAGAACAGATGTTCTTGAATTTGCATAATGACTGACAGACTGCCTTTTCTTTACGAAAGGTCACTAAAAACCAGTGCTACTGTTCAGTTAGTCCTGCCTTCATTAAGCAATTTCAGGACAAAACTGTTTTGTCTTCATGTACTCTTTCCATGACTACTGCTTTACATACTTTAATCAGACAAAACTGAGGCCAAATCATTGGCTTATGTCACACCACATGGCTGTCTAGCTTCCCCTAATTCCTAAACATCAGGCACTCCGGTATGATTGTTGAAATAACATGATCAAATCCTGAGCTGCTGTAAGACAGAGTAACTCCAGTGAGACTGGTGAAGCTCCATTGCTTGATGTTGTCTAGGAGAAGCAATTTTTCAAAAGAACATCACAAAACTGCATGCTTCCCCTCAGTTTTAATTCACTGCTTTATTTATTGTGTGGGCTTTTTTTTCAGCAATAAAATTAAATTGACACGACATTTCTAGATAGAAACACTATTTGTCATAAAGTTGATTCCTATTGAACAGCATGTATCCCCATGCATAAGCAAACTGTGCTTTTATTGTGATTTATATGTGCACATAAAATAGCTGATGGGAAAGTTTTAAATCTTCTACATCTAACATCTCAATGACAGAAAAATTCCACTATGGGGATCCCCAAAGAGAAGTGTATGTTTGCCTTCAAGGCAAAAACTGAACTTTTTGTTGTAGTCAGCATGCAGCTGGAGTATCATTGAGAAAGCTGAGAAATGCAAAAGTCCTCACAGAAGCGTAAAACTAAGATAATGCAGTACTGTCAAGTCATGTTGAGATGCCTAAGACAAGGGTAAGAATCCCTTTTCTAAATAGAAAATGCAAATAACACAATTTCAGGCTATGAAATCCCTCAAATGACCACATAATGGAAGGTGAAGGACAAAGTTGGGTTTTTTTGGTGGCGTAGTGTTAATTTTCAGTGAGATATACAGTTTTCCACTACGTCTTCTTTTCCCCTTAATTGCATACTTGCTTTTACTAGCACACTCCCCCAACTAGGTGATGATGTTAGAAATTATCACTGGCCTGTATTTCAAGTTATTCTAATACAACTAAAAAACTAATGGCTTCCACAGGTGCAACTCATCATGGACACAGAACAAAGCACGTGCTGCCAGAACTAGCACCCTTGACGGAAGAAAAGAGACAGAGTAGATTTGGTCCTTGAGCTGCTGGACAATAATTTGGAGGGAACTCCTTTTTAAGTGGAAGAATGGAAAATTAAGGATAAAAGAATTAATCCAAGCATATTTTTCCACCTTCCTTCCCTTGACAATCCAGCTTGGCTGAGGTGAGAGGAGTAGTACAGGCTGAAGTGGACACTGTCCTTCAGGGTACACAAACACAAAACAGCTGCTTTTGTTTTCTTTGAAGGCCTGGTCCCACCAGGCCATGAGGAGCCTGGACGTGCCTCTACTTCATGTCAGTCATCATAGTTCTGCTGATCCCATCTGGGAAAGCCAGGGACATTTTAGGGAAGGCAGCTGGGTCACCCTATGTGTGGAAGGAAAGAGTACACACACATCCCTTCCAAATGTAACTCTGGAGAGGAGGAAGTTCAAATAACTTGGCTGGCTTATTTCTTGGCCAGTGGTAAAAACTGTGGCATGGTTATGCATTAGCCATTTTCAAGAGGACTTGAAAAACATGTTCTTTGGTCAAAAGTCATGTTTCCTAACTTAACATCCCTTTCGATAGATCTTTATTTCTTGGACATGAGAGTTCACACCATCGAGGCTCTTCTCTGAATTATTCTTTTCTCGCCCTTCTACAGCCATTCTTTTCTCTTTACCATCTACCGCTATTCTAACAAGGCTCCAAGCACTTTTCTAATTCAGATCCAGATATAGATGATGAATGGCATTGAAGACTAAAGCTCTGCTTGGTTTAAGCCTAAATTCCTGAAAAGGTTGGCTTGGTAAAAGATCAGGTTGTAGCAGTAGCTAGTCAACCGTAAAAAATATTAATAATATAAATTACTTAGACTTGGGCTATGACAAAGATAGGTAAAGATATATATATTTACAAGAAAATTTCCAAAGTTCTTTACTTCATGCAATATGTATCTTACTTAAAAATATATAAATGCACATTAAGCCAACCAACTTTGTACTCATTTAGCAGAATTTTAATCGGATGCTATATAAAACTCTTTACAGTTTTACAGTCATTTAAGAATAATTTACATGGCTCATAAATGTTTGACTGTTTATTCCTTTAAGCAAGTACAGGTTGCACTTGTTCTTCAAGTACAAGTTGAATTTGTTTGTGCTGCTAACAAAATAGATTCCATTAACAGATCATTGGTTTACATGATAACATAGGAGGTGGAAAACCTCAGGATTTTCTAGTTTCTGATTTTAAAGGCTGATATAGTAGATGGGAAACTGAAATTAACTTTAAAGTTTAGATTAAACTACCATTGTCTATTAGATGATGAGTTAGTTTCCTTCCAGTATCTATTTCCTGTTTTTTCTTCGCTAATAATAGGCTCTTACAAAGTACAAGATAGGAAGCCTGTGACTCCCAGTCCTCTTCACAGGTAAAATATTTCATTATGCCATGTCTGCAAGTAGTATCTTCTGGTTGGTCAGCCAATATTGTTGGAAAAAATACATGTTTCACGATTTGGCTTGTCTGTTTTCATTTCTTACCTAGTAGTAAATATTATCTGTGTTTAAAAACTTTGTCTTGCTTATAGTCTGAAATCCTCATGGTTGCTGTAATAAAACAGATATCTCATTTCAAAAATAAAACAAAGATAAGAATGAAGCCTTTTTATTCATTAACTTTGGTGAACAAAATAAACCTTTCTGGTTTAGTGACGTCATTCACATTTACCTCTAATGAGTAAGTTGTTCTCAAAACACATGCATAATCCTGTAATAAGATAATGTATTCACAGGAAGTGGAAAGTTGTCACTTTCTTTTGTGTTAAAGAAAGCTGAAAGCTATCGTACAGCAAGGAAATTATCCATCTTTACTAAGATCATAATTTTCTTTTGTTACTGGGTTTTAAAACCACAAAATATACATGAAACATGAACATTTGACAACAGAGGAGCTAAAAAGCCAACTCCAGATTGCTATGCCATAAGAAAACTGTGTTTATATTATCCTGTTGAATTTTTTCCTATCAGAGAATTTTTTTTTTTTTTTGCCAGGATTCTGCATGTGTTCTGTCATTCCCATTCATCTCTTCCTTCTTTTGATGCCTGAAATTTTACTCCATGCTAAATTTTAGGCTGCAGATGCTCAATTATGAGTGCCAGAATAATTTTGAAGAATCTAAAAACTTCACTGTCCACTGGCAGTAGAAAATGGAAATGAAAACAATTATTTACATAGTCACCATAGGACAGATGATCTCACAAGTTTAATCCCTCTAAGGTAAATATGAGATTAATTAGCCAGGCTACAAATTTGAAGGATATCATCTGACCGTAGGCTCCTATTTCAGCAACTGAATCTGTGCCTGCTTTCAACAATGCTGATGTTCTTTTGAAATCTAGCCCCTACAAACTTTCTTAAATATGAGTTTCAGAAAATTTATTTTAGACACACCTGTGAAAAGTCTTGGCATTTGATCATATTGCATGTTAAGATGACTTAGGGTGATGAAGACTCTTGTCTTCTATAGCTACTATAAATGAGATTTACTATTTTAAATCTGACAAAACAAATCTCTTTTCATCATCTCTCAAAAGCTGACTAGCTGCCCTGGGATAGGAATGGTATGTGAATGTAGTTGAAGCAAGGCTTTTTGCCAGTAGCTGTGGAGTCTGAGCAAGACAGATAGAGATTTGGCATAACCTGAAATTTGTCACTTACCTGTACTGAGATTTGAGGAAGAGGAAGCTACACAACTTATGAACATGATCCTAGGACTGGAATGTTTCACTTCAGAATTTTTAAATGAAAAATTAAAAGAATGTAAAACTTCCATTTCCAAGTGCATGGTTGTGTTTTCTCAGGCACTTGAAAAAAAATATAGAAAATATTTGGGGTTTTAGGTACATTCCAAAAAACTTGTAACATAAAAAGTTAAAAACATTATTTCTATCATGAATGCAAATTTAAAGTGATGCACATAGTAAGAAGCATTTGTCATAGAATTTGCTATTTGTATAAAAGGTAATTTTAGGATTTGTTTGATAGTTGAAACATTATGGATATTAAAAACTTGGTACTCTGAGTACTTCAGATTCAGAAATAAGTATGCCTGGCAACTTCTTTGTTTATTTGAGAAAAAAAAATGTTCTTAAATAAACAAAAATGTCAGACTAGATGCCAATGCAAAAATTAAGCTTAACCGAGCCTGAATATGCACAGCAAAAGAGACTATAAAAGCCTTAGTAGCCAGTGTGGGAAGGTTCATTCAATAATTGTAAAGGCTTTTTGTTACTTTTTTACCCAGTTTACAAGTTGTTTAAAATCTAAAAGTGTCACCACAAATAAAATCACAAACGTGCTTCATCTTCAAAAGGAAAGTCTTTCTGAGGCTTTTCAGGTAATTTAAACAGAAAGATGCACAAAAAACAAGTTTTTGTCCTGTTTGAAGGACCCCAGATTGTGAAAAGTAGAGAGAAAAAAAAAGTTGAGTCCATCTTTCTCATCTGCCTCTTTCACATTTCACCTTGTCATATTTCTAACACATGTCCATAAACCCTGTTTTGAGATATACTAATTCTCCTGAAGGATGTTTCTATACATTGGTCAGGTAGCTCTTCTGACCTTAAGACTTTTTTTTGTACAGTCCATGCTCAGTGACAAATAGCAAGTGAAGAATACAGAATCAGAATTGACAATGCTGAGAATGGCCATCCTGTCACATTTTGTCCATATGCTGCTTCCCTGTAACTGTTTCAACTGCTGTCCTTGGGGGTTGGGATTTTCTATTTGCCTACCACCTGAAGGTTAAGATGTGCTGGCTTGCTCTATAGTTTGAATACAGCCCTGTTAACTGAAATGGCTTTAAAGAAAAGCATCTGCCATCTTGGTTTCTTAAAACAAATTTTTTAAAGAAATGCAAAACAAACAAACAAACAAAAAAACAGACAAAAATCAACATGGAAATGAAGAAGGGCTTGCCCAAATCTTGCTGATAGACAACTCAAAATAGAGAAGTAAAAAATGTTAACACTAGAGCTGAGCAAGCTGAAGAGTGCACATCTTTCACTGAACCCTGGGGCAGAATTGGGCATGAAGAGACAGATACTGTATCACTTGCTAACATAGCTTTGAATTATTAATCACATTACCTATCTGGGTTCATCTTGAGCCTGCATCTTGAGCCTGAAATGTCAGTATGAAAGGGAAACACCCATCTCTTTCCCCCAGCCTTTTGCAAATCTGAAAGCAGCAGAGAGGAAACAGTCTACAATAATAGCAAGCACCCTCCACGTAAGCATGACAAAAAATGGCTCTCTGTGTGTGAAATGAGAAGGACGTCTGAAGCTCAGGATTGGTTTTCACTGTTGTCAAGCATTCTTTCAGCTAGACATGTTCTCCTGACCCACAGTGTGTAATGGATTTTCCAGTTCCTGGTGTGTATGTATAGGCTAAGTCTAGAACTTCTTGCTCTTATGGTTCTTTCAGCAGACCGACAGAATACAGGTAAAAGTCACGTATTTTTAACAGCTTCTAGATGGATCTAGACGTGCAGGTCTGATTCCCATCATGAGACTAATCAGGTCATGCACTAAGAGCCTGCAATCAGTAATCTGCAGGAAGTGGAATAATGTTATGCTAAGGGGGACAATTATGGTGAAATCACTGAATGTCTGTGATAAGAATGTGCATCTTTAATGGATAACGATGCCACATGACTCTCTTTATTGTTATTTGAATATGAAATCTCCTATAAAGAAAGAATCACTATACAGTTACAGTGGCATAAATTATCCCTTTGGGGTTCATTGTGTTCCTTTGCACATGTAACATATTCCCTTGTGAGCAGAGTGTGCTGCTCTGGCAGTTTCAGCCCTAGGTCTTGCTCTGGCAGTGACATTTCGACTTTTCCTCTATCTTTTCCATTAGGTTTCTCATTCTCTATCCTACCTGTGGAACAGGCTTTTAGGCAACTGTTTTGTTTCATATTGAGTCATTATATCATACTTTAAAGATGGATAGAGATTTCCTTTTATCATGTTTCATAAAATGTCAGATGGCATTCCACACAAAAAATTATTACCATCTTTTAAAACAAGAAAATTAATAGCAAGATAACTATAGAAAAAGGTGTAGAAATGCATCAGGTAAGTGTTTTTAAATATAATGTTATTGATCGATTGCAGTTTGAGGAATTAAATAGCAAAACTGAAATGTCTGTTCATGTCCTAGTCTTAAATGTTGTCGTTTATCAAAACAAAACCAAAAAGTGTTACAAACAACAAATGGGGGAGTGATTATTCTATAGATGTGTCAAGGGGTTTGCAACATAACTAATTTAAATGCCAGAAAACCAGCATTTTCATGAATAATTTTGTTTCATAAAAACCTGCAGAAACCTTGCAGCCATTTTGTTAAGTGAAAAAGGTAAAATCTTCTGCTAGGTACTGCTGCATTATTACTACACTGCAAAAACCATGCGAACAAGCAGCAATCTGTTCCTGGGCAATGTATTCTGCTCCATATACGCCAGAGGTGCACGTCTGTCTGTAGAGACAGATGCGCACATTGGATTTGCAGACATGATGGTGCATTAAGTAATTTTTCTAGAGTGACAGCAACAAAGCAGATCATTATTCTGTTAATCACAGAGCCAGAAGGTCCACAGCTGTGGTCTTCAGTTATATTCAGTTTTTTTTCTTTCTTAACGAGTTCTTCAAAATAAAATGACTGAAAAAAATGGCAAGAAGCCAAAAGATCACACACTGAGCAGGAATAGGGGAAAAAAACCCACAACAACAACAACAAAGCAGAACTAAAAAGAGTGCAACAGATAATATATTCAAGTATGCACAAGTGCAAGTAGTCCATACATTACAGTATGGAACAAGAAGCTATAGGAATTGTTTCCATTATGGTAAATCCTCCGAGAGCCCTCTCGCCGTGTATGGCTAGTGGCCATCAGCACCTCTGGATTCAGACTCACAGTTGTAGAGAAAGGAGCAACATATCTTCTTAAATATGAAGGGTCACAACTTTCTTGTGACCAGTCATATAAGACAAGTGCCATAAAAGACCTAAGAACTTAAGTCTAGGATCAAAATCAAAGTTCTCAAAGCCTTCATTAAGTTGCTGCCAGTTTTCACAACATTTAAATACCCACATCTCAGAAGTCTGCACCACTAATGCACTTTGAAAGTATTTATGCTTCTATTACTAAGGGTTCTGCACACATTCACGCAAGTCCAACAAAGCTCAGATGTTTTAATCATCTGAGTCGGTAGACGTACTCATACCCTCAAATAATGACTCAGGCAATTCATACCCCAAATCAGAATCCTGAGAGGATGTAGGCATATTTCAAAAAATGCAAAATAAATTTAAGATTTGTCCCTGTCCTCAGAATTTCTTACTCACACAGTCTGTCTTTTGAATGTTGTGGATTCCTCCCTGAGACACTTCGGCTTTTCTACAGGCAAGCTGCACTCTGCTCAAGGGCTGAGCAGCTCACAGTTCTGAGGCCAGTTTTAGGCAACAACAGGTCAGAATAAATGCCTAATTGCCTGACAGAAGCAGGGCATGACATAAATAAAGCAGATCTTGTGTCAGCAGGGAGGGAAAAAAAAAAAGGAATAGACATGACACATGCAGAAAAACACAAAGTCAGTATGAGGGCTCAGGTAAGAATCCAGAGGGCTTTGGGGTTCAAGTCTTATAACTGCACAGGCAGTGCAGTTATATCTTGGTGGACAGTATTAAAATAAAACATTTGGTTGAGGAAATGGATCACTACAGGGAACAAAAAAAAGGTTGAGAGGAAGTCCCCACTCTGTGGAATTGCAATATCATTCTGGTTCGACCCTCCAAAACTACTCAGTCCCTAACACCACTTCTGAAGAGCATAAGGATCAATACTGGACACGTAATCATTAAGAAATCATCCCATTGTACTTTTACAGGACTAGAAGATAGTCTTTGCAATCTGTGTCTTCAAATTAGTACAGGTGGATGCTTACTTAATGAAAGTTAAAGTGAGTTTGGTCTTGTTAAGTTTTATCTTGCCAAAAATCTGGCTATTAAACAATAATGAGTTCTTTCGACATTGGAAACTATCTTTATGCTCTAGCTAGATCCTGCTGGCATTAGTTAGCGTTACTCTGCTGACTTACTGGAGCTTTATCAATTTAATCAAAAACAAAATTTGGTCTGTTAGTTTAGAAACAGAAGCAGTACCTCCTGATAACACCTATATATGTATGATTTGGTAAAGGGTTGAGTCAGTTTACCTGAAATTAGTTTTGCATTTGTTGTGTACTCTGCATACTGGAATCTAAAAAGTACATGAAAATATTTACATAAAGACATTATTCTATTATTTAAGTCAAAAAAGATATTTAATTAATTAATATAACATACACAAATATGAATGCCACAGTTAAGCAGAAGACACAGAGCATGAATGAGAAAAGAGAAGTCTGTCCTTATATATGTAAATTCACAGAATATATTTGAAGATGATATCTTTCACACCTTGTGAAGTTTTTTTCTCGCTCTAAAAAATGTGCTGTGATATACAAAGAATAAATAGGTCATAATGGTGCCTAGAGACGAGCTTTGACAGACACTGCAATCTCAGAGACAGAAGCACACAAATATAACTTTTGTAAATAGAAGCTTATGTTTCTGCTGACCTACCTGAGGGATCCAGTTATTGTGAGTTTTCTTCATTTGGAACTTTCGTGATGTAGACAAATCAGAATTTGTTTTAGCTTTATTTTTTATATTTTTTATATTTTGCTTTAGTTTACCAAAAGTTTTGAATATTAGCAGTTAGAACACATATTATTTTAGGAAATATGAGTGACTCTGCTGAAGGAAAATATGTTGGGAAAATATCCTCACTTTCAACTGGTTGCTGTTGTCTTCCAAACTCTATTTCTCTGGGACTCAAAAGCCATACTGAATTGCATTTTAATGAGGTATTTCACTTCTTATTTGGATCCTGTTATAGGCAAGTGAAAGAATACATCATAATGGATGTATTTGAAATTATTTAACTGTGAAATAGAATGCGCTTGAGACACTTTAGAAAAGAATTAACAGATTTGAAACATTTTGAAAGGGAAAATGTTCTCAGTTAATGAGCTTCCAGTATGCCATGAGTGATGAAATACAGCTGTTCTGTAAAAGGAGGTTAAATAGTACAAGGCAGAAGATACAGAAAAGGCAGTAACCCACCCAGCAGAATAAGAGGGAAGAGAGGTAGAACCGCTACATCTTTACCTTTATAACATCCCCTCTGAAGCTAAGATCCTCTTTACGTTTGCTGCCATATGTGTTTCAGAAATCAACATTCACAGTCCATAGAAAAATGTGAATTTTAACATACGAAACATGAATATTTAATTCTAATTTCTCATGTTTTTTCAAGAACACTTGACAATTATTTCACAAGATGGATTTTTCCCTAAGTGAAAACAAAAGCCTGCAACAGCTGAATATATCTGATAAGACAACTACTGACAGAAGTGTTCAGAGATTCTCAGACTGCTGCACAGAGATGTTAGATGTGTCATTTTTCAACTGTGATTCTGGATTCACTTTAAAGGCAATTTGCAACAGGTACCAAGGCTTATATAGTCACATACTTTACTCATGTGTGCAGGTACACGTACGGAGTAAGACATACTCCAAAACCTTTAGAAACCTCCCGAGAAAGTATATTTTGGTCCAGTAAGATGTGGAATATTGGCCCAGACAGGTTAAGGATAGGCGAAATGTCTGCAGTTCCTTGACCTGACTCATTGTCTCATTGTTCCGTGTGGTCCAGCAAGGTAAGGTTAGCATAAAATCACTTGTAGGGGAAACCACCTTTACAGAGAAGATGCTGCCCTTACAAAAGGCACTGTAGGAGACCCTCCTGCTTTGAACTGAACAGCGTTAGGCACCTACAACCCCACTTCTGCCATTTACCAATTCTCTAAAATATATTTATTGTGGTAATTCTATTAAAGATTGAGTTCTGTGTCAACATTTAGGGATCTAGGGGAAATGTGAACTGAAAATCCATCTCCTCTGGTGAGACACCAAGAGAAGTTAAAGAACACAGGAGCTGAATAAACAGCCTCCATTTCGATGTAGTGTTAAAAAACACACCTGGAATTACGGGCTAGATTTTTGGCCTAGGCTTTCTTCAGCTTAAGAATGGCACTAATGGGCTATAAAACTATATTAAAGCTGATTTAGATGAAGCACTTCTATAACAAACTCGTCTTTGAGTTAGCATGAGTAGAAAGAGACCTTCCTTCAGTTCTTTCTTTCTGAAGACATGTGGCATAAGAAGGGACCAGGGAGTGACCTGGGAGTTCACCTAAATGCCAAGGTGGGCTAGCACTGCTGAGGAGGTAGGTCAGCAAAGAGTCTTTGCTGCTCCTAAAAAGGCATGCTGTTTATAAAGTTCATGAATTTCATTAGTGTCTTGTTCTGGGACCTTTGAGGTATTTAATCACAAAACATCCTTAGTGAGTTAGTCAACATGGTCCATAGTCATCACCTCCCCACTCCATATAATATATAAATAAGGGCAGAAACAACAATTGCAGTTGTCCAGCTTGATCTTCTGCCTAATGCAGGCTGAAGGACTCCACTGAAGACTTAACATCTCTATGAGCTTTTCACCATAAAACTGCAAAACTACATCAGGCCTCCATTTGGCCCAATATATTGTTATTTATTTCTATTAATATCATATCTGGAAATTGCAAGTGAGATAAGATGTCAGACAAAGTACAAAAGGGCTTGAGTCATTTCACCGAACTTTATCTATCTACAGTTTAATATCTGATTTAAAGTGTTCTCATCAGGAAGAGGTAGTGAGAATAATGTCCAGAGAGCAATTAATATTATTCGTCTTAGACAAGGAAGATAAATCATCCTCTGAAAGTCTCTCTCTCTCTCTCTTTCTGTCTATTAAATGCACAGGGAGTCTGGGAAAGTAACTGAAATGAGATTTCTCGCTGGAAGGCTAATATATGATGAAGTGACTCTCGTCTCATCGACTACAAAAACTTACAGTCTAAATGAAGTAGACCGCAGATAGGAAAGACAGTAATTATACAGAGATGAGAAGTGGTGTACCTAGAATAAGATAATTGCTTTCCCAGGTGATTCTTCCTGGAAGACTATAATCTTTTGGCCTCTTCATCAGGTTTTTTTCAAAGAATGTCCTACAGCAAGACCTAACAAACACAGTAAAAAGAGTACTTACATTTGTCACCTGCACAACTAGGTAATAGGATGAACAGTCAGTTTTCACAAATATTTTTACACAATTTTAAAATATAGTTTGTTACTTTCCTGGTAAAATAGGTGGAACTGAATGAAGTATAGTAAATTGCTCAGTTTACTGAAGTGATGTTAAACCTTTACTATTACTATGTGGGATTTTCGAAGTAATCTCCAAAATTATTTCCTCCAAAAGGCAGTTCCACTTACACTGGAGATGATGGGAAAAGACTTAATTATTCCTCTTGGCTATCTGCTTTCTCACAGAATAATTAAGTATAAAAATACAGATTTTCACTGCATGTGACAACCTCAGTTTCAAGGCTTCACCTAGTGTTTATTGAAGTTAAATAAAAAAAATTAAAAGCCTCAAATTTATTTCACTGACCCTTAAAAGATGAGACTCTGTGAGTCTCAAAATTTAATCATTGTGGGTTTTTTATATGAACTTAGTCACAAAACTCAGGGGGGCAAATTTCTTAAACTGGCTCTTAAGACACAATTAGTCACTGAAATAAAACCTAATTAAAAAAAAAAAAGGTATGAAACAGCTTCTCCTTATCATGTCAAATAAAACCTTTGGCAGACAATACTGATTTCTTTGTAGAATTCTCGAGAAATCTAATACTATTGCTGGATGTGTCATCAAGTTACTTTTTCAGAATTGATAAATAGAAGCTTAAAAAAGAAATGCTGAGAAGTATTCATACAAACATCAGAAATCCAAAATAGCTTTATTCATCCATGAAGGTATCGTATTAGCCAGAACAGATACTCCAGTAAACATGTGTGCTGATGACATAGCTTCATTAATAAAAACAAGCAACTTGCAAACAAAGGTACAGAAACCTTATCGAATGAATGTTAATACTGTATAAAACAACTGTGCGTCCTTGTCTGGAATACTATGTTCAACAAAAGAAGCTGTAGCAGAAATAGTTGGACTTGTGTGGAATATGAATGAGCAAAGTTACTGAAAACATAGAATTTTGGTACATGAGAATATAAAGATAAACAAAAAAGCCCACAAACACACAGCGACTCACTGAAAATAGAAATCACTTTCTGACTTACATAAAACAGGTGTTTGCTCCAGCTGTACTCGTATTGCTACAACCTTTGATTTCTTTAAATTGTTTAGCCATGTAATTCATGTAAGACTTCTCATAAGAAAAAGAATTTTAATAAAACTACATAAACAAAAAAAATTGAGCAAATGTGATTGAATATCAACATTTTAGTTTTTATCAGCAATGTCGCTTCAACAAGTTGTTTAAGAATTGCCTGCATAGTTCATAGTTTACAGGTAGTGTTGTCCAACTCTTTTTGGGTTTAGAGCTCTGGCCCTGAGTGAGAGCTTACTTAGTCATTTCTAATACAATCCTGAGTGCACGGGATAGGTCTCTGAGAGCACGTAGCCAGCAAACTCATTAAGGAGTATGAAATCAGATCATTTCAGTGATGTTCTGATGGTCTCTCAGATCTGAACACATAAAACAGTGTAATGTGTTTGAGCTTACGCTGGTTTGCTAATATTGGTTAAATAAGTATCTGGACATGGAAATATCAGCATTCATTGTTTTCATCAAACTACATCCCAGGGGTAGCTTAGAGAAAGTCAGCAGCAGGGAGGAATCCATTACAGTTTTTTACAATGTCCCTTCCCACAGCAACCTGTGACTCACAGCTCTTGTTTTGATTTTCTCCTTCACAGCAGCCAATTTAGAGATAGGCAACCTCTGACCCAAATAAAAGCAACTATTTCTAGCTGTTTGATGGCATTTATCTAGAGTCTTATTCTGTTTCCCTCAGGCAAGAAGTCTCTCAGCTCTGTAGTAAACACTGGTGCTTCTCCTCTGAACTCTTCAGCTCTTGCATACCTGCCCTGGAGCTACCAACGGGATCCCCGGGCTTCCTCCTCCAGCGTCTGATGGAGACGGCCGTGACACAGCTGTGGGGGCAGCAACATGCCTGCAGAGTATGAAGCAGGCAGTTTGGTGGGAGAATCCAGAAACCTCCTCAGACTGCGTGAGAGGCTGTTGCTGGACACCTGTCTTCCAGTGTAGGTCATGCCTTTCCAACACTGGGGTGCAGCCACTCACTGAGAGCTGAGCTACAGGAGCACAGCCTGAGGCAGCACCTTGCCAAGACAGGCTGTGCTATGATCCCAATGACATATCGATAGAACACTCCAAGGTTAAGACAGGTATCTGCTGGGATGTGGATGATTCTTATCCTTACATACATAATACATGTATATACGTGTGTATGTTTATATATGCATAACTATGCATACACATATATGTATACAAGCTAAAAAATGAGGTTTGTACAGAATAGTTCTGTTTTCAACCTCATCCCACAAATCACCAAAAAGTGGGTTAGGAGAGTTTAGAAATTGCTACAACATGAAGGGTTTGGTGGACGTTTCTTTCAGAGGATGGTGATTCAGTATTTCACCTAAAAATTTTTAGAGCAAAATAAAACCTACTAAACTTTTATTTTATTTAAAAAGTAGGGATAAAACTCCAATACTTTAGATCAAACAAAATCTCCTAAAAGAATGGTAGGGCAGCTCTCCCTTATTACAGGACCTGGAACACTGTGGTACACTTTGTGAACTCAGAGGAAAAGCTGAAAGGAGAACAACTCTCCCAGAAGGATTCACAGCCTATAATGTTCACAATATACTGCTTAGCTAGTTGGGAACTAGGCTTCTCCCTCAGTTAAAGAGAGCTAATAGCCTGAGCTGGGCAAAGTATGAAGTTCCTGCTGAATCCTGAACCTCAGGGGATGAGTTGGACCTGTAAGATGTGAGCTACAAAGAAGGGATAGCTCTTGACCTGATACAAGCACTACTGGCTCTGTAGCACTCGCATTACTGTTTCAACAATATCTGAGGGCCAGACAACTATTAATCTTGGAGTAGGAGCACTGCCTGTTATTGTCTGCTGCCAGCTTTATTTGCTGTCAGGTTTCTGAACTGGTGTTTTTCCAAAGCTATGAAGACACACACAGGACAGTTATTAGTGATGCAAGGGAGGCTTTAAAACGCCTGCTATTAAAACAATTCATTCAGTAACCCACTTTTGTAATATTGTTTTTGAAAACAGTTTGTGTTTATGTTTTACATCTGGCTAGAAGATCTAAGGTATTTACCCAACTAGTAAAATTAAAACCCATTTTGGTCACTGCAAAGGCAGAAATATATTTTTCATGAAGAACCAGGCTAAAGTTCTTGCCTAATATTGCTCTTAAAAAGATTTCAAATATCATTCATTATATTTTACATTATTCATTTTTTTACATATCTTAAAGTCAGCTGGGAACTACTAGCAATTATTTATCAGAGTTTAGAACAGTAATTAAGTTGAATTGTTTAAAACATTTTTCATGACTGGAGTTCTGACCTGTGTTCCAGAAATGAGTCACACTGATTAGTAAAGAGAGAAGGTCGTGTTAGATATAAATACATGATATTGTCTCATTATCTTCCTTCCTCATTAATACTGGCAATTAATTGATATTTCAGGTTTTAATGTCTCATTTCTATAGACTCTAAATGTGGTAATTAGTCCTCTTTGACTTTATGGTGCTATATTATGTTGTGCAGAAAATTACAAAGAATGTAAATATTTAAATGTACAGAAGATTCTTCTTTACTGGCTCTGTATGGTCAGTATTACATGCTCTACACTACTTTTTTTTTTTTTTTAATTTTTACTTCTTTGTTGGCTTGTATCTCTGTTTAATCTAAAGCAAAAAGTATCCCTTGCAGTTTCCTAATATGTTTAATTCTCATGCCACATCAGAACATACTGATCCCTTCCTTTCTCCTCTTATCCAATCTAAAAGAAGTTTTTAGTATTTTTACTTAATTAATTTCCGAGGACTGAGTGCTTGGCTTATCTTCAAAGCTATTAATAGGTCTAGATCAAAATCTTCCCAGAATAATGCTGGCTATTATTTACAAATAAACTTTTAAAAACCAAAAATTCTCAATCCTCTTTCTAGTAGTTTTAATCAAGTTAAATGACAAAAAAGTCCTTTTGGCTAAACTATTTTTTTATTTGTTTTTCCTCTACTTTCCTCTTTTTAAAAGTAAAACAGGAAGGAAGAAAAGGGGGGTCACAAGAATAATCAACAGCTATAAAGTTATATAAATAAAAACATTTCAAAATGTTTCAAAAAGGTCTATGTAATACTGATGAAAAATAAAAGGAATGTGTCTTCATTATTTGTGCTAATGAATGTGTGAATTTTCTAAAAAACTTACGTGAATTTTAACCTGATACTGGGGAACCATTTTTATTTCTTCTTGTTTTTAATATGCTGCAGCTAGAAGAGGGCATCACTGACCATCAGTTAACAGCTTCCTCTCCAACACAAAACTTGTTCAAATTTTCTTTTGAAACAAATTGAGAAAGGATCTTGATAGTCCCCGAGTGTTCCATCCAGCCTTTACCAAGAACAGAATGTCTGCATTTTCCACTCGAAATGACTTTGTTCCACTTTTTTTTCCCTGTGTTCTATGACAGCAACCTCTCTACTTCCTCAAACCTGACTTCTCCACATCCCAGGCCATCCAGCTCTCTTTTAAAACTGATTCATAGGACTGCAAGATGATAAACACCTATAAAACTTCAATTTGCATCTACTAATGTCCTTTTATTTTTAAAAAGAATGCGTTTCTCCTCATATTGTTATCTCATAAATCACTAACTGCCTGCGTTTGGCCAGTCACGAGAGCTTTCTACCCGTTGCTTTGTTTTGGCAAGATTAGAGATGGATGTGAGTAAGAAAGGACTTCTGTCTCTTCATCTGTTTGTCCCACTCTTTTTGTAAAATAAAAGCCATCTGGATTTTATTTTGCACTGAAGAATGTACAGCATGTACAGAATTTGTTTTCCATGTGAGAGACAGCATTCAGCTACAACTGCTTGGATTGTAAGCCTGCAAATGTTTGTGGCAAAATACCTGGCTTCAAGCTCTGCTTTCTAAAAAGAAATGTGAGCTAAGCCTGATCTTGTGGGTGAAGGGGAGGAGGGGTGGATGCCACAGTGGAGAGTCTGAGAGCTTTGAATAACCCACGCTCAGCCACTAATGTGCTGCCCTGAACTTCACATGGCCCATCTCAATAACACGTAAACTCCTATAACCATGTGGCAGCTCTGGTGAGAAGAGATGAAAACCTTAAATAAGACATATAATGGCTTTAAGGTGGGGGAATAAAAAAAAAATCCTGCTAAAAAGGAACTTGAGGAAAGCATAAATTTAGCCTGTGGTATACTGTGTACTCAACATGTGCTGGCAGAGAGGGTGGGGCTTGTTATTGTGAACTTCTCTGCTTTGCAATAACAACCCTCCCAACAATCGTTTCCCTAGCAATCATTGCTGCCGCCATCTTCATCACCCAGAAAGAACATCTAGTCTCTGTGGGGATATTGTGGATATAATATAGATACAAGGCATTTTTGCATCTGAATTTTTATATGCTTATACTTAAGAAAACTTGTTCTTAAGATTGATGGTGGCAGATATGGAAGGTGATGCCTCTTTCAGGAGCATGGCATGGCCCAAGTGAGTAAGAAGGGAAGCATGGTCACGTTCTGCCCTCTTCATCCCCAGTGTCCCTCAGCCTGGCAGGCTTTGAGGCACAAAGAGTCCAGTTCCATAAGGGCTCCACTGAGCTAGCCTCTGCATTTCCTAACTTTTCTAGGGAAAAGAGACCTTGTTAATCTGCCAATATACAAAAGTAACTAATTATTCCCCTTTGGAGACCAGGCAAAATTTCACGGTCATATAAGTGAATCTAAAAGCAATTCAAGAGATTAGCCCATATTCTGTGAAGTAAGGGACCAACCTAGGCTGGAAGACCCAAGCAGTAGGCCCAGGTTCAGTCTGAGAGATTGCTGTATAGTTAAGTCTGACCCAGGCATTTGCATCCAAATTTACCTTTAAAATAAAGCACTGCTTGCAAGTGAGAGGAGGGAGGGATGGTATGACACATTTCCATTATCTCTTGAGCTGTTTCAGGTCTATCCAATGAGAATTAAAAAAACAAAGAAGAAAGATAACCAAAAAGTGCAGTGTAAAATGAAGTATTTCAGAGGTGGAATAGAAATTTCTAAGCTACATGCATGCTGAACATGCTTGACAATCCTCAGGAGAAGCTCCCAAAGCAGCAGAGGTAACAACGTGGCAGGCTGAACTCTCCTCACTCACTCCAACTCCTGTTCCGTCTAAAAGCTGGTCACAACATTTTTCTGCTAATTGCAGCCATTTAAAATCCAATTGTTTGGTTTACACTGAGCATTTAAGTTTCTCCCTATAAACCAGAGCCAAAAAAGCACCTCTATAGGGGGATTCTGAGACAGGTGTCTGGACAAGACAGGTTTGTTGCTGCCTGGATATTATCCATAATGGAAACTTTGGCAGCTTGCAAGCCAAGTTGTGGAAATGCTCAGGAGACTTCTGTCGCAAAGATACACACAGGATGCAGGACTCACAAAAGAGTTCAGGAAGTTCAGCTGTTGTTGATTATAAGATTTCTTTTGCTTTTCTCAAGTGTATATAAGCCAACAACTTTAAAACCTTTTTGTTTTCTTTCAGCCACCACCTAATGGTACGTTGCTGACATTCTTGTTACACGCACTGTTCGCACAACTTGTTTTTTGAACTGCATCACTTGTTAAGCGTTTGTTCTCTTTTCCTCCCAGCCAGAATGGAAATAATTCTCCCTGTATAGTAAATCTCCATTTCTCCCAGAGATGAGTCCATATATTAATAATCCATTATTTAATGTTATCAATCATTGAATATCTGTTTTATCTCTCAAACATATAATCACAATTATTATCAGACTACGTATTTTAAAGGTATGTTTGATCTATCCCTGGTGGTGCCACAAAATTGCTGCCAAAAAATACTGAGACAGTTTGTGGGAGGCTACAGAAAGTTCAGCCTGCATAATCTATTTCAATAGGTCTAAGATTATATTTTCATTTTAAACTCAAACAGAGCTCATTGAAATACCATCAATCAAGATAACAAATGAAATTTTGAATGGCATATGTTCTCCAAGTGGAATTTTAATGAGATATTAAAATGTACTTTAAACCTCAAGTTGCACACAAATATCTTAATGTTAAATGTCTCAGTGTCATACAAAATATTTGCCTAAGTCAAACATCTGTATGAAAGTTTATGGGTTGAATTAATGGGAAATGTCTTTTCTGGTGGAAGACAAAGCTAAATAGACCCATCCACTAGAATAGAATAATTCTTTTGTAGATACCACCTCTTTTAATACTAAATGCACCTTTTTTAAATAGTAAACATTAACCTGACAATGACTAAGCTAGTGAAGATTTCTGCCTTTTTTGTGAAGAGTTACATGCATTATGTTCTATTTTATAGGTTCACCACCCCATCACTTTTGTCTTATCCAGTATTAATAACTTCTCCTTTAGACAGTAAGATTTTAGAGTTGGTTTTCTGTATGTCTAAGAGAAAATTGGCCCTTTGTCTTATAGAAGCATCTTCATTTTCTTCTTGTCTGTGTGCCTAGCAATAATACTAGCAATTCTTTGCTTATTTCAGAACTGGTGTTATTTATTCACTTGGAGTATTCAAAACCTGGCAAGAGTTAAATTGCCATCCTCTCACAGGCCTCTCTTTCCTGGCTTTGTTAAGGCTAATGGCCAGCTCTTCTGGTTCTGTTAAAGCTGCCAAGTGGTGACCAGGCACCAGCAGAGCTTGCACAGCACCTCATACCCTTCTGTAGTGGGTTTCTGTGGCTGGGTTTTGGTAGCGGGGGAGGGGGGGAACGAAGGATGTTTAATGGGGATCTCACACTTACTTCAACTACCAAGAAGGAGGCAACTGTTGCTATCTTTCTCCCATTTATTGTAAGCTCCAATAGACTTTCCAACTGTGGAAACTAGAAAGACTCTTTTTGAATGCAACAACTTAGCAAATTTGCAGGTGACACCAAGCTGAGTGGTGCAGTTGACACACCTGAAGGATGGAATGCCATCCAGAGGGACCTGAACAAGCTCAAGAAGTGGGCCCATGGGAATCTCATGAGGTTTAACGAGACCAAGTACAAGGTGCTGCATCTGGGTAGGTGCAACTCCCAGTCTCAATTCAGGCCGGGGGATGAACTGATATAGAGCAGCCCTGCAGAGAAGGATTTGAGGGTGCTGTTGGATGACAGCCTGGACATAACCCAGCAATGTGCACTCACAGCCCAAAAAGCCAACTGTGTCCTGGGCTGCATCAAAAGCAGTGTGGGCAACAGGGTGAGGGGCAGAATTCTGCCCCTCTACTCCGCTCTCATGAGATCCTACCTGGAGTGCTGCATCCAGCTCTGGGGTCCCCAGCACAGGAAGAACATTGACCTGCTGGGGCTCTCCTACCAGGAAATACTGAGAGAATTGGGGTTGTTTGGCCTGGAAAAGAGAAGGCTTTGGAGTGAACTTATTACAGCCTTCTAGTACCTAAAGAGGACCTACAAGAAAGATGGAGAGAGATTATTTATAAGGGCATGTAGTGACAGGACAAGGGAAAATGACTTCAAACTGAAAGAGGGCAGGGTTAGATTAGATATTAGGAAGAAATTCTTGGCTATGAGGGTGGTGAGACACTGGAACAGGTTGCATAGAGAAGTTGTGGATGTCCTATCCCTGAAAGTTTTCAAGGCCAAGTTGAATGAGGCTCTGAGCAACCCGGTCTAGTGAAAGGTGCCCCTGCCTATGGCAGGGGGGTGGAGGTGTATGATCTTTAAGGTCACTTCTAATCCAAGCCATTCTATGATCCTATGATCTTACAAAGAGCTTGTAGAAATCATATCATTCATTGCTTTTCAAGTTGTGTAGCCCTTGAACAAATTTTCTCACATTCTTAAAGGACCTCAAATAATGCTATAAGTAAAGCTAGGTAGGAATGTGTGTTTGTATAAAGATATAAAAATAGTACGCTTTTTAGAATTTGAAAATTCAGCAGTCAATTCAGCATAGCTTTATTGGGAAAACAAGCCCTCAGGTTCAAGCTGGAATTTCAAGTGGGGAATGGAGGGAGGAAACAGACTGAAGTAATGTTTACTGAAATAAAAGATAACTTGGTGCCAGGGCATCCTGCTTTACATCTGGGGCCTGCATCATGGAAAATGTGCCTTTCTTCTTGATTTGGGGATTATTTTCTTGGTTTGATTTGGTTTAGTTTGGTTTATGTATGGCAAGTCTAATTGTTTATTTCCTTCACTGAAAACCTGCACCTAGTCAAAATTTTTTCCTGAAGCAGGATAGGAAAAACAAAATGGGAAAAAAAAAAAAAGGAACAAAACACCCTTGTACTGGAAAGTTTTGTGGGGTGGGAAAATTATTTCCTGCTTAGATCGAATAGCAAAACCTGGCAAAAGCTCCACAGCTCCACAGCTGCTCTTCAGTGTCTCCCTGGTGCTGGGAGTTAAACACATCAGAGAGAAAGGAACTGCAGCATGAGTAACATGATGAATATTCATGTCCTGGATGTGGGTCTTGGAGTCAGCAGAAGTGAGCTTCTGCCAGATATAATGGTTTAACCAGATGAAGGAGACTTTCAAAGAATCCTGTGGAAAATCTCTTGTGCTCTTACTGACTGAAAGAGTTCATGTCTCTTCCAGCTGATGACTCAATAAAATGACTTTTGTTTTAAATTTAAAAGGAACACAACTGGGTCTAGTGTGTATGTGAAAGCTTGTAGATGTGAATGAAAACAAGCAGAGAGCCCAAATAAATATTTTTCTTCATCCTTTGAGTGGCTGCGAGGTGCTCCAGGCATCTATGAGCATTTTTTTTCTGATACTGACACAGCTAGTGCTATTGGTAACAGCTAAGTTCAGTAAAAGCTTTTTTTAGCTTTCTCCACTACATCCTGTGAGTGCTTTCAGGCCAATAAGACAGAATCTGAGTGAGTATGGAAACAGTCCTGTTGGCTGACCTTAAGCAGCTTCCACATCCCAACATGTGCACAGAGACAGCGCTGAGCAGGGTTGGCGGCACTCAAAACTGCAGTCTCCTCAGCCTTGCTTAAGGAGCTCTGCCTTTCCCTCTGCTAATCATTTCCTGCTCCCTCCACCCCCCTCCAAGTGTGTGGGCCCAGAAAGTACTGGCAGTCCCTCCATTCATTGTATGTCTGGGCTACATATTATTTACATTACAGTAGTTGTAAATGAATCCAGTTGGGACTAGGTCTTGTTTCTCTTTTTTTTTTCCTTTTTTTTTTCCTTAACACTGAGCAAATAAGAATGAAAAGTTTTGGGTCTAAAGAAATCACAATTATGAGCCATGAGAGTGGCTATGACAAAAAGAGCTTGGGAAAAAGCAGGAGGGATAAAAATAAAAGAGATAGAGAGCAAGTGAATAAGTACAAGTTTGACTTTGATCTCACACCTGCTCCTAATAGGTTTTTTTAAACACATTTCTTAATTCTTAGCATGCTAAGCTACTACTTCTTATGAATTGTCATCAACAATAATGCTAGAATCCTCTGATGTGTGACACCACGAACTGTAAGCAGAATTGAGGGCCATGCTTCATATAAAAGTGCTGCCCAACATGTATTCTGGCACAATTGGAGGGCAAACATTTGAGTAACCTGTTCTGTGATCTGTCAGACAAAGCGATCTTATATATTAACTGTCCCATGCCATTTATCCACAGGGAGATAATGACAGCAGCCAAAACAGATCAAAAATGTCTCAGGAAGAAGAGGCAGAATGAATTTAGCTTTATGATCTGCCCTGATAATCCTTTCAGTTATGGACAAAGGGTCAGAAAAGTACAAATGTGTTCCAAAATTTAATGTATGGTGAAAAATTGGTATCACAATAAAGACCTTGATTTTCTCAATATGATATTCTACCTCATACAGGTAACAATGCAGTCCACCTTTGAAAAGCATGGAATGTATCATGGTACATAGGCTTTGCTAACCTTTTTGGGGTTGTTTTAGAATAAACTGGATAAGATTTTTAAGAAGAACCCATTGGTCTCTTGTGATGACAGGATCAGAAGAGGAACAAAGAAAGTGTAATGGTTCGGTTAGGTGGAAACTTTGTGTGTGCATAGACACTTCAAGAATAAAGAGAAAGAAATTATACTCTTGTAACACGATTAAAAAAAGAAAAACAAATTTTTTTCCTGGCATAATAATACTGGGGTATTTAATATGCTAAAAAATTATCCATTGTTCATTAAGGACATGTGGGGAAAGTGGGGAAGGGTGAGTTAAAATCACCATGTAAACCTGATGAAATCGGGTTAACAATGGAAAGGTGAACAAATGGGGACTACAATGAAGGAAGAGGCAGATCAACATTTAATGCCTGTCAAAAGGATGAAGCCTCATATAAGCGGTCCATCAAAAGGACAGGGCCTGCTTGTGAGCTTTTAACCACCCATTTTGTCACTGGGAAAATAAAACATCATGATATGGAAAGGTGGTAATTCTGGATGTGCTGGAAGCAGTGAGAAGGAGGAATTAGAATAAGGAAGGACTAGATGAGAATAAAAACTTGGTAGATAGCTTTGGTGAAAATGACTGTGAAATTGTGAAGTTCATGATCTTTACAAAGAAAAGGAACGGAACAGCAAAAATACCAGTGAAATTCAAGAGGCGGACTTCATACATCCAGAGACTGGAAGATAAAACCCCAAAAGTGACAAGAAACAATTTTTTAAAAAACATAAACAAAACACACAAACAAACAAACAAACAAAAACCAAAAACCTCCAAACACATAAGGAGAGACAACAATTTCCTGAACAGTAAGGTCTTGCGTACAAGCTATCTCAACGTGGAGAGAGAATGAAAAGCATAGAGGGAGCCCTGCTAGTTAAAATCATCTAAGTGTCACAGTAAGAAAGTGACCTCTAACCTAAGTGTCACAATAAGAAAGTGGAAACTAGGCAGAGTTATAAGTATGAGTATGAAAGAAGAGCACAGGCATTTGGAGACAAGAGGAGAAAGGGCACTGTATGGGATGAACAAAGATATGAGTCACAGTCATTCAGTAACAAGATCAAAAGTAAGAAGAAGACAAAAAGTTGACAGATGAATTAAGAAAGATGAAATGTTTAATTTATGTTTCATTCCCTTCTTCAATAAGAGGGTCAGTGGCAATCATGCAAGCATCAGCAACACAGGAATGAGATCTCAGGTTAGAATACATAAAGAAAAGAGTGGAGAAAAATATTTACATAAGTTGAATTGCTTTAGATCAACAAATTCAGATTAAATTTGCCCTAGGGGACTTAACTTGCTGAAACAGTCCCCAGAGACATTATTTGTTATCTTATGCAATATGAGGAGAGCAGGTGTGGGTCCAGAAGACTGTAAAAGGCAAACTTTGAACCAGTTGTAGCTGGAAAATGAAAATAAATATGACACTAGTGACCAAAATCAAACATTGTAACTCTTTCCCTAATATTTTGGCAGATTCACTGTCACTTACAATCTAATTTAAGCTTGGATGCCTTTTTCACAAGGGCTGTTTCAACTCAAACAGAAATTACAAGTAAAAACAAGTATTTAGAACGGAGAATTCTTTAGCTGGGAAACTCAAATATTTGGGGTGTTGCAAAAGAGAAGAAAAAAAATCAGGGCAGTAAGTCAATGTAATGAGCTAATCATCCTGTTTCCATAGAAATGACAGTGTTGAAATAGTAATCATAAAGTACAAGGTACATTTTTAGGTATTTATGATTGTTTAATGCAAAGAAAACTGAAGTGAAGGGTGATTCATCAGAGATGTTAATGCAGTGATTGGGATATGTGGGCTCAAAAATCCTCAATACCTAGCACCCTTTTAGAGCTCCTCTTGATCTTGCAATCAGTGACTCCACTCTTCTTCAGACAAAACATAGTAGCAGTGTCAGTATCAGCAGACCTCTACTATCTTTTCAGAGAAAATAGTAGATCAATGATAAAGAATGCTTAGGGTTTTGAAGATCAAGGTTTTTTCTTCAAGTTTTTGATATTTCTGAAATTCCATTACAAAAATTAAAAAGTCCTTAGCATAATCTCTATTCCAGTTTCCCTGAAAAATTTCTTTTTTCTTTTTCAATTTTCTAAATAGATTTTATTTAAAAATTGAGTTACTATAAGATTTGTTATTGAAAAGCACTCATGTTTTGATGTTCTGTCTCTTCATAATTAGATTGCTATATACTTCTCATTAGATGGCTATCTACATGAAGTCAGTAGAAAATTAGAGAACTGAAATCCTGGGAAATTACTTCTATATCCCACAGAACAAGTAGAAGTGATTTGGGGTTTCAGATGTAAGATAGGGAAAGCTTAAGCTTTGCAATATTACTTGTTTCCTAGTTAGTGAAATGTATTTGAGCTTTTAGATGGAGGCTACAACTGTAAATGCTCCAAGTATCTCTCTTCTCTGAGTCTTTCAAAAAATTAGTATTTCTCTGAAGGAGCACATATTGTCTCCTCAGGATTTCCAAAAAGGCTACATTAATGCAGAGAAGTCATAGCAATGAGAGTGGCTTTATGGTAGCAACAGCTGATCAGGAAAACGTCTTCCCTTTACAAACATTTCTATTCAACTCAAATCCTTTTTATTATTATTAATATCATTTTAGGGATTCTGCATGTTGTCAAAAAATTCTGAAACTATATTGAAAAAGTAGCTGGATTTTAACGAAACAATGTTTTGATTTCAAGTTTTGAATATTCATAGCAAAATAATATCAATTTTAAGAACTCCATTTTCCTATTTTTTTGCCCATTTTGTTCAACATATGTACTTTGTCAAAAAAACATTTTCTTCAAATGAAGACAAATTCTATTCAGTGAATGAAGAATTCTATTCTGTTCTTGTGTGGTTTGTTACTTTAACATTACCACATTTCTTAAAAAGCAGTATCTGCATCTTTCTGGATGTTCTGGCATCTCCCTGTTCTAGAATTCATGGAAGCTGATGATTATCCAAAAAGCGACTGGCTTCTGAGAGCCAGCACTGCCAGCTTAGCACCATGCAACGCATGCCATCTGTGAGTGCAACTGAGAATGGCCCAGTGGTGAACTGAAGATACCTTTCACCTTCCTTCTATATTGACTTGAAAATTCTTTTGTGTACAGCTTCCCGCTACTCACAACCAGTAGGACAGAAGGACTAACCTGATTCTCTTTGAAGCAGAGAAACAAATGTAGAGGTTAACAACAACAGCCTGCCACCCCAGCTGTACATCCCCACTTCACCCAGCCTGCCCTCTGACAGTTCTTAACTGATGTTCAGTTGGGGGCTAGAAATGCTATAAAAGCCTAGAAAGTTTCTTTGTTTTCAGAAACTGGTGAATTTTATTCTTTTTCAAGCAAACTTTTCCAACCATACCTTCCCCCAAACCAGGATGCTCTTTGTACTCAAGGCATGCTTTAAATACGCTGTCCAAATCCAAAATATACACTATTAGTGTATATTTTACCTTTCCTTTTATCTACCACCTTTTGTTTCATAAAGTATCGTGCCATAGCAGAGTTCAGAAAAAATATTTTATCTGGCCTAGGTAACTTTCCAAAGCATTTTTTCTTTAGTATTAAAACCTTCTTGTCTGATAAAGGCAAATGCAAAAATCTACATGTTTATGTGTCATGTACTTCTTTTATGAGGTTCCTTTCACAGATGTTTATATGGCTTTGTCTAATATAAGCCAAAGGGAACAATTCCATTATGGGAGAAAACCAACAAAATGAGATAGCAGATTCCTTCCAGCAGTTTGCTTTGATTCATGAAAGAGAGCTTTAATATATACATGCTGATCTTGGAGACGTCAGAAATATCTTATTTGCATTCAAGAGACCACTCCGTATTCATCGGATAACCATAAACAAAAACCACAGAGAGTTGCAAAACACAAATGGAAATCACATTTGTAACTGAAAGAACATCCTTCCCCCAACCATGGGCAACATGAACAAAATGAGGAAATTTTCATTCATCTTAAAAAAATATATATGAAAATTCCATATTCTCAAAAAATCTCTGATGCCTAGCCTTTTACCAGAATGGGATAATCTATTCACAATGGCATTATCCCAGAAGACTCTGAAATGGCAAAAATTTTCAAGCAATGCAGGTATTTCTGACATCACAGTGTTGCATCATGGGATGGCTTTAGCCAGAAAGGAAAGCCTGAGGCTGTTCATTATACTTACAGAGAAGGGAGAAAAATAGAGTGGTTTTAATTCTTCACCTTACCTGACAAGATAACCTGCATCTCAAAACAGTTGACATGTCATCACTGGTCACCTGTTCCTGAAACTCAGCTCCACAACTCCATGTAGTATAGCAAGAACCTTGCTGGTTTTGAGAATGAATAAACAGCATCATTTATCATTCATATTGAGTGCCTTTATCTGCTCATTTGGAAGATTGCCCAGTGCGGAGAGATAGGGAAAGTGTGAACAAAGATGGCAACTCTGAGTAGTGAGGAAATTACATTTGTGTGCAAGAGCACAAGCCCCCAGGGAATGCTCTATTTAAGTATCTATATGATGAGGGAGATAAGATATATATAAGATATATGACTAAGTAGGTTCTCTTAGAAGAAGACCACCTCCAGAAACTGGCAGCCTTGTGTATGAAGTCCAGTCTGCAATCTCTCCAGTCCTCATATAAGCCACTGTACTGTTTCCCTAAAGAAGGTCCTTTGATACCGGTCCTATACTATGTTCTTTTTCTTGAATAAACTGAAGTAAACATTGCAGGTTTGTGAGCCAATTGCTCATTTAGACACACCATTGCATATGCAATTTCCAATGGGCTGGTAGGCAGCTTGGTTTGCATAAGCACAGAGAGGGAGTTAGTTTCCCAGTATGGCAGGTGAAGAGTACTCACCTCAAGACTCCTAATCAGCCCTTGGAGGTCCCTTTCTCCCTGGACAGATCTCTGTTTTTAATATAGGATAGCCGGATGTCTGATTTAGGCTGCCACAATCAACTTGGTGGGGCCAGGCACCTATATCTCAAGTATCATAGTAATGAAATGAGTCATCTAAAGCGACAAAGGAAAATTTGGCCTAAAACCTATTGGCAGCAACACAGTATTCACATTCTTTTCATAACCTGTCACTGAATGAGCTGCCTAATTTTCTGGAAAGAGAGATGTTTCAGTGCCTTCCAATGAATTCACACATTTTACATTTTTAGAATTACTCAATCCCTTGAGCCTCTCTATCGCAACAGTTAGGAAGATCTTAGAGGGAGAATATTCACCTTCAAATGCTACTTGTCAAACGTCCAATGGTCCCTGCCGTTCTCAAAGTAAGTGTCTTTCAGGCCAAATATCTTAGTGACAGAAGGCAACCTAGGACTGTAGTACAGACAGGAGCAGAAAGTGTAAAAATCATAATTGCTTTCTGTTCCTTGAGTAGAGAAACAAGGCTGAATGTTGGGAAGAAAATGGTGGGAAGAAAAGGTGTTGCAGATCGTTCATGCTCAGCACTGTTGCCAAGCCAGGAAGTTGCTCTTGACCTACAGCTCTCTCACCAGGAGACAGGAAGCTCCCTCCTGCCAGGAAGAGGGTCTATGAAAGGTCCTTGAGACAAGAAAAAATTAGCAAGCTACTTTTTACTTCCCTACCACTCACAGTCAGAAAAATGTTTATTCACTTAGTCCCTGCATGCTCTCTTGTGTGCCTCTACTTCTTATTTCAGCATCAGCTTCCAAGGCCAGAAGGTCACCTACTCCTTCCTTTTTCATTTCTTTCACTGGCCTCCTGATCCCCTGACGTGGCCTCTTTGCACACCAGTGCAGTTTGAAAATTGCAAGAAATTAAATTTCAATCTCTCACACAATGGCAGGTGCATCCTTTTCCACTCTGCTGGTGAAAGAATAATAGCAGCTGCCCCACCAGAACAATAAAACTACTATCCAGCTCTCTGTGACTGGCTGTCATTGAACAGCCATGCATAAATATAATAGAGGTCCCAGGGGTGGCATTTCTCTTCTCTTATCAGCTCTGCTGCACACACCAGAATTAGATAAGACACCTAGAAGGATGACAAAAGCTACTATCAATCTGTCTGAACAGAAATAATAAGAGTAATAGTAAAAATATCAATAGATTTATGGAAAATCAGTGGCTATATTATTTTAATGCTGGTTTAATTATTCATTTCAAAAAGCTTTCCTTCTTCTTAAGCTAAGGATGTCTAAGATAGCATATCTAAATCTTTATATTAACCTGACAGATTGATGTCCTTTTGTATGCCTAAAACAAGCTCAAAATATCTTCTAATTAATTTTAAATTAAAAAAAAGGAAAATAAAAATGAAATTAAATATAGTCCTATAAAGTAACCTCTTGAGCCCTTTTAAACATCCACACCACAATGCACATGCACATCCATATCTGGCCTGTCTCATCCTAATGTTTGCAAAGTGATAGTATACGTAATCATGCTAGAATTATTTTGGGACTTATTAACACTAAAATAGTCTGGTGATCTGCCTGATTCCATATCCTTTCTCAGGCAATGCTCTATGGCAGATGTTCCAGAGGAAAACATTAAATTCCCTATAGCGTTCTTGACAATTGTGTAATACTACTGCCTGAGGGGAAACTTAAAACTTTTTCCAGCTGGTAATCAGCTCATATATTGAAGTATGATAATTGTCATTCTACCCAGTGCAACTGCAAATGATATTTTTACCCCTGAGCTTTCCTCTCTGAATCCTACTGATTACTTTCTTTCAGTAGTACCCTGTGAGTGTGGGTTCCCAGGGTTAACTTCATATTACATTTGGTTTTGTTCTTAGGGATCTAAATGACCAGGTTTCAGTTTCATCCATTTTTCTTTTGCGTGTATTTCTGGGGTTTGTCACATGTAGTGCAGATTCTAGCAGTCCTTGACTGTGTCTATAACATGAATTATTTAATATGCCTCTTTAGCATCCATTTTTACCTCTTCACTCCTCAAAATAAAAAGGTTCTATAATTAAACAAATAGTTGTATTCAAAAGTCATGCAGTTCAATCCTTCCCTTCAAAACCACCAATAACTCAGATAGGTCAAATCCATCTTTTTGCAACTGAAATGAAAGTACTCTATGAGGACAATAGTAACTGACAACACCAGATTGCTCTTTGTAACTACATCTGACCACAGTATCGCACCAGCTTCTCCTGAATATATTAGCATTGCTGACTGTCAGTTTTGCATGTCAGATAATCCCATTCAGAGGAGTACTAGTCATTGCAATATTTTCAGAACTGGTCCTATAGAAGCAAGCATTACTGTAAAGTCCACAGAGAAATATGAAGTCAATAAGCACATCCATCTCACTTGAAACCCATTGGCAGATGGAGGATCAGCCTCTCTTCTTCGCTGTGGTGCTCAGAGAATTATCAGCAGAGACTTTTCTTGCACAATTGTGTGAGACTGTGTGGTTACAGTAACTTAAATGCAGAAGGGATGTTGGGAGCACTTCCAATGAACCTTTCCATGCCATAAAATATATAATTGCTGGTCTCAGATTTCCACATGTTGAAATCCATTGACTGGAAGAGATACTGGAATAGATACTTCTGTGGAAAAAAGCGTGCTTTGTGGGCAAGATCTGGTGATATTTGTCCAGTAAAAAAAAGCTTTTTAAAGCTTGGTTGTCCAAATTATTTCCTTTTGTTTATGAGGGAGAAGAAAACAAGAAAAAAACCTCAAGATATGGTTCTGTTTTCTGGTTTTTTTTTTCTTATACATGTTTGAAGGGAAACCAGAAAGCACGAATTCTCCCTTTCAAAAGGAGAGAGGAAAAAATAAGGTCAGCTCTGCATATCTTCTTGATGTATTAGGCAAGGAAATACGCATGAAGCTTTAAAGGTAGGAGGTGTAATGAAGCACCGTTGGGAATAGAAGTCAGTGGGGTGCATGGATGCTTCCTTTTAGAATGATACCAAGGGAGTTAATGTCTGGCCTGGTGATAAAAACCTGGCATCTGTTACAGAAAACACAATGAGCATTGTTGTCATTGAGAGAATGGCTCTGTTTTTCCTGGCAAGACTTACTGTTTGGAAGCTGTTTTAAAATAGAAAAGAAAAAATCTCACTCTCCAAACTTAAAAATAAAGGGCTATGCCAGAATCACATTCTCCATTGTATTTCTAGGAAGTGTTATTGGTTCAATGTTCTAACAACATTATTAACATACCTTAAATACAATTCCTGCTGAAATGCACAGTAAACTGTACAGGTTTTGACATAGGCACCAACTACTGCATTGAATGTGCATAAGCTTAGAAATACAGGCTAAGTCTTCCCAAAGGCTGACCACAGGTACAGGGCACTAGTCCTGCTGGGCTTTCTCCTTTGTCAATAGAGAGCCTGTCAACCTCAGTGCAAGATTCAGAGCACCCAAATTAAGAGGTTCTTAAGACTTTCCCTAGACAAACTTTTTTTTTCCCATTGGAGATTAGTCCCTAGCTAAAGTTCATCTTTGTAGAATGCCCTTCCAAAGCATGTCAAATATTCACATGTGAAATGGGATCACACCCTACTCTCTTCACTAACTTGCCATTTTTACGTGATTTTTTTCTCCAAAGATGAAGAGATTTTGTTTGTACCTTCTAGTCCATATACATTAATAAGATACAAAACATATCCTTTTGCTATGACATAGCTTTTCAGTTTATACCCAGCTAGACTCTGCACTCAATGTTTTTGGTACCAAAGGCAGTGGAGGTGGACAGGAGGCTTTTAATTTTTCTTGCAAATTGGTCTGTCCCTGTTCTGTTGCTCTCTGCTGTTCATTTTCTATCAGCTAAATAAACACAAGAACGGAGAAAAGCTAAAAACAAGCAGTTCTTAATCTTTGAGTTTGATATCACTGATTCCTCTGCTAGGAAACTTCAGACTTAATGAAGAAAATAATGTCCATAGGTGTAGAGCAGAAAAGATAGAAAATGTTGTTCCCAGGCTGCATCACTTGCCTCAGAGCAATGCAAAGGATCATGCTGACTATGACCACAGCTTGTAATGAAAACATTGGTTTCTTTTTCATTTCAGACAATGCTGCCAGTCTGACCCAACTGCAGAAAGCCTAAACTGTTCACTAGACGCAGCAAACTGCACCATGTACAGTTGGTCAATAACCAAGCACATATTGGCCAGTGCAGTCCATGCTCCATTTAATTCCTGGGAGGTGACAAAGGAACAGAGGTGATAAGTGACATTATGGTAAGATTCAGGGCACCAAATTGTCTCTGCTACCAATCCTTGGTGCCACAGCAAGGTGGATGTTGATGCAGCAAAGAGCTGCTAAATAGAATCATAAAAGCATGGAATTTTAAGATGGAAAAGCCCTCTAAGGTCATCAAATCCAACTGTTTACCCAGCACCACCATGTTATCACTAAACCATGTCCCCAAATGCCACATCCACACGTTTTTTGAACACTTCATTATGTACAATCTCTCCAGCCGTAGCCAAGATATGCTCGTGCCTCTGGTAAGTCCGTGCCTGATTCAGTCAATTCCACAGCTCAAACTGCATTTCAGAAAGCTGAGAATCCTTCCATGATTTGTTGAAGCCACCATCAGATGCCTTGTCTAGCTGCCATATTGCCTCATTGAGAAGCAATACAGTGGGCCTGATGGGTAGGTCAAGAAAAGTTTGTTTCATCTCTTTGCAACTGGAAAATGCTCTTTTAATTTTCTGTAGAATTAAAACTGAAATTTCAATTAAACAAATCATAGGAGAAAGCAAACAAAAAGTACATTGAGAAAACTGATTTAAAGCCAAAACAAAACAAAAACCCCAAAGACACCTCAAATGTTATTTTAGATTTTCTACAATGACTAACTTTGTAGGTAAGAAAGCCTAGTTCAGGCTGGTCCAGTTATTCAAAAGTAACTTATAAAGCCAGGAAGCTCAGAGCTTTGATAAATATATGGGAAATTTCAAATACCATCTGCTTCATCCATTTTTGAATGCGCAGAATGCATAAATAACCCTGCTAACCTCAAGCCTCTATGCTTTCACCAGCATGGAAGGAGTACCACAGAAGGCACACTTCAGTCCTTTAGCTGACAGTGCATATGTATCTAAATGTGCTTTGAACAGTTTAGATTCATTTTCAGATTCGCATTTCTGGGCAGTCTAATTTACCTCTGGAAACCTGGAGTTTATTTCCTCCTACTCTGTGCATCCCATAACCTCTGCCAGAAAGGCCAATCCTCATTTTAGCAGTAGCAGAGAAGTGTCAGAAAATCTGAAACTGCAGAATTCATTAGTTTCACAGGATTGCATAGGGGATCACAGAGCTCTTATTGGTTTTGTCTTTGTTGGATTTTGTTTCTGCAAACCCTCTGTCAGCATAAGGAAAGATTATTGATACCTATGGATCATTACACATGCGTTTCTCTTCATGTGGATGGCTATGCTCCACCAGAGAAAACACATTAAGTTGCCTCCTTCTCTGGCAACATCAAGTGCATGCATTGGGTCTGCCAGGCCAAAAAACTTCTTCTAGGCTATGGGAATGTGCATTATCAAACAGCTACCAAACACTCTTCTGGGCTGTAAACAATCTCTCATATGAAACCAAAAAACATCTTGAAGCCATACTGGCATCCCTCTAATGGCTCCTACATGCTGGGAAGCCCCTTCTTTGACATAGCCTCCCTGATGTGCTGGTGTTAAATTTTCCCTCTGGTGAGATAACAAGGAGGGAATTGTTTAGAAGTGTTTGTTTGTTTGATGCTGTTCTCCCTTCTTTCTGTTTTTTCATGTCTTTTGTTTACACTTAAGGAAAGATTTGTGTGACTATAAATGATTGAAGCACAATTTTCTCAATCTTACCCCTATCGCTTCTTTGTGCAGTGTGCCATCCTTTCTTCCTGTGACTCTCCCATTTGTGAAAAAAAGCACTGCTAATTACATAGATTAGCTTCAAATCCGGGATCAAAGGTTTAGTGTTCAGATTTTCTGCTCTTCAGGCATTTTATTTTCTTTCTCTAGTTATGAGAAATTTGCAAAGCTCACTACAGTATTGAATTGATTTTCTGTTCTGTAAGTTGAGGAAAAAAGGCTAACTGGGGATGGGGAATATTCTTAGTTGACTTTATCCGGTGTTTTGGGAGGTTGATATATTTCATTGTGTCATTAAGATACAGAGTGATGGTTTTAGAGAGGGTTTATGGACACCTACAGCTGGAAGCCACACTGCTGAGAAAGGAAAGGCTGCCACTGTGTCACTTTACCGTTCACAGGAGTGATAAAACTGAACTGACTCTAGGCACATAAGTCTATTTATACACATTTGCTAGATTAAATGAAAAGACTTGTTCTTTTCTATCAAAAATCTGTACATTCATTCAGAGTGGGCAGCTGGCATTTTGAAAAGCTGTTCTGGGCTTTTCAGAAAAAAATTTATACTTAACTGGCATGAGAGACCTCCATTTCAAACATTGACAAAGACAGCACTTGTGAGAGTGCATTGTTCCTATGGGCAGCAGTCACTGGGAGGTCCAGGTGCACTTCTCAGTCAAGTTCAGCTCAGCTTTTTTTCTCAGCTTTTATCAGAATTTATTACCAAAAAGAACTCAAACAAAAACAGAAACAAAAACAAAACAAAACAAAACAAAACATACAAACCAAAAAAAAAGGGGGTGTGGGGAGCAGAGGGAGATATTTTTGTCTTTAAAGTTGGGTTTACTCCTCATTTTCCTTTGTAAACAAATTTCATCTTTGATTCAGTTTTGGCAATAAAACTTTACAAATTGATTACACTTTGAACAACGATTTAACATTATACCTTGACGTGCTGGGTTAAAATAATCCCAGATGTATTACTCCTGGAATAAACAGGGTTACACTGAAAATCAACCTATGAAGTGAAAAATATGTACATGAAAGTAGATATTACTAATGCTGTACTTAAAACTTTCAGCCAAGGTAAAGAACTTAATGACATGGGGGTGGCAAAGATGAAGTTAGATAAAAGCATAGCTTTTCACAGTATTGTATTGGAGTTATTTTTCTTATGTACAACCACTACAGAGCTTTCCTTTCTCTTAGCAATAGCCCGTCAAAAACGTACAAAAATGGCAGATGACTAAGACATCCTTAACAACAAGCAGTATACCATGTGCTCAGTGTCTGCCTGAGCTAATTAAAATAGAAGCTGAAAGAATAAGCAGCAGATCCACTACATGGTTTGCTTTTATGTAAGTTGGATTTATTTGTGTTCAAGCTTACAGATAAACAGTTCATGTTCAAGAAACTGACTGCACGTTCAGTCTGTAATGTGATATTTTATTTCTTGAAAGCTGCTCAAGATTAAAAAAAAATGCCCTTCATTTTATCATCAGCTACATTTTATCATCAAAGACAATGAAAGTGCAGGATTAAGGTTTACTCTCCCACACACTGAAGAAAATTGTTGCATTCCTGCACCCCAATTGGCTGAAGATTACAAGGGATGGATGTATTTTCTTTCTCTTTTCTTTTGTTTCTTGTTTTTAGGAAACTTGAACACTCTCTTTCCTTGGTTTTTCCACTTGTCCATCTAAAACCTCTAATGGGAATTTATCAAAGGTGCTTGGTCACACTCCCAAGCCCTGGGAATGGTTTTATTTATGTTGTCACACAGGTTAAAAAACAACAACAACAACAACAACAACAACAACAACAACAACAAAGCCACCAAGCATTTTCCTCTGGTTTTGCTTTTTGAGCCAATGAGGAAAAAATGTATTGAACAAACACACGACAATAAAATAATAACATATCAAGAAAATTTCCTCTGTATTTCAAGCTAATTATTGTTTTCTGCTTTGCTTACACAGCTGAGAAGCATTTAAGGTTATGCAAATTGTAAAAAGGGTTCATATACAAACCACACCTTCATCTACTAGTCTTCCAGCAGCGAATCACTCTTCCCCCTCAACCACCACTTTCAAGTTCTACAGCTTAGTGTAACCATTTTAATTGATTTTTTTTCTTGAAAACATGAAGATAAACCATACATGAATCAAGACATGAATGAATCAGCCTCTGTTCTAGCTTATTGATGTACTCATCATTTATATCCTTGCATAATTTATAGAAACTGAAACAGTAGCTGGGCTTTGCATTCAGACGAATGTGACTTGTTTACACAGTCCAATAGGGTTCCATGTTCCATGTATTAGAGAGTGTTCAAAGGAGGGCAATGAAGATGGTGAAGGGCCTTGAGAGAAAGCCATATGAGGAGCAGATGAGGTCACTGGGTCCGCTCAGCCTGGAGAAGAGGAGGCTGAGGGGAGATCTCATTGTAGAATCACAGAATAATAAAATCACAGAGTATGCCGAGTTGGAAGGGACCCATGAGGAGGGACCCATGAGGACCACTGAGTCCAACTCCTGGCCCTGCACAGGACCATCCCAAGAGTCACACCATGTACCCGAGAGTATCGTCCAAATACTTCTTGAACTCTGTCAGGCTTGGTGCTGTGATCATTTTCCTGGGGAGCCTGTTCCAGTACCCAATCACCCTCTGAGTGAAGAACCTCTTTCTAATATCCAACCTAAACCTCCCCTGACACAACTTCAGGCCATTCCCTCGCATTCTGTCCCTGGTCACCACAGAGAAGAGATCAGTGCCTGCCCCTCCTCTTCTGCTCAGGGGGAAGTTGTAGACTGCAATGAGGTCTCCCCTCAGTCTCCTCTTCTCCAGGGTGAACAGACCAAGTGACCTCAGCCACTCCTCAGACAGCTTCCCCTCAAAGCCCTTCACCACCTTTATTTCCCTCCTTTGGATACTCTCTAACAGCTTAATACCTTTCTTATATTGTGGTGCCCAAAACTGCACATAATATTCAAGATGAGGCCACATCAGTGCAGAGCAAAGAGGGGCAATCCCCTCCCTTGACCAGCTGGCGATGCTTTGCCTGATGTCGCCCAGGACACAGTTGGCCTCCTGACTGCCAGGGCACTGCTGACTCATCTTCAACTTGCTGTTGACGAGGACCCCCAGGTCCCTTTCTATAGCACTGCTTTCCAGCATCTCATTTCCCAGTCTGTAAAAACATCCAGGGTTGGCTCATCCTAGATGCAGAATCTGGCACTGTCCCTTATTGAACTTCATATGATGGTTGATTGTCCAGTTCTCTAATTTGTTGAGGTCTCTCTGCAGGGCCTCCCTGCCTCTCAGGGAGTCAGCAGCTCTTCTGAGTTTTGTGTCATCTGCAAAACTGCTATCACTTCCAGGCACTGATCTCTTCTCTGTAGTGACCAGTGACAGGACCCAAGGGAATGGCCTGAAGTTGTGTCAGGGGAGGTTTAGATTGGATATTAAAAAAAAGTTCTTCACCCTGAGTGTGATTGGGCACTGGAACAGGCTCCCCAGGAAAGTGATCACAGCACCAAGCCTGACAGAGTTCAAGAAGCATTTGGATGATACTCTTGGGCACATGGTGTGACTCTTGGGATGGTCCTGTGCAGGGCTAAGGGGTGGACTCGATGTTCCTTCTGGGTCTCTTCCAACTGGGTATATTCTGTGATACCTCCCTGACATAGCTGTTCCCCAGCTCCTGGAGTTGTCCCTAAGATAGCCAGGATTCAGCTTCTGGGACCAGCACTTCCTAAATGGCTGAATTTTGCATGTTAAACTCAGTTGTCTTCTGTCACTAACCTTAAAGAGAATGAGATTTGATGCCACAAAAAGCAAGTCACTATAACTATTCCCAAGATTTTTTGAAAACTCTTATTATCAGCATGTTCCCTTCTGTTTTCTGTATCCTCTCTGGACACATATCACAGGGACAAGGACTAATGGGAACATAACACCTGTCAGATTCCCTCAAAGATCCCCCCAGGGAATGTTATTCTTCCTCCATTCACTCCCCTTCCTCAGAAATATACCCTACAGTTCTCCCAGGCACCAGTGACAAGGGTCCATTACAGACTACCTGCCTCCAGTCTGTCTCTTATTTTGGATTTCATTGGCCTTTGGTAGGGCAATTCTGTTTCTATCATCTCTGTTGGTTGCATTGTCACAGGGATATGTCTTTTATATGCTGAATTTTAAAAGGTCCCGGGGAAGAATTTGTGTCTCTCTTGAGTATCTGTTTGAATTGCTCAGATTTAACAGTTACAATTACAAAATAGTAGAAGCCTATAGGTGAGGAAAGACTTTTCTGGATTGGAAGGATAGTTTTGCTTTGATTGTAACTGTCAAAGGGGATTTCACAGCTATCCACATTACATCGCACCCCTGCAGCTGACATCAGAGCAACCTTTGCTGCTTGAGTAAAAGGAGGCTCAGGGAGATACATTATTCAATTTTACATAGAGAAGGAACATAAAATGTGTTTTCAGAAGCAGTCCAGAACTCCACATTTAATAACATCTGTATTTAAAAAGAAACATGGGGTCCTGGTCTTAATAAGTTATTGTTATTTCCTAAAGTCACAGATTAAATGTTTGTTTGTGGGAAAGTCAGAAATCTCAAAACAGCCATGTCCCATTAACACAGCACATCAAACATCGTAGACTCATTTCTAATTCAGCTGAAGACTGAGGATTTATACCACTGACGACAGCCATGCATATGGTCACATATAGTCAGGAAATTAATAACTTTGCTTGAACCAAATGAGCAATGGTGCAATAAAAATATATCCTGCAAAGGGATCTGCAAGGGGAAATGGGAGGAGAGCTTACCTCATATGAGAAGAACAAAACCTGTCTCACTCTGGACCCTACTCCTCTGCAAAACACAGCACAGGAAAGGGCCTAAACCTCAAAATATTACCAGGGAGATATTTCCAGGCCAGCAACTCAACTTACATGACAGTGTGTGTCCAGGGTGCCAAGAGGGCACCAAAAGATCTTCCTTGTGCTCAGAAGCCTGGTTTCTGAACAGTTCCCAGTCCTGGACTGCAGGATGCTGATAAGTATGTTTGGCTTGTCACTGATGAGTAAGTTTGGCTTGTGAGTCACCTAAATGGCTGTACTAACTAAGAAGTCAAGATTGCTTGCTCTATGTCTGATTATGAAGTAAGAAACTACATATTATATTTGGCTAGGTCAGGTACAGTTTTGATATTTGATTCTGCAACCACAGCTAGATTTTGGAAGCAGTCAGACAACAACCATGCACAGAAGTTCTGGGAGACAGTACAAGAGCGTGCACTCTCTTCATATTTCTGATATTCCCAAAGAGAAACAAACATGGGGGAAAAAAAGAAAAAAAAAAAAGAAAAAGCTGTGAGTCTTTTTTAACACATTATAATGCAGTGAGAAGGAGCACAAATTCTGATTTGGTTTGCTTTGCTCTGCTGTGGTACTTAGCCCTCAATGACTTCAATCTACCACCTCAGGCAGAAGAAAACTCCATTAACCTACCTGGAAAGTGTGCTTCCAGAACAGAAGCAGGACCAGTCAGCCCCTAAGTGGGTTAAACAGAAAATGTACCTACTCTAGATTAAAAATTAAACAGCTTTGCATAGTGACACTTTGCTGACTTGGGCTGTTTCAGTGACATAGTATATGAACTGATACCATGAACATGCCCCTCCTGTTTGCAGAAAGATGTTGCACAGACATCTGCCTTGTTTATATCTATGGCCACCTACTGTCTTGTTTATCTGATTAATATTTTATTTATTTTTTGTGTAATCACCATATCCATTCATATAGTAATTAAAATCAGAAGTATATTTTTTGTATGAATATCTCCACTGAGTTGTGACACTTGTTCTAGACAGTGTACATGAACAGCTTTTATCCAGATTTTGTGACCTAGAACTAGAATTCTTTTGAAGTAATTAGCCATCACAGACAAGTATTAAGTCAGATGACAATCAAATACAACAAAACATAAAATGGATTATTTTTTCTCTCAGGTTGCCATTCAGTACACTTATGTGAAATGAAAGGTACATTTTACATTAATGTAGCTATATGACATCTAAAAATAAATATGTTGTGATCTCACCTTTACCCAGGAGCAAATGAGACAAAGCTAAAGTTGCCTTTTCAGAGGAATGTGGATGGATGTTGAAGACATGCAGACAGAAGAGGTACTTGGGCCACCTGGGCCAGTGGTGTTATTTGTAGCATCAATTCAAAGTGCTCTGAAATCAATAGCCACCTAAGAGACCTTGATGGGCTTTGGACCCTTAGCCCCTATGACGAAACTAAGTATCTGCTTGAATTTAACTGAGAATTTCAGTTTGCACTTAAATTTCAATAAAGCAAATAATGTAATCTATTCTTTCTTGTGAGTTATCACAATTTCTTTATTGACAGTTGAGCAAGGTTTGTTCCTCAGATGCTAGATGTATACTTATATATTTTTGTTAAAGAGATCAGATGTCAGAGTAGAATTAGGTGTTTGAAGGCTCCTGACAGTAAAACACAAATGGAGGTAAGACACACTGTACACTGCAGTAAAAACAGACTGTGCATATTGGAAGAAGGTTCTTATTGTAAGTGTACAAGAAGAAATCCTTGAAATAACTTTCAAGAAGCTAAGTCTCACAACTAAGTTAATGGCTCATTCTATTCCAGCTTTCTTTGTTGAATGAACATTTGCTTTTCATATTTGGAGTTACCCTCTTTTGTGTGTGACCACACCTTTTGGGTGATCTTACCTGCCTTCCCAAGGGAAACATATCCCTGGCTGCCAACCACCAGCAGGACACAGTGTTTCTAAGCTTGGAGCTTTGCTTGTAGAAGATGGGAAGAACCTGTCTGACTCATGATACACCTTTACCCCACTGTTCAGAATCACAGTGCAAGAGGGATCCTCTGCCAGCAATGGGTCTGCTGACTCCACAACAGTCACTGTCTTCCCAAGGAGTGAGTGGGGGCCTCCCAGGCACCCCTTGGCAGCGCACAGGTAGCACTCCTTGGCTACCCTGAGCTCCAAACTCCCACAGCCCAAATGGTGGTGGCAGCCCGGATGTGCCCACAACCAAAGGTCATGAATGCATGAAGGGGCAGACCCAAAGCATCTCCCTGCTGCAGGCAATCGTGCCTACAGCACTTCCCAAAGTGCAGTAGGCCTCACAAAGATGTGAATATGGAGCAATCACATGGCCAGGGCAGTGGAAAAGAGCCTTAAAATCTGCTCCCAACTGTTTCCCACAGGGTGTTTACTTCCTTCCAGCTGACAGGCACGACTGAATGTACAAACACTCCTTGTGCCTGTGTGGAAAAATCAAACAAGTAAACTTTCAGCAGCAATTTAAATTTGTGTGACTTTACTCTGAGGCACACGAAGAGTGATTATATGGTAGATAACTGCCTCTTAGCTGGGAGATGATAACAAAGAACTGGGAGTTCGAAGACTACCCAGTCACCTCTTCAGTTATGATAATAACTGGGATACAACTGATAACAGACTGTGAAACAGAATTGCCATTACACTTAACAACAGATGGGCAATTTTTCACAAATCCCTTCAATATTGAAAAGTGTACGTCAATGATTTTAGCCGCATTTAAGTAAACAGACTTCGGCTCTTCGAGGCAGGGAGACTCAGGTATGAATTCAGAGAGAAGAGAAGCAAAACAGGGACCTGCCCTGAGCAAAGCTCCTATGGGGTAGCAGCATCATCCTTCTGGTACTCATTCCCCTCAGCAGGTCCTCTGCCTGCATAAATGACGAGCCCTGGCTGGAAAATCACAGGGGAAAAAAAGAGGGAGTGGGCTAGGGATCACAAAACCTCAAACTGGGAAAAAAATTAAAGAACAGAGAAAGGCAGACAAGTGGGACGTGGGAGAGAAAATTGTCTAGCGGAAGAAATACTGGTACTTGTCAGAGGGTGGACATCTCATTCCTGCCAACCCACTTCCCCACAGGAGGCAGGAGTGCTGCAGGAAGGAGCAGGGTGACTAAAAGCACCACATACTCCCCCTGAACCAGGACTGAAAAAAGGGCTGAACTCGACCGTGACAGATGAAATCTATGGGGCCTGATGGGCTTAATCCCAGAATCCTCAAAGAGCTAGCTGATGTCACCACAAAACCTCTCTCAATGATTTTTGAGCTGTCTTGGGAATTCAGAGAGGACGCAGATGACTAGAAGCTGATGAACATTGTCCCAATTTTTGAGAAGGGCAAGAAGGAGAACCCAGGAAACTACTGTCAGTTTCACTTCAGTGCCTGGTAAAAGTTATAGAGAAGATTATTCTGGGAGGTATTGAAAAACACCTGAAGGACAATGCAATCATTGGTTTCATGGGAGGACAATCCTGCTTGTCAAACCCGATTTCCTTCTAGGACAAGAGAGCCCACCTAGGTGATCAAGGGAAGCCAGTCAATGTAATATTTTTTGATTTCAGTAAAGCTTTCAATACTGTTCGATCTCACAGGATCTTTCTGAACATAATGTCCAGCACACAGCTGGATAAACACATCATGAGGTGGGCATAGAGAGTAATGGTGAATGGGGTGACATCAGACCTGCAATCTGTCAATAGTGGGGTTCCAAAGAACTCCATCTCAGGCCCTGTGCTCTTCAACATCTTCATAAATGACTTGGATGCAGGACTGGAAGGGACACTAAGCAAATTTGCAGATGACACAAAACTCAGAAGAGCTGTTGACTCCCTGGAAGAGGCCCTGCAGAGAGACCTCAACAAATTAGAGGACTGGGCAATCACCAACCATGTGAAGTTCAACAAGGGGAAGCTCTGGATTCTGCACCTGGGATGGGGCAACCCTGGATGTACATACAGACTGGGAAATGAGATGCTGGAAAGCAGTGCCATGGAAAGGGACCTTGGGGTCCTTGTCAACAGCAAGTTGAAGATGAGTCAGCAGTGCCCTGGCAGCCAGGAGGTCAACTGTGTCCTGGGCGACATCAGGCAAAGCATCGCCAGCTGGTCGAGGGAGGGTATTGTCTCGCTCTGCTCTGCACTGGTGCAGCCTCACCTTGAATACTGTGTGTAGTTTTGAGCACCACAATATAAGAAAGGTATTAAGCTGTTAGAGAGTATCCAAAGGAGGGAAATAAAGGTGGTGAAGGGCCTTGAGGGGAAGCTGTACGAGGAGCAGCTGGGGTCACTTTAGTCTGTTCAGCCTGGAGAAGAGAAGACTGAGGGGAGACCTCATTGCAGTCTACAACTTTGTCATGAGGGGCAGGCACTGATCTCTTCTCTGTGGTGACCAGGGACAGAATGCGAGGGAATGGCCTGAAGTTGTGTCAGGGGAGGTTTAGGTTGGATATTAGAAAGAGGTTCTTCACTCAGAGGGTAGTTGGGCACTGGAACAGGCTCCCCAGGAAAATGATCACAGCACCAAGCCTGACAGAGTTCAAGAAGTATTTGGACGATACTCTCAGGTACATGGTGTGACTCTTGGGATGGTCCTGTGCAGGGCCAGGAGTTGGACGCAATGATCCTTGTGGTCCCTTCCAACTTGGCATATTCTGTGGTTCTGTGATTCTGTGGCTGACTGTACAGCTTGAGGTGTTGGTGCTTGGATGAGACACAAAGCCAAGGTGATGTTTACCGCCTATGCATCAAAGCTCTTATCATTTTTACTTCAGATGAGCAGGATGTGATACCTGGTTTCCTGGCCAAATTTAACCAGGGCATTTATTTGTTTATTCCCCCTTCATTTTACACAGTGTTTGTGGTGGCATTCAGCACTGCTGAGTGCTCTGAAATGGATGCTGTTGTTCTCCCTGACAGAAGTCATGGTTGAGAAAAATAATTTTAGCAAAGCCAACTATCTTTTCAATAATATTTTAGTTGAAAATGCTTATCCACCCTTATAGATCTACCACCTATGTCTCAGCTTCAGTTCTGCAGCAAGAATTCCTGTAGTCTCTCCAATGAATCTTCACTACACACAAATCAAATCAAGAGAAGCTTTTATTGACATGAAATATAACAGAGAGAGAGCATTTACTAGGCTATATATCCTAATCAAATGGATTTGCCTTTCAAATTTCCAGCATGATTTAGAATTTTCACATGTTACTCTGGTGCAAAAATTGTTGTCATGCATGACCAAACTGCATTATGCTTTCAAAATTGTCACCATGTTGAAAGGAATATAGAATACCAACATCAGAGGTAATTCAGCTGTAGATCATTCTCCTTTGTGGGAGGAATTGGGTTTTGGCCAGCAGGACCAATCATCCATCTTTCTGCAATAAAATGTAGAGCAGCACATTAATGTATTTGGGCGATTTTGAACAACCAGTTCCATTTTATAGCAGCTGTTAGTGTTTGTAGACAAATACCTGTTATTCCATATTTATTAACCATTAATTTATAGGCCAGATCTCTAGCTGACTTACATCTGAACTTCTTCATTAAGCTTGCTTCCCTGTATTACACAAGCTTAATATACTGCTTATGTCCTAACACCTCCATGTTTATAAATAAGGTATTTCAGACAGAAAAGAACACTCCTTAATGCTTTGCTTGGAAAAAACACTGCCTCCTTTGATACGAGTACATGAGAGGGTCAGGGATTAAGGGCAGATAGTGACCAGTGGAAAATATAACGTTTGATTGTCTTGCATCCATGCATAACTGATCCAAAGATTTTAGATTTTAAAACTTAGAGTACTATTTAACACTGACAAAAGCCTCCTGGGGAAAAGGGATTGATTCAGAGCTGCAGAAATAAGACATATCAAATGCCTTGAATGTAATTAACAAAATACCTAATTGAATTGATGCTTTTGAACCAGAAGGCCTTGGTCCTCAGTCTGACCTCACATATAGCCATATCACTCAGCACTCCCAATACAGGAATGAGCCACACAGTCTCCTTACATAAGTCAGTCATTGATGATTTTGTCCTTGACTTTAGATATTTTTCATAAACATTAGAACCTGTGGGGACAATTATTGGTACCCCTTAGCTAAGTATGGATTACAGACCATGACTTAATAGGCCTGATCAACCAATTTCTGTGCTGTTGAAACACTACTAACAATGCTGGTTAGGCGCAGAAGCAAATGGAGGAGCTGCCAGGGGGCTCTGATTTGAGTCAGAAATGCATTCAGCAGGAATCTAAGCAGCAAGCAAGGACTGACTGTGCTCCAAGCAAAAGAAAAGGAAGAAAAATTAATGCAGCTGTAATTGTTTTGGTTTAAAAATGTGTCATTAAATGCAAATTTAATGCTTATTTTTTCCCCCCAGAGAACTCAGTGTTTGAATAAACCACAGTCGTCCCTCCTCTCAGTGCTGTCAGATCATTTGTCACAGACCGTGCTGGTCAGCTGGGTCCACTTCCAACCCCTATGCATGCTACTTTACCTTACATTTTTGGATGCCCTGTTTGCCCAGACATAAGAAAAGATTCATAACAGTATTTCTGGCCTTTGCACAGGGTCAGTGGTTTGTTAATGTTTCAGCCATGCCAGTGTGTGCTAAAATGTTCTGTACCTTCTTTGAAAGAAACCTCATCATAAATTCAAGTAGTCTGAAAAATGAACCATGGCCTAATGTTTTATAATCATCTACAAAGAGTCTTTGGTTACAAACCAAACACTGAGCTTCTTTGTAGGAGAATGCAAGTTGTATGAGCAAACACAGTCACCTCCATGGCCCCTGTTCCCACTTGCTCTCCAAATCTTGAGAGGGCAAGAATACAAATTCCTTCATGTTCCCATTTGCTGGGTGATAACACCATTAATGACAGCAGTGTTGACAAGGCAGGGCCATTTATCAGTCTCTTGCCTGACCTCATTCAGAGCTCAGCTAGAGATGATGAACTGGATGTCACCAGGCACTGTTGCCTGCCCACAGGGGCTGCCAGCTCAGGACCTCTGCAGACCCTCCAATGCTCTACAGAGGCAGAACTCTCTCCATTTGCCAGGCACAACAATTTGGGTTGATTGTGGGTCAAGCATGACAAATAGGGTAAAAAACACCAAAGTGCTGCCTTCAGGATCATTTCATCCCACTTCAATCTCACCTAGTTGTTCCTTTACCAAGGTGGGAAGCCCACTCTCCTTGGGTAGCTGAAAGAAACTAAGGTCCCTGTGCTGCTGCTTACATGATCTTACATCTTACAGCACAAAAGGTACACACCAAATGTAGTTTTCAGGGATGTGTGTAAAATAAATTTAATTGAAGGAGAAAGTGTGGATGGAGCTACAAGTGCCAGCAAGGTATGTGGCAATACCTGATCTTTCTCATCACAAAACCTTGTTTTCCAGCTGGTCTGAATTTTGTCAGACTCTGGGGAAAGGTGAGAGGAAGTTTTTGTCTCCCCATGACTGAATCTTTTTTTTAATTATTTGATAGAGTTTCAGCAAAGTGGTTTAGCCATTTCCACGAATGAAACTGGGGGCAGGGGAAAGAGAGAGAAATGTTGTCAAGGCAACAGTAATACATTATCTTCTAACTTCTGAGTGCCTGAGTAGGCAACCTTTATCTTCTTTTCATGTCGTTTTTATACATAAATAATAGTAATAATGTTGGAGACAATTATTCTCATCCATTTTAAGAAAAGAGCATGCCAGGATAGTGAAGGGACAGTTAGACATGCATTTGCAAACACAACAAACTGGCACCTTCATATTGTTGGCTGCTGGATCTCCTACTGCTATTTTGAAAACAGACTTTCAGGGCCTATCTCTTTAAATTGCCCTCCAATCGGACAAGATCAAGAAACTCATTTCCCTGGCTTGAAGTGCAATTGACAACCTCCATGCATTTTAAGCATATGTTAGTGTTCAGTAATCATTTCCCTCCAGATTTTATGGCTCATTGTTATTTTTCACACAGCAATATTATTTAAATGAGGAGAAAAGCTCTGCTTTATGTTTTGAAGAATGTCCTTGGGGAGAGGATTTTAATTTCTGCATGATGAGGGAGACTTTTTAATCATATTGCATCAGTTACCATTTGTCAGATAAAATGTGTTCTTACTATAAACTGAGCCTACAGCACATTTGTAAAGTGCACTAAGTGAAAGAAAAGAAAAAGAAAAGAAAACCCCACAAAAACTGGCCTTTCATGAGTCCTGCTGGCTTTGCATGCTTTCCTTTCATTCTCCTAGAGCAAATGAAGATGGTCGAAAAATTTCAAGGGATTGGCTTTTGAGTTTTTTTATTGGAAAAATACGAAATACAGAAATATTGGAAGTACATACAGGAATGTGGGTAAGATATTGTTTTATAAAAAACAAGTTGAGTGGAGAGCGACAGTAATACTTGAATAGATCATTTTGTGTTTCTACTCAGAAAACCTTTTATTTCCTTTTTTTTTTTACATTTATGTATTATTTTTCTTTAGGTTATTTCTGGTATTTTAATACTGTTACTCCATTTGCAGTATATTTGCATACTGCAAAATATGGAGGCAACAATTCCTAGAAAACAGACCACTGGGCTACTGAAGTTTAAATTCTATGCAGGGTTTTGCCACTGAAGATTGCTCTGACCTATATGGCAAGCCATTTTATTTCTGTTTCTCTGTTCCCCAGGCTACAAAATGGTAATGATATAGGATGTCACTGATTAAGTACTTCATATCTATAACAAAGACTTTGTGGAAAAACCGGGTTTCATTAATTGTAATATATAAAATTGTTATATATAAAATATATAGTATAAGTGTTTATTTGTACATAAGAAATCTAATAGGTATGAGAACATATCAGACATGTTTTAGGAGATGTCAATATTATTGATTTTGTTCTTATTTGGATTTAAATGGTCCCAAAAAGTAGGACTTTTTCCATTAAGAAGCCTTCCCTGACTTCTGCTCATGTCTTGCAGCATCCAGCAGGGCCTGTGTCTTTGGTTTGCCCTAGGTACTAGTCTTCTGTGCTGCTTCCCACATCATCAGAGTTTGTCACTTTTCTGGTACAGGAAGTTGAGCTCACATTTCTTCTTCCTTAAGTGTTCTGACATGTTCTGACATGCTCTGTATGTTCTGACAACCCATACAGCTTTGTATCTACCTAATACGTGTGTAGGTACTGGATCTGATCCAGCACTGTACACCAATTAAGTAACTGCTCTTTGAGAATAGATGTGACATTTAAAAAATCGCAGAAAAACCAGTTTCAGCAAAACATCAAGCAAAACATTAGCAGCACTATGAAGAATTTCTGAGAATATCAGAGACTAACAAAAATAATCCCATGGCAAGAAGAGGAAAATAAACTTATTAAATAACAGCCAAATCAGCCAGTGTGAGAATCTCATGACGTAGTGCAAAGCACTACGTGTGCCTACACCACATCACAACCACAGAGACACAGGATGTTATCAGTACAATGCAAACATTCACTCAGCTGTCATTAAACCACAGGCTGTGTTTGCTCTTGGGTTGTTTAACTAATTTTGAGATGAATTTCGTGGAATCAGCTGTTCTGCTATATAACTTACACCACCTGTTCTCCACCTGACAGGGTGAACTAAGCCACATCTTGTTGTGTGGCAGCACCAAAGAAACAAAGCCACAAATGCTTTCTCCTCCTCCCCAGCAACAGAATATTACACTAGTGCACAGAGAAATTGGACCCCACACCTGAAAATGCTTAAATGTGTGTTGAATTTTACTACTGAACTTCATAGTTTGACCTAGTGCAGGGTTTAATCCTGCCTGTAATTAAATAAAAGGCAGGATTCCTACCATGATGAAACTATGTTCTTATGCCTTTGGAGGAATAGGAATATGGGTTTGTACCCATAGATGTATGTGTGACTTTTCTCACTAAGTGTGCATCAATCAAACCCTCTGTTCCAAATAATAACAATAATTAAGTACATTGCATTAACAAGAGGCAGATATTGTGGTGCTGGCAAGGGTCAAAAGAGTTCATGCACTTCTAACATGATCAGTACAGAATTTACTCACTGCTAGGCTTGAAAAGCAAACATGGATGTTGTTTATCTGTCATTTTAATTATTACTATATCACTGACATGCCGGAGAAATCAACAGCTGTGAAACAGCAGCTGGCAGCTGTGTTTCCTGAACTATTCCTGCTATCAAAGAGATAAAACACCTAATCGTTTTTTAGCTCTTCCAGAAGCATAAATATGCTTTTCAAAGAGTAATGTAAGTCTTGTTGTGGACACACACACATATATGCGCATATACAGTGACATCTCTTTAGTTAAAGGAAAACTGAGGGTCAGACACAAAAAAACCTGAAGTCTTTCAAGATTAGACAATTATCAAAACTAGAAATGGCTATAGATGTCCTCACTCACAGCTTTCCTTGGGATATTAGGACAATTCAAACAACAAACAACAGCAAGTGTGGCAGCACCAAGCAAGCATTAAATGGGTTTGATGAGATGGGCTCTCCAGGAATTCTGTGCAGTTTTGGTCTGATAAGGATTTGCAACGTACTGAAATGCCCCAGTCTAGCTCACTTCTCAGCCATGACTGTTCCATATCTATTCTTGCACAACATCGATAGCATGAGAGCTTTAACCAGGCAAGACTAATAAATGCCAACATACATGACTGCAGTCACATCATCTGTCTTAGGTACTTTTGCTCAGAGATTGCCTCAGCCTCATTTGCTGCATAGTGAATGAATGACACTTTTGCAGATTTAAACTTTGCTTTATTTTACTTCTTGTTTCTCTGAGGCACAAGGACTTTATTCTCTGTTCTTGGTCTCACTGGCAAAGAGCACAGTTTCCTTTCTCTGCCACAAAGAATATACATACAGCATAGAGACAGAAGAAACACTGTTGTGATTTCTCCTTGGGTGATTTCAACAGATCAAATAGCTAAAAGCAACAGCGTCCCTGTCTTGTTTACATTCCTGCTGAGCAGGTACAGGCAGGGCACAGATCCATACATGTCTACCAGGGCACCACTGTGCACGCACAAAAATTCCTCTAGAAATTGAAGCTCTGCCAAGGGGAAACTCAAGGGTCTTTTCACAGTGTCTAAGGTGGGGATTAACGCTTGCAATTGTATGCAGCTTTTAATTTCCTTGGGGCAACATTTCTCATGCAGTAGAGGCATAGTTCTACGGTTTATTTTGCTTCTAGTTACTTGGCACACCTTTCATAGAAAGCATAATAGAATATTATCTTGACTTGCTCTTGCTGCTTTACAGATAACAACTTTTCAGCAGTGCCTTGTCCAGTCTGAGTACACTTTCAAAGCACTAGCCAAAAGGAACTGTTTTCCACATTTTGAAACTTCAGGTTCTCCTTTTGTGTCAATTTTGTAAATGTCTCACTTAGCCCAAATTTTTACATGCAATTCCTGAATCTGACTACCACCCCTTTTGTACATCTGACAACAAAACAGATTTTTGCAAGGAATGAATATAATGACTTTTGTAAAGTCAGGCCTGACATTAGATTTAACCAGAACTGTGAAATCCGAAATAATTGGGCATTTTTGAAAATATGACCAAAATCTGTACTCTTTCTAGGGAAATAGTGACCTTTTTTCCCACCAATGGGTCAGTAGTGGCACATGTAGTAAGTTTCAGAAGAGCTCTGTTCTTGTCTCTCCTTGCTCATAGGACAGATAGGACAAGTCTTCCTATGTATAAATTTTCACAGACTCATTTGTGGAGTGATTTGGAACCCATTAAAGAAAAGTGTTCCTTAAAATTGAGATGTTAGAAATATTTTGTTAGCTATGAACCCTCACTCCTTCCCTCCACCAAAATATTCACCTCAATAAAGATGTTTCTTTATATCTTGAGGACTACATATTTTCCCCAGACAACCCTTCTCTGGCTCAGAAAAATTGCCATGGTCCAAACCAAGAAAAAACATCATGGTCCAGACTCTTTAAGTTCTATACTCAGACACAATGACTTGAGTAAGATCAGCCTCATCTTTCCAGCAAGGCCAGAGATTTACCTGCCAGTGGTGTTCGTGAGCAGGATTTTGCATTGTACTCACACGAACACACCACGATCCAAAAGGGTAGTTCATAAGCAGGGATTTTTAAGCCAATAAGATGACTTCCACTTGAAGCCTGAGCCTGTACGGCTCCTCATCTCTTCCCTGGTGATGCACACTTGATTGCTCCGCTTATGCCATGTGCACTTTGCTGCTGGTGCTGAAAGGAGGATGCACTTGGTCCAACAATTCCCTGTTGCCAGCTGCAGCAGGGACAAGCCATCTCTGACTCATGGGCAGCATGTGCAGAAAGTATGGACTTTGCTTTTGAAGAATAGAGGAGGCAGGGAGAGTCAGATCCATCCAGCAGAGAGGAAAAGTAAACAAATAAAGTGAGAAGGAAATAGGGTATCTTGACAAACTGCAAGCATCTTATCTAACAGGCTCCCAGATTCAACACTGCCAGTTTGGCCCATTGCCACAGACATTTCTTCCAGTGGCTCCCAGTGTCATATGGCCCACAATGCCGGCCTTCTCCCACCATTTGTTTACTTTTCCATGGCAGTTAATAAAGCCCCAACTGCATCTGTGCAATTCTTGTGAACCACCGCTTAGCGCCGACATGTTAATTCTCTTGGAAATGTTTGCGACATTTGAATCTAATTGGTCTTGGCAAGGAGGGACAGACACACTATTGCTAGTCTGTCAGCAGCTTGCATTGCACTGACTGCTTCAAACTTCTAGGGTTTAACTGGGAAAGGAACGGATGGAAAATCCTGCTGGAGCTGTAACAGTTTCCAGTGAAGCAATCAGTGCTTGCATAAAGCTTGCACTTCAAGCTGCACTAAGACATTTGCGGTCCAACTGTTTGAAATTGTATACAGTCATTACTGAGAACAACTTTTTTTCTTCAAATAATAATCTGAGTAACCACAGTGTCTTCATTATGACTTCTGCTGTTAGACATTCACCTCTAAGTTGAGCTACAGTAGCAATCCACTGAAGCGGAAAGCTACATGCAAGTAGGGAAGTGATGCCTGGATGAGCAGAAGTACCTTCCTAAGGTTATGCATAACATCTGTGGCTTGATACAGGAAAGCTCAGAACTTGCAAGTTGTGGTCCAATTTTTGCACCCACATAGACAGTGGTCATGAATTATTTGGTCAAATGACAACCCTAAAGAGAAAAGGATACTTCTCAGAAACAATAAAACTCAAACTCACAAAGGAAAAAAAAAACACAGTGCTTTAAAATGCTTCCACAGATGATGTGGAATGAGCACCCAGGAATAGGTAGGATGAAATCCACTCTGGGAAGAATGGCTATCTCCAATTCAGAGCACCCCACTGAACTCTAACTCTGAACAAAGCCTCACTATACTGTGGGCATTGACAAAACATCCTTGGCAGCTTTAACTGTGCTGGAACCAGCTGTGTCTGCTCCCCTTGCAAAGCAAAGGGAGGAAGACTAAGAGGGTGTCTGTCAAAAGCGGGTACAGCCATCCTTTGTTGTCCTGGCAGCATTGAGAGCAGCAACCTGACTCTCCACAGTGGTCCCTACATACCTCCATTCCATGTCCATCCTACATCTAGTTTTACTTTCTGTCAGGAAGCACATTTTTTTACATTATTATTATTATTTTTTGGGCAGCATTGCCAAGAAGCCTTGAGCTGGCTTTGTAAAGCCTTAGTGAAAGTCCAAAGAAAGGCATAAGTCTTAGATTTATGTTAGCTTTGGCTTACGAACAAATCTCACCTGAAGCATTCAGATGGCCAGTTTCTGCATTCATTGGATCTACTGCAGTTCAGGATAGCATGTCCAAAGGTACATCTCAAGGTAGGAGTTAGCCAAAGAGAAAACGAGTTCAATTCACGCACGAGGAGAGACTATATCACATTCTAACTGCCTCTGAGTGACATGAACATCCCTGTGAAAAGCATTCTCTACCTGGAAAGCAAAGGGATGCAGCAGATGCCCCACTTCAACTCAGAGATCTTTTCTCTGAGGCCACTGTCTTGCATTGCTCCAAGAATCATAGATTTATCTCCTCAGTGTGCCAGCTCTTGGCAGACCTACCTAGTAAATATGCAAAACGTAGTATGACACTGACAGCTGCTCTGCGTGGACATACCTTAGAGTCTTGTTACTATTCTCCTTCTCAACTGTGGCAGGGAAGCCTGAAGAACAGTTTCAGAAATGTTAGTGGGTATCGGGTGTGCATAGGGCCTCCAGAGGGCCTCTACCTCTCCACACCACTGATAGAGTAACTATGTCTACTAATCTGTCAAAATTTAACATATTACGAATAAAATGAAAGATTCGATGGCTTGGTTAGCAACAACCAAAACAATGAGGAGGAAAAAAAGAGAAGAAAAACACTAAGAAAACCAAAGTAAAACAAAAAACCCCAGCCAAACAGGAAGAATACTATAATGGTTTGTAACTTAAGTTTAACTTGCAGGTCACCTGCTGTTTTCCACTATAGGTATTAATACTATGAGAAATACATGAAGGTCCAACCTTTATGAATATGACTTCTATTTTTGAGACACCTTCAGGTCAGAAGTATGAACTGTTTTCTTTTGAATTTAATTTCTCAAATATTTCTTTACCACATAGACATAGACCATAGACTATGACTTCTGCCAGTGAACCATAGATTATGTAAGACTATCTGCAATTGGGAGTAATGGCATTCAGATTCTTAGCTCTGGGTTTCTGCTGGGAGAGAAAGAGCTGAATAGTACTTGGCACTAGGCAAGAAATAGGAAGTTGCAAAATCTAGGGTCTTTGGCAAAAGTCTGAAAAAACATAGCAAATGGTAAGAATCCAGGTCGTCTGTACTGGTAGCTCACTGTCTTGCCTTCAGCTGGTCTCTGTCAGCAAACCCACAAGCATCTTGCCTGAAATGAGCTTTAGTGGTCACATATGTGAACACACACATAGAATATCCAGTAAGACAACCATAAAATTTACCTAGCAAAATGCACGACAACTGGCAGAAGATATCTGGCTGCTGCTTGAAAGATTAATGGCAAGCCACCAATACCCTTCATGCCTAGCTTCACACAGCTTTGATTTTTATTTATTAGCAGAGAGAAAATTCTACAATGGTCAACCTCTATTTAATAAGTGGTACAGTGAGCACAAGGGGAAGAATTGGAGAAGGCCATTGCACCTTCTGTATGAAAAAAAGCCTGTAAGAAAACAATTCACACTCTAGAAGCTCTCCTGCTGCCCACAGAAGTCACACAGCAGGATAGCGTGAATTTCTTTGCCCAGAAACGAGTTATTGTCTCTTCAATTTTGACAAGTGTGAAGTGCAAGGATAAAGGTCTGGAAATGCTACCATGTGACATATTTGAGCAATGAAGATTTTAACAGGTATTTTTGTGCTGGGGTGCTTCACTCTTAAGGTTCCACACTTCATGTCATATCAAGAATAGGCACCTACCTTCTACCAAGCTTCTTTGAGACTTGGGGAGATGAGACTGGGTGGCTTTTACAAGAGACAGCAAATGAAAGCTAAGGACTTGCAGATAGAGTACTGTTAACCTACCAAAATTGGGACAGATACATGAAATGTGAAAAGAGAACAAGAAGGAAAATAATACGTAAAGACTTGTCTACTTACACAGGTTTCACATTTATCTGTATTTGATGGAGGCAAAGAGTACTGTGACATCTCTTTCCTTAAATTTGGATGGTTTATGTATCACTCCATATTGTTTTAAAGCAATGGTGAAAAAATGGGGGGAAATCTGTTGTTAGTAAAAATTTCTAAGCATTTCCGGGAATGTTCACCTTTCCTGGTGGGAAAAGTTCCAGCTACTATTTCAGTAACCCATCCTGTTACACTGTCAGCTTGTTTGGTCTCTCCTTTCAAAGAGAAATGTACAACTAAATAATCTACACTAAAATCATGTACACTAAAATCATCTTCAGCACAGAGAGCAGCCGTACAGCATAAGACTGTAACCAGTGCCTACTGCATCAGACCCCTGGCTCATGTTGAATAGTATTCTTTTTCAACAATGAAAAAACAGATGCTAATTTGGGAAGTGCACGTGCATAAGGATACATCCTTCTTTCCTTTATCCTTGTTGGGGGTGCTAGAGGGCACTTCCTTGCCTATGGTCTCTAATATTCACAAATGTGTCTTACCCCTTTCTGAATCTGCTGGTGCATCTGCAGCAAATTCCAGAAGTTTGATGCCCAATGAAAAAAGAAATCTTTTCTTTTACTAACTTTAAGCTGATTTTCTACTAATTTAGTCAAGTAGCACAAGCCCACAGTTTCTCACTCAAAGTATCCACCGTCTTGATTTGATCACAAACCTCAACCTTCTGTTTTCCAAACCAAACAGTCCCAGAGCAGCTGCTCTACCCTGTGTCCAATGCTGCACACTAAGTTGATTTTGGCAACAGCAACTCTAAAATCCCTCTCCTGAGTTGTAATGGCCAGTTTCAAGTTCAGCATCATGTAAGCATGATTTAGATTATTAGATTATTAATGCAAATACTGAACTCAAGCATATTTTGATATTATACCTAAAATTAAAATGCAAACCAGCCCTTTTTCCAGTCCTTGGAATACGGACTTATTTCATACTTTTGACAACTTTTATAGCCTTAAATCTGGTAACAGTTTTCAGGGAAAAAAAAAAAACAAAGCATCTTAGAAAACTAATTTTGTAGCATTTTCTTGGGTGTCTGAAGCACAGCATGTTACTATCAAAAAAAATCTGCTCAGTTTTCAAGACTAAAGTTTAAAGCAGACATCCTTCTCAGGTTGGCAAGCTCTTAGTCATAGTTTTTATTGATATCTGTATAAAGATTATAAATTCATTATAAAATTAACATTATTAATTTGTTGAGAATTGATTGCATTAGGCATTGCCCTTCTTGTAACTCATCAGAACTGTCACCACACACAATATATAAAGCATTTATATTCCATATAACTGCTTCCATGTATTCCACCCAAATATTGCATGTTATAGTGAAGTTTGGCAGATAATTTTAGGGGATAAGACCAAAATTTCCTCGCGTCCTGAAGATTGCTCTCAAACTATACATAGTGCGTCCTACTTTTAAACTATGGAATTGGAGAGAATTCCACCCGTTGTGAACTGGAGTTATTTATTGGTTTTGCAGATATTTTTACCAGTTTGCTGGACTACCACATATGTGTATGGAAATCATCTGCCTCAGATGATTGCTTTTGCTCTATGTGAACTTGGCTGTTTTGCTAAATCTGCTCCTTGTTTTCTGTCATGGTGTTTTGGAAGTGGACTAGACAACAGCCCTGACGATTGCTACAAAAAGAGCATTTGCCAGACAGAGGAACTGATGCTTGTGGATTTGTGCCAAAAACAATTGACCTGGTTATCCTGACTGGGTAAATACCAGTATATCACTTGTAGAGAGTCTGAAAGAAGTGTATTCATGCCTGGTTCTAAAATCCTGTTCATTGATACTTTTGCTAAAGGGAATGAAAAATAAACACATAGAACAGTCACTGTAAAAAAACCCCAAACACTGGATGCTTGTTCTGCAGTATGTAAACTGCTGGAGTATTCTTGGTCCTTGCCTCTTTTTACAGCTTCAGTCTACTGAAATCTGTATGAGCTAAAGTCTCCTACTTGAAAGTGCTGTACAGGCTGGAGAGAAGATTACCCACTTTAAATCAGCACTGTTCTGTTTCCTATCCCCCAAAAGAAACACCTAATCATTTTGGGTTTGTTATTTCCTTTCCTATCTCCTTCTGCAGGTGATAACTTGCCTCCTACCTCCCCTACTGAGAGCCTGAGTAAGCCCAAGATATGTAAGTGAATTCTTACAGGGAAATCTTCTTCCCTCTTCTGCACTGGTACCTTGGACCCTTGTTATTTCAATACTCAATGCTCTATGTCTAGCAGAGATGGCTTGCCAGCTCTCGTCATAAGAGGACTGCATCTTCTCCCATGAAGACAGCAGTGAGAAAAAAAAACAAACATTGGGAGATGGTGTGTCCCTGTTTGGTTTAGAAATCTACCTGGGCCAGCTGGGCTGTCCTCTGCCCCTTCTTGTGGCTCATTACCTGTCTACTGTGCTAACAGTACACACTTTGGCTTGTGTTGTGTAAAGATAAAGAAAAACTCTGTCAGAATATCCTGCAAATCCATTTGAAAAATCCTACATTTTGGTACAATGTGGATCATTCTGTTGTCAGGATATTGCCTGCTGAAGGAATATCCTTCACCTCGTATACAACTTGTCTCTATTGGATGAGTCGGCTGCAGAAAGATCTGAGGGTGACAAGGAGAATCATAAAACCATAGAATTGCTTATGTTGGAAGAGATCTTTAAAACCATCAAGTCCAATCATTAAACTAACACTGCCAAGTGCATCAGTAAACCACGACCCTAAGCACCACATCTACACATCTTGTAAGTACCTCTAGGGATGATGATTCAACTATTTCCCAGGGTGACCTGTTCCAGTGCTTGACAACCCTTTTGGTGAAGAGATTTTTCCTAACATCCAATCTAAACCTCCTCTGGTGCAAATTAAGGCTATTTCTTCTCATCCTGTTACCTCTCCCTTGGGAGAAGAGACCATCCCCCACCTGACCACCACCTCCTTTCAGGTAGTCGTAGACAGCAATAAGGACTCCTCTGATTCTCCTTTTCTCCAGGCTAAACAACCCCAGCTCCCTCATCCGCTCTTCATAAGACTTATTAAGCTATCAGAGAGAGTCCAAATGAGGGCAACAAAGATGGTGAAGGGCCTTGAGAGGAAACTGTATGAGGAGTGACTGAGGTCACTTGGACTGTTCAGCCTGGAGAAGGGGAGACTGAGGGGAGACCTCATTGCAGTCTACAACTTCCCCATGAGCAGAAGAGGAGGGGCAAGCACTGATCTCTTCTCTGTGGTGACCATGGACAGAATGCAAGGGAATGGCCTGAAGTTGTGTCAGGGGAGGTTTAGGTTGGATATCAGAAAGAGGTTCTTCACCCAGAGAGGGGATGGGTGCTGGAACAGGCTCTCCAGAGAAATGGTCACAGCTCTAAGCCTGACAGAGTTCAAGAAGCATTTGAATGATACTCTCGGGTACATGGTGTGACTCTTGGGATGGTCCTGTGCAGGGTCAGGAGCTGGACTCGATGATCCTTGTGGGTCCCTTCCAACTCGGCATATTCTGTGATACCTCCCTGAATTGTTCTCTACATCTTCACCAGATCATTCTGATTCCCCATATTTCTTAGCATGGATGCAGGAATTCAGCAGGGGTCTCCTGTGATGTTATCCAACACAGAAGAGTCTGTGGGGGTACCTTTGTGGGTGTGAGAAGAAAGCATAGCTCTTTTAAGTTAGGACATGATGCTGCTGGGAATCAAGAAGGTCATGTTCTGTAACTGGAAACAAATTTCACAAGTAGACTGATCCTTGTTTGATGTTTTCAGGCATGTCAGCTTAAAGCTAATCAAGCAAAGTAATTTTTTCCAGTCCTCTGAGTTTTGAACTAATGTGTTTTGCTGGTCAAAGGATTTGATATTAGCCCTACTGTAAACAGCCATGAAATCTGAGATGTCTTTTGTCTTCTTGTGATTCATGTAGAGACCTTTACCATTTTAAGCCCAGCAATCACTATAGAAAACTGACTTAACCAAGATAAAAATTGTGTTTTCTTAATGAAAAATGAACTAGCTCTCAAAGAGCTGAGTAAAGCTGAAGAGTTAAAGCAAATCTGCGCTGAAAGAGGGGCAAAGAATAAAATATGATTGCCATTCTCTCTTAAGTAGAAGAGAAAATATGAATTTCCTGATTTCTGTATCATCACCTGATGAGAAGCAGGCACCTTCAGAGCTATGCTGGACTGCAGCATTCCACACTGCTGTTTTCATAATGGCATCACTCCCATTGATTTTGCTGTGAGCAAATCTGAGCACAAATGTCCTGAAACAACACTATGTGCAACTTCTTCACTCTTGGTACCTGGGACAAATAGTTCCTCCAAAGTTAGCAGGAGAACTTGCATGAGTGAAGGGAAAAAGACTTTGTTGGATGTTCATGTACTTCAAATGAACTTTTTTCTCAATCTGTAGGTACAGAAATGTAAACCTCCCCCTTCTTTCCCGGGAAATTAACATCTATATTCATTCCTTTCCACATTCTCAGTTTTCAGGAAGAACCATAATCCAGCTACAGTCATAGCCCATCAGCTTTTAATTTCCAGAGAACTACTGACTTGCATGCACTCACAGCATTCCTCCTATCACTGCCCGTGAGCACAGAATCAAACCTGCCATATCAGCCTGGCATCTCTCTCTGTAACTGCACACTTGGAAGAAGGGGGAGGAGGAAGGAGAAGGAGAGCAGATTGTAGCTATACCAATAAAAAACCCTGAAATATCCATCTGTCCTAAACATAGATGGGAAAATTATTTGTTTATTCTGAGCTCAGGGATATCTTTTTTTGGAATTTAAAATTTAGAAAAGCAAATACCAGATCAGGTTTCAAGAAAATGACTACAAGTCTCAAATGTCATCTATATTTTAAATATCATGAAGATACATTTGCTATTCCCCTCCCTGCCCAGCCAGAAGTTAACATCTCAGAGATATTTCTATGGATTGCATCATGCCAGGTTACCTGGTTGTTACTGCTCCAGTTAATGTTTTACCTGCAGACTGCTGACTGTCAGCTTGTGTTTCTACCCTGCACAACAATGAAAGCACTTTGTGGCAATAAACCATGGGGAAGAACACTGATAGGAAAACAGCTGTTTAAACATGAAGCAACTGAATAATTCCTGACTGGGAGCTGATTTTTAAAAATCTTGTGGATATGGACAGACACAACCCATATGTTGGAGCCATCCATTTATTATTCCAGTCTTCAGGTATAAATTTTGGCCGTATAACATCCTCTGACAGGAGAAAGCCTTTCAGTTAAAGAACAAATCTAAAAAGTGATGAACCGCTCCTGATAAAGCATTGAGTCCTGCTCCATCCAAGGAAATTTTGGAACGGGCTGCAAAAGTACTGCCACATGTGCTGGTCAAGAGCAAAGGCAAATGTTTCTTCTTAGGGTCAGGTAAGGAGCACTTCCCAAAGGGAACAGTGCATGTTCTTTCTGCATCCAGAAAGAGAGAGACAGGCTTTAAGCAGCCTCTCCATTCCCAGCAACAGCCTTTTCAGGAAAACTGTGGACTTCTTAAAAGACGGTGTGCAGCAGATGAATCTGTGTGGTTAAACAGTAACTATCTTCTCTTGGGCAGACCACCCCTCCACTCCTTCCCTTCTGCCACCACCACCAGCCTCACCACGATATTAAAGCAAACAGCAGTCCCTCAGCAACCACAGCTGTTGCCAAGGAGAGGCAGAGCGTTCATCTTTGCAGAGCACAACTGCCCCATTACCAGCAATTCTGCACAACTCCACAGATGGGGAGATGCGCAGCACCCAGATACATGTCCTGGAGGTGTCACAGCCAAGTCACAGACAGTGAAGATACTTCTTTCTTTCTAAGCAGTCTGATCATAGATATGAGCAGTAATCAAGAACATGTGAGATGATCTCTCAAAAAAAAATACTTATGTGCCAAACTCCTGGTAACAGAAGCTATTTTCCACTGGAATTATTATTTTTTAATTATTATTTGAGGGAGTAAATGTGATACTGTTTGTCTGGGTCTTTTTTTTACCAAAGAGAAATGAACATTTTTCCCCTCTGTCAGTTTTCAGATATGACAGAAACCCTTAGTGGGGGCAGTGGGCACATGGGAGCACACCGCGGCCCCTCACCAGGGTCTGAAATGGGACAGAGAGCACCAGTGGCCATGGTGTCATTTGAAGCAGTTCTGTAGCAACCTCAGTGGCAGCTGCTGCTGCCTCCAAACAGTCGAGGAGCAGGTAACTAGCTGAGATCATCAAGGGTGTCCTACTGCCTGAACAGCTGAAGAACTCCCTCAGTCCCTGGGCCTCTCCTACTGGTGACCCATGTCACACCCTGCACTGCTGCCATCCCAGAGGTGATGCCTCCCCAGAAGCAGGAAGCAGTTCATGCCAGACCCAGATCTGCCTTGCTCCCTCCCTCCCCATCATCCTGCTGCTTCTAACTGTCTGTAGTCCCAACCCTAGCTTAGATGTTACCCTGCAACCTTCTTTCTGTAGATGGTGGTTTCCTGTTGCAAGAAGTTACAGTTCCCCTTTGACTTCACCAAAATAAATCACCTGTTGTACTTCGCCTGCATTTTCAACAAAATAGATGAGTTGTAATCTTGTGGGTATTTTCCTCAGCAAAATGATAGATAAAAATGCTTTCCTTTCATCAGGCTGTTTTTTCTCCCATGCCATGTGAACAGTAGAAAGAAGAAAGCCCAGAAACTCACCAAAAGAAGAGCAGAGTTTTTCTCTTCATCATCTGTCATGCTCTGCAGTGAGATGGCAGCTGCCACCCCACTGCTGCAGAGAACAAGGCCTCCCAGTATGGGGAAATGCAATAAGGGACTGAAATAGCTTATTCTGCCCTAATTTTATGATCCCTACTTTTTTTGTTTGCTTGGTTGTTTTGTTTTCATTTAGTATAGTCTCACAGTCCACAAGTTTAAGCTTAAGCTTCACATTCAGATAATCCCTCAGAACCTTTACATGAAATTTGGTGTTAAATGGTCTAAATGTATACACTTTCTACTCATCCAGTCCCATTTATTACTCCATGCCTCTAGTTTTATCCATATGTCTTCCAAGCTTTTCAGAAAATCTAGATTTTTTTATGTCTAGTGAACTTGCCTGGCTTTCAGTTCAATGAGGGGAGCTGCACATGCAGCAAGCTGAGATGTCCTCACTGATGTGCCCCAGGCAACTCTGCAGCTCTGAGAACGGCATCCAAGGGGAGGTCCCAAGATCATGCTGGTTGATAGTGAGTGAAGGCAATTTTTAGAAGTTCAATAGAATAGCTTAATCTGAAGCATTAGATTCCCTCTACAGAACTGAAAGCAAGAGCAGTCATAAGAAACAGAAAAAGATGTAATACCATGTTTTTTCCACTTTAGCCTTATTATATGCAAAAAAAATCTTAAAACCAATCAAGTTCAAAAAAATGACCAAGTCAAACTATACCAGATAGCAGAGGTCTTCTTAGCCTGAGGTTGCCTCCAAAACATTCAGAGAGTGCAAACAAGGAAATCCCTTTTAAAAGCACTGTAGTTCTGAACCATGTCTTCTGCCAGAAAGACTGACATAAGCAGATCAGTAACAACCTTGGTATCCCGTTGGATAGAGTAGTTTTGTCCTGGTAGGAAGTTGTTTTCAACTGTTTCCCACCAGTAGTCCAACTCAGTCTCTGCCAGGAATATCCAGCCACATTCTAGATGTTTCAGTGTAAGGGAGTGTGACATCTGGGGTAGAGAGAGAGGAAAAGGAAAGTATTGCAGAGCACCACAGTACTGTCCTATTCATTTGAAACAATTGCCAACTTTGGTGGCTTTATTGAGCTGTTTACAAAGGAAAAAAAAAAAAGAAAACGAAATAAAAATGTCATTGATACCTGTATCATAAACATTGTGTAAGAAGGCAATTTGATGAAAAGGCTGTAAAACACTGTGTTCTGCAGAGTACCAGGCAATCTGTCTAAAACACCATATCAGAGCGCTCTAAGGGCAGCAAAGACAGCGAGAACAAGAGCAAGGGAACTCCTCCACACTCATGCATATAAAGAACTGTTAGAAAAAGTGCAGGGATATCTCCTTAGGAAAACAAATTAAAAACGTAGCCCAAACTGAGAGCATTGCCCCATACCATGAAACTGTTTTTCATTCTCACAAGCATGAAAGCAAAGGGGCTGGGAGTGCGAGTTTATAGCAAAGGACATGGAGATGCTTCACAGTACCCTGTGATGGAGCCAGGATGAATCCTCCTAGAAGCCTCCATGAAACTATTTTAATGTTAATTCAGACAGAATAGTCATCCATTATTCTGGTGATACAAAATGTGACAGTATAACATGAAGAAGTCATGGATTAATTCAGTTCCATCTTCCAAACTGAGCAAAAATAATCCGTTCAGAAATATACCTGAACAGCAGTGTGGGTATTACACCAGTCCAAAGCAAAAGAAAATTACTAGTCACAGAGAGAAGGAATTAAAAGTGAAGGGAATGAGAACAGGGAAGTCTAAGTGTGCCAAAATGTACTATTAGGGTTCAGACTTCCTTCATTGTCGTGAGCACTCTTTAAACCTAGAAAATGTGAAGTAACATGAATTATCTTAAACCACATTCACTGAAGTTTAGGCATCAGTATGTACACTTGTCTTGGATATGGTTCAGAACATCATTTACTGCAGCAATGATGAACAGCAAACTAAGATGTTGAGGAGGATTTGACTCTAAAGCCAAAGTCATTTGCTTTAGAGTGAAAAAAAAATGGAAAGATTGAAAAGCTCAGCAAAATAAGGTTAGTGAGTATGGATGGAGGAAAGAGTGCAATAGGAGGATTTGGAGGAACCCCCACAGGTGAGCAAACACAGTGTCCTCTAGGAAGGAAAAATCAGAAAAGATGGATGGGGCAGAAAGCATGGGAAAGAGGTCTTATCAAACACTACAGTCCTTACAGAAGTCACCTACACATAACAAGAGCCAGAAAGAAACCTTGAGGAAGCTAAAGCTGAGCAACAAAGCATGGAGACTATAGGCACAAAATGTATCAAGACAGAGGTGGAGATGCTAGACAAAAAAAGCACACTGTTGGATTCCTGATCTGACTCCAGACTGTTCTCAGTGTGTTTTTATGAGGAGCTGTTATCTTTTAGACTGGATGCATTTGGCAGGATGCAAGGATGAATGTTTGGCTTCCTAAAAGACATCCACTCTAATATTGAAATAGACATCTAGGTTAGAGAGCATGATGTGTGTATTGGTTTTATGGGGACACTAAGGAGACAGTTAAAGACACTAGTCCCATTTTTAGATTGTTAAATTTTGGTTTGGTGAATCCATTTTAGATCATTTACGAGATCTTATATCTGTCTTATTATATCAGGACCTGTTAACACAGCTTTGGCGTATGTCACACAAGGTTTTCAGCTCAGGCATGCAGTTTTTCAGCTCATACACTTATTTGGAGTGCCCTTCTCCTCAACTGTCCACAGCCTTGAAAAGCTCAAACATTGTCATGAGCTTGGCACAAAGCAGGTGACGGTTTTAGCAAGTTAGCTTACATGGATTCACTAGACTAGGAGGAACCTTCTCCAAACTTAGTACTGTTTCTGTACTCCCTAAATACTGTGGGCTCTTAGGTGCTGTGCTGCCAACCCTCCCTTTCCCTTGCACAGACTGCCCTTCCAGCAGCAGAAGCAGCCAAACCCTGTGGCAGACCACATGAGGAGAGCAGGCAAGAAGGGTGTCTGCTGTACATGCAGACCTCAGCATTGAGAATTTGATGCATGAAATTACATTATTCCCTAAATATGTAACATAACCATATCAGCATGTATCCTATTGCAAGAATCTCATCCGGTTCTTACAGGTCTTAATGTTGCCACCACTGGGTGCTGGTTTATGGTTGCTGTGATAAATGCCTGAGGAAGGACTTGTTGATAGGACAGTGGTATTCACCCACCAGAAATGGGAAGGAGACTTTCTAGCTTTTAAACTGTAGTTACTGCTTCACCCTTGTTTACCCTATTCTTTCTTGTCCGTTGAACAGGAATTTAAAAGCAGAACTGAATTTTTTTTATATATAAACATTTGCGGTAAGCAATGAGCCACAACAGTGTCACAACCAAAACACAGTTGCTCAACAGCACCTGTTAGTGCAATTACTTTGACATAAAACGTGTTCTTTAATGTTGTCTACAGGGAAAACCAGCAGCAGCCTCTTACCCCGCAGTTCCAACTGGAAACAAAATTTGTCACCTTGATTTTACATATTATTGCAGATGGAAATAACAGAATTTCAGTGATTAAACTTGTTTTTCACTTACTACAAAGTGCATGCTACACCCTGCAACCAGATAACCTTGAGAAATGAGACTAAACCAAGCTGCTTATTTACAGATAAATATTTTCATGGGACCTGAATATATGCATAAAAGAAAGCATACCTGAGGGCATATTTTTACTTTCTTTTTTTTTATGGCTGAATTAGTGCTATAGAGAAGGCAGAGTCTTAACAGGAGTAATCTGTTTCTTTGTATGTTCTCACAAACCATCCCACAGTCCTAAGCAGGGGGAGACTTTAAAGGAGTGATGAAGGCAAAAGGGTAACCATATAATTAGGATCTGATTAGAAGTTCTGCCAAGTTTCTGCTAAGATAACTGTCGTTGTAGAGTGCACAGTGCAGATGTTACCCATATATTTAGGGCCAAGGGTTTTTTTAAAGAGGTTTGTGAAAGATAACTGAAGTAAGCAAGAGCAATCTAGGAAGGTTCTAATTCACTGCAATGGGGCATATACTCAAAGCTTACAGAAAAGGCAATTTTGTGTTAGCCAGTGTGGAAGATCAAAAAGATGTATCTTCTTAGCAGGTATACAGGGAGTCTGATCCATAAGTCCCTGGGGAACCACGTGAAATTAGGACACTTCCTGACAGTGGGCTATTGTAGCAGACTTTTATACATCACAAGAAAAGAGTGTGGTAGGCATGGGCTGTCCTTCTCTGTAGAAATGTAGCACAAGTATGATAATTTGGCTCTGAAAGTGTCCTACATACAGTCATACTAAAGCCAAATTTGCTAGAATAAAAAAAACAGAAAAAATTTGGTAAGCAAGCAGATGGAAGTATAAAAGATTTCATCTATCTGTGAAATGAAATAAAGAATGAAAGAGATGCTTAAGTTGTCATAGACAGTTTTCATTATCAAGTTATGACTTCAGAGTGATGGACCAAATACTGAAAGTCAATATTCAGAATAAGCATGGGTTGAGGGTTCTTCTCATAGAACATGCTCAATGGCCCATAGGATAAGATCTTATTGTATGAATTATGATGGAGTAAGGTCTGCAGAGAAAGAACTTATCCCAACATTTAACAGAAATGCTGGGAACTGGTAATACCTAGGTTGAATCCCACAAAACCAAGGAATATAGCATGAAAGCAGGGTCCTGTAACAGACGTAAAGAGGACTCAACAAGAACCGGCATCTGAGAAGCCTGAAAGTGGACTCACAAATCTAAGTTGTACATCTATTCACAGTAGTAAGTAGTAAGGGAAAGGTCTCTAAGCTTCTTGTTAATTTTTCTATTTTTATTTATTCTTTTTACCTTTAATTTTTTTTGGAGGGGGAAGAGTAAAAAGCACAAAAAAGGACACCTGCAGGGAAAAGATTGTTCTTTGCAACTTGTAAAGCTAACGTTATACAACAACAGAAGGAATAAATGGCAAAAAAACCCCATTGTGTACAGTGCTAGCAAAAGGGCATTACTCATAGCCTGGTATAAACAACTAACAACTCCCATCTGGCAAAAAAAGTCTTTGCGAAGGGAAATACACCAAAACTCCTGCTGTTGATAACTGAGGCCAGTTATGGGAAACGCCTGCAGGATCCAACTGTGATTGCAGCAGAAGGAAGGGAAATTACATGCTCATGTCCAAAATAGCTTGGAGTCTGACAGTATCTGAAGTGCTTTAAAATAGCACACATTCACAAACGAAAAGCAAGTAAAAGCAGACAGTAGGCACAGAGCATTTCATGACTTTTTCATGATGGAGTATCCATATTACCATCAGCCCTAACATCCCATTCAGAGGAGGGAATAGCAGAACCAGGCAGCAGTGGTTCAAACTAAAAAATATAGGTGAAACAATTTGGAAAGAGAAAACCAGAAATTGAAATCTGTAAGGTTTTTAATAATTTCAGGAAAGCTGTCATTCATATAGAGCTTAAGCCACAACCTACCAAAGCCAAAAAGAGTCTTGCTGTGAGATTCAGTGGGCTTTGGCTCATGTCCATTGGTTAAACGCTTTCCCTGGCAAGTCTACAGAGTGATTCAGCCCCAAACTGCTCAGCACAGCCAATTTCAAAAGTCCTATTCATATTCAAAAAAAGGCAACTGGATGTCATTCCACGGTCCCAGTTGCACAATTGTCTTCAAACAGGTGGTAGAAACAACATCCGTGACCAGCCAGAAAACCGGGGAAAGTCAGGAGCCTGTGCTAGAGCAAGACTTTATAACTAACCCTCATAATGAAGAACGAAGTTAATATTTTTCATTGAGGTCATTCTCTTTAAAGCACTGGTCAAGCTTTTTTCTTTTTTCTTTTTTTTTTCCCTGATTTCAGTGCAGAATGAATATATTCATCTCCTCTTACAGGAAATCAAATTAGCATGTGGAACTGATACAGCAAATAGTAGCAGGGGTCTTTCCATTATGGCAGGAAGAAAGATACCTAGAAATTAAATTTGCATTTTTAGATAAAAGTATTAGTATTAGTATTTTGGATAAAGGAAATTGGAGTACATCTCACGGAATAGGAATTTCTGGTGCAAAGAAAGCAGATATTTTTACAGCTTACCCAGAAAAGATGCAAATCAATGAGCATAAAAATAGATTATTGGGCCCTTCTTTTGTAAATAGAGGTTTTTTTAAAAGACCATCATTTCTAGCCTTTATAAGACTAGTATTATAAACAGAGAGCAGTGGTCAATGGCTCAATGGCCAGATGGAGTTCAGTGACAAGTGGTATCCTTCAGACCTCTGTCTTGGGCCCAGTGGTGTTCAATATCTTCATCATAGAAATGGGGGCAAGTGTACCCTCAGCAAGTCTGCAGATGGTGCCAAGCTATATGGTGTGATCAGCACTCTGGAGGAAAGGGATGCCATCCAGAGGGACCTGGACAGGCTTGAGAGGTGGGCCTTGTGTGAACCTCATGAAGTTTAACAAGGCTGTGTGCAAGGTCCTGCACCTGGGTCAGGGCAAACCCCAGCATCAATACAGGCTGGAGGATGAAAGGACTGAGAGCAGTCCTGTAGAGAAGAACTTGGGGGTGCTGTTGGATGAGAGGCTGGACATGACCCAGCAATATGCACTTGCAGCCCAGAAAGCCAGTTGTGTCCTGGGCTGCATCAAAAGCACCATGGCCAGCAGGTCAAGGGAGGGGACTGTGCCCCTCTACTCTGCTCCTGTGAGGCACTACATAAGTGCTGCATCCAGCCTTGGCATCTTCAGCACAGTAAAGACATGGGCCTCTTGGAGTGGGGCCAGAAGAGGGCCACAAAGCTGATCAGAAGGCTGGAATACCTCTCCTATGAGAAAAGGCTGAGACAATTGGTGTTATTCGGCCTGGAGAAGAGCAGGCTCTGGAAAGACCTAATTGGAGCCTTTCAACGCTGAAAACAGGTACATAAGAAAGGTGGCAACAGACATTTTAGTAGGGCCTGTAGCAACGGGACAGGGGGCAATGTTTTTAAACTAAAAGAGGATCACAATCAAAGAATATGCTGAGTTGGAAGGAACTCACAAGGATCATCAAGTGCAACTCCTAGCCCTGGACAGGACCATTCCCAAGAGGTCAATTCAGACTTGACATAAGGAAAAAATTTCTTTAAAATGAAGGAGGTAAAACACTAGCACAGGTTGCCTAGAGGTTTGGTAGATGCCCCATCCCTGGAAACATTCAAGGTCAGTTTGGATGGGGCTCTGAGCCACCTGGTCTAGTTTAAGATGTCCCAATTCATTACAGGAGGTTTGGACTAGATGACCATTAAAAGTCCCTTCCAACCCAAACTGTTCTAGATCCCAAATCACACCAAAATGACTATCCACACTGCAGGGAAGAATATGGTGAGAATGGAAGGAAGTAGCAAGCCAGTCACTCAAACCTCTGCCAAGATTTTCCATTCTGAGCAAGAGAAAGTTGAATTATAGGCAAGCAGCACCAGCCTATGATACAGGAAGGCTAAAAAGCAAATAATATATCTCATGCTTTGCAATACCCAAACAGAAGACACTTTAGTGTTTATTTGGTTTTAGAGTTGATCAATTGTTTGTGATGAATATGATTCTGTCTCCCCACAACTCCCAGGGAATTAAGAGAAACAAATAATTCACACTTTACCTATCAGACAGGGGAAGAGATTAAAAGGTAACAGGAAAACATTTAAATATATTAAGACATTTTTAAAATTTAATGGCTTGTTTGGAAGAGGGGAAATGTTTATTTCAATATTTTTCTAAATGAAGTTTTTACTATTTCTTTCAAAATAACTTTTTTATGCTTTAAAACAATCCAGCTGACAAGGAAAAGATTTTGAAGATCCCACAAATTTAATAAAAGGTTTTGAATTTAGCTTAAAATTTGTGTAGTTTCTCTTCTGCTTGACTCAGATCATTCTCTCCTCACCTCTCCTCTAGCTTTTCAGATTTGGACCAATGAAAAAATCTACCTATTATTTACACAAGATGTTTGAATAGTGACATAGGGTGAGTCTGCAATGTGGTAATGCTCCAAGAGAACAGACAATATCTTGGCGAGGGAAAAGCACTCTTTATGAGAACACTGCTGAATTCCTTGTTGCTTTGTGCCTGTCGTAAACAGTTCATGCAAGGTCAATGCCTGAAGCACACCTTTCTCATATAAGGCAATAATTATATCCTATTTGCAACTGTTGAAAATAGCTACAGAACAACACACCATCAGGTCCTCTGGGTCCACATTATAAGTAAATGTTGGACAGTATTGCAGCACGAAGTTGTTCTAGAAACCCTTTCATGAGATAAACCAATGAATAAAACTATCTTTCCAAAGAATTAGAGGATAAAGTTTTCATCATCAGTGAAGAAAATATGGTCATGCTATATAGCATCAAAAAGTTCAGAGAGCCTTCAGTTGGAACAAGAATTTAAGAATGCATGCACCAGCCTCCCTGCAGACAACTTATTTCCTTTTGTCTTGAATTTAATGTGGAAAGTTTTTTTGCTTACCTTTTTTTTTTCTTTTTTTCAAAGTCTTGGGCAAGGACATAAAAAGAAAAACTCCATTCTGTAGTAATAGGTGCATGTAGGAACTTGTTGAGGAAGAAACAACGAAGTACATTCCTACTGCCATTTCTCAACTGCAATTTCACTCTTCACATGCTTCAAGCAGGAACACATAAAGGATCATATGAGTATTCCCATTGACAACTTTTGTCATTTCTTACCAAAAAGAGCATCTTGAAGAACTTGCCTTATGTTTGACGAAAAAATCTAAAATTCATTGTGTGATTAACATTCATATTTAATAGAGTTTACTACAACCCCTTCCAAAGGAACAGAAAAAAGAACTATTAAAAAAACTAACCGAACAAACAAACAAACAAAAACAAAACCACAGACAAAAAAAAAGGGCAGGGAACATCTCAGCTATTTTCCAAATACTCCCAACTTCACTTCTGCTTGTAAAATGAAAACAATAGGGTAGATCTGAGAATTGCTTCCTCTTCCCATTCCCCTTCCATCCTCCCTGTTTGGGAAAACAGGTAAGCAGAAAAAATTCGACTGGTGAACTGTCACCTGGGTTGACAGTGAGGCTAAATTATAGAACTGAATCAACATACTTTGATATCTTACAATCACTTTTCTTTCTTTTCATCTCACATAAACCATTCAGCTTTCCTCTCTGAATTTCCCCTGTTCCCCTCTAAACACACACATTTTCAAGCCACTGTGGAGTGCTAAGCTAGTGTCTTCAAGATGCCCCAACATGACAAAAGCTATATCAACCTTGCCAAGTAAGAAGGACAAGGGCAGGTTGTGCTGGTTTGCTTTCCCAGGCAAATCTAGACATACAAGAAATTTATAACTGAGAAGTTTAAACATGTTGTAAGAATGTAAATAAGCTGTATATATATAATGTAGCATATATGCTTTAGTAATATGTCCTAACAGGAACACTTGCAAAGTCTTTGGCAAACAACCAAATGGTATTAAAAAGCTGCCTTTCCTCGTCCCACATTGCAATGTTTCAGTTTGTTATTGTTAAATTAATTGAATACGTGAAATAACAAGAGTGGAAAGGAAAAGATGTACTGCAAAGCCTCCATAATCATGAGCTAAAAATGTAGAAAATTAATATCTGGATAATACCATGTATTGGGTTTTTTTAATCAAAGCAGGGTTTTATAAATTTTTTTTCTCCAAGATGAGTGTGTTTTCTGTGGTTTTTTCACAAGTGAGAACTCTTTTTTCCTCTTGAAAACTCAGCTACTGGAACATGGAAATTTGGCTCACTGTAAATCACTTCAGATAACTAAAATAAAATCATGTGCATCCATTGCAATCCTGATACTCAAGAGTGTCAGAGGGAGATGCAGTTCAGGAAACCCTCCAAGCAAGTCTACACACAATGGTTTGGAAATGTTCCTTCATTTCTGTTGCAGTTTACTTTGGCTGATGTACACTTTAGGGGAAAAAAAAAAAGTACACATCTTGTTTGTGCAAAGACTGACCCACATCCTTAATTTTACCAGTCAGTAAGGTTAAATATGTGCACAAATTTTCGAAGACGCAAGGCCTAAACAACATTCTGATAGAAAAACAGGGGAATTTGTATAATTGTGGATGACATCTTTCTCTCTCTAGACACTAAAAGGACTAAGTGCAGTCTGCAGCACCTTACAGATTAATTATCAACTACACACTAAGTTTTTTTAATTTCTTTCCTCCTTCTTCTAGCTGACAGCTAGTAGTTTTACTTTGTTCTCACTTTGAGAGTGTCTACATTTTACTGGTAATGAGTCCTTGAAAGACTGGTACTTAAGAGTTTCTTGCAGAACAGAGCATCTTCTGTCAGAGAGTCTAGAGATTTTTAGCAACACACTTTAAGTGGATTAGAGCAACAGAAGTACCCTTAAAGTCTTCTCTTGGAGAGGGCAGGACTACTTTGGAGCACTTACAGTTCAAAGGCAGTTACCACATATTTCCAGAAGAAACTCTGAGTTGGTAGCACAAAGTTACACTACCATACTGGTGTGAAAAGGCATTCAGGATGATTTTTAAAATTAAAATTAAAAAAAAATCAAAAAAACATTCTGTGGTGCTTGTTTGGTTTTGTTTGGGGTTTTTTGTTTGTTTAGATTTTTACTGGACACTAGAAATTATGCTTTTCTGACTTTTTTTCTTTGGAAATGAACCACCTAAATGCATTGTTTATGAACAAGACTATGAAATACTTTGTGGACTCCAGTACATACAACACTGCAATATAGTCACTCATAGATTTGCTGGTGTAAGTAGGCTAGATTTCCATAGAGGTTGCACTTTGAAGTCAGTCCTACAGTTGAATCTCACTCCTGAAAGAAAGATAATATACATCAAATGCCATGCATTTCTGACAGAGACTGGCTGGAAGAAAAAACCTTGAATCAATGTATTGAAAAGGGTCTCATCCATTGAAGCAAATCTGTGGGCATCTTAGGAAACTAACTATATTTAAAGTATTCGTATTAAAACAACACAAAATGCTAAAGTAGAATTAGCATCAAAAGCACATGAAGGATCAAACAACCAACCATGCTTATAATCCAATTATTAGTATAACAGCTTCAGTTGTTCAAAAAAACCTGCAGCAGAATGAAATGGAGCTTGGAATGAGCTCAGGCTGCAGTCCAGACCTCGAGAGGCCATCACCATATCAGCTTAAAAAGAGAGTAGGGCCCATTCTGTGCATCACTTCAGCAACCCCAGATGTCAAAAGAATCACTTAAAACATTATAAAAGGTAAAGATGGTTTAGAGAAATAATAAAAGTGAAAATTGAAATGGCAAAAAATTCACAAAACATGAGCAGTGGAAATTAATCCAAAAAGCTATTCAGTCAGAAGACTTGAAAGCATGAATCGGAAGAATGATGAATGCTAACATGCCATCAAAAAATGTGAAGCAAACACTTTTATACATAACTGGACAGAGGTTAAAAGAGTCAGTCTCAAGATGAGGGAATAACCCAAGTGCTCACTGTAAAAAATAGGAGCAAGGTAAATCCACTGTTGGTAGCTAAAATGTGAATAAGCAAGAGAAATTGTAACCTGGGCTAATTGTCAGGGGTAGGATCACTCAGGAGATGGACACATCTCAATCACCACATATACATACTGTCTGTTAGAAAACATGTCATAATTAGAAAAACAAAATTCAATAACCAGGGTCCCACTAGGGGCTACATAACCATTCAGAATGGTATACAAAGAAATAGCAATGGTTAACAAGAAAGCCAGTTTATCTATCTTCTTTATCAGATTCAGCACACATTATGTAGACACACAGACTTGGGCCTGGACAAGTTCAGTATTGGCTAGCATATCATACTGTTACCATTCCTTGACAAGAAACAGATTTTAAAAATAACCCACTAATTCTGCATCAGTTAATTTGGGATCCTAAATTTTAGGCACATAAACATTTATGTCAGCAGTGTTCTGTATATAACTCTCTTCCCATTGAAGCTTTGGTTCTTAACATCCTGTCCGATTCCCCAAAAACTAAAGTGCTTGCAGAGACTGTTGGCTTTAGTTGTATCTGTGGCCATTCAGCTTCTTTTGCAACCAAGATCTTGGAGCCTCAAGTAAACTAAACTTTTGAAATTTGGTATGAATAATTGGCCTTTGGGGAACTAAGCCTAATCTATGGCATATTCCACCCCTTATCCCTCCTTACCACTGATCCCTGAGCCCAGAAGAGAAACAAAACACATATTTGAAAAGTATTAGTAGGAAGAAAGTCCTACACCAGAGATTATCATAAGTAAGTTGTAGGAGAACTGTCCCCCCATTAAGGTTAAGGCATTGACCAAGTAAGCAAATGTAAACAGGCAGAATGCTCAATAACTGAGAAACAGTATAACTTTGTAAATCACCAAAGACAGAAATCACTTTATTAACAGATATAAAAAGAACAAAACTACAATTTGTGGTAGATAAAACTCAAAGAACCAGAGAGCTAAGAACCACATGTCTTAGAAAGCTGTATGCTCGGGAAATACTGGATGAATGCATTTATCCCATTGAGCTCCTGGCATTGCAGGGATGAGGCCTAAATATGAATTTGAATTTCATGTTCTAACTCTTGCAAAAACAAAGTTAAACAAATTGTTGGAAAGGCAGGGCTAGTTTCACATCTATTCATGTATTTCTGATGCTTAAGCTTATTCTATCCTTGTAGCAAATATGTCTACACACACACACAAAAGAGCTATATGAAGTGACCATCAAAGAAATACATTTTTTTTTCTGAACTGTGGAGGCAAAAGTTCTATTGTAATACACTTGAGGTTTTGGGAGAGCAGTTCAGGGGTGGTTAATATTTTACCTGACTCAGTGTGAAGAACAAATAAAAATAAAAGTTTTGCAGCTGCCCCTTCTAATCTGAGAACAAATCACAAAGGCAGGCACAAACAAAAGGCAGGTGAGTTCTCAACTGAACGGTTAGGAGGACAAATGGGGGGGGGGGAGTAGGTAAAGCAATCAACCAATCTCTGACAAAATTTAATCAGAAAAGCAGTTTAGAAAGGCATTGCAAATCTACAGAAAACAAAGTTTCAAATAACAAACACCAATAAAAGTACAAACTAAATAATAGCCTCAAGGCCAAAATCTAGAGACTAGCAAAGCAATCAAAAGGAGCCAGAAACAAACAATCATAAGTCTGCAAAGCAGTCTGTCAAGCAAACAGCTCTCAAAACCAGATTTAGAAAACAAGCTCTGTGGAGGGTATGCTCAAAGGTTGACTGATGGAGCCAATATTTCTACCCAGGCTGGGATTTCTTAGTGAATGCCAATCCAATGAAACAAAAAGACTTTTCCTAAAAAGCAAGTACACATTGCCAGGATAAGGGATCATAAGGAAGAGATCAGAAGTTTGCTGCCATAATCCTAGTATTAAATAGAGCTATTCCCTCTTGATACTGAAAATTTTGATGATATTGACTTATGCTTACTCTCAGGAAATATATTGGAATTGTACTGCAGGATACAGTACACGTTAGCCCAAGTGACAAATAATCAATACACCTTTGGCATACAGTCAATGAAAATACACACAGATTTAGCAGCCTTGCCTTGACTATGGATCTGGGTATTTATTTGAGACAAAGTATATAAAATGTCCCCTTTTGAATCTTCTGCATCCTCCTAAACTGATGAGATTTGGAGGCTACTGCAGACCTCAGACAACTGTGGGCTTATTCTCTACCAAATAATAAAAGATCTGATCTCTTTTTTTCACCAAAATATTTATTCTGGTAAATTTGACTTTCATGAGTTATACTTCTTACAGTAAGACCCCCTTTGCAACTCTCCCATTGCACCCTCACTGCTGAGGCAGGCTGTTGCTGCATTTGGCAGCAGCAAACTCCAAACCTGCAAAGTCTGTGCATATTCTGAACTTTCTGGTGACAAACTATGGCACTGAGGTTAGCAGAACTAATGACGTGTATAAAGATAAGTGCACGTCTAATCAAGTATTTGCAGGGTCAGACCCCATTATAACATTATTAACACAGGATCATTTAACGGAGAGACCAGAAACTTTTCTTTGCGTTGGAGGAATAAATCCCCTACTGTTTCAAAGCTCCTGAAAAAATAGGGTTTTCATATTTGTCTATCTGCTGTCTATTTCGGATCTTTGTCATTTACCCTGCCACACATTTAGGCCTAGAGCAGCTGAGAGAAAAGTCTGGATGTGTTTATTTTTTTATTGCCCATGGAACTGAGCCACAAAATAGTCCTGCCTGAAAGGAAACTAACCCTGGTTGCATGGGATCATAGTAAAAAAAGTTCATTTTAAAGTTTACCCAAGAGCAGTGTCTCTTCAAGTAGCATGACCCTGTGGTTTCATTCAACATTTCTAGGACAGAGTCTGCAAAGTTAATGTGTTAAGACAGTAAAAACTTTCCCTTTGCCTTGGGCACATCACTTTTATTCAGCAAGGCAAATAACACCCCACCTACAGCAGCCTGTCCAGAAGCCCAAATGCTGCTCAGCAACAAGCCTCCATTTCTTCCTGTCTCCTTGTCTCCTTGAGACGACATTGCCTGGGTGCTGAATAGCCTGGTGGGAAGAGTTCAATGCAGGGTTTGCACTTTCCCAGCCATTAACCAGCTGCCACCGCATTTCATTATCTTAGGGGGTGCTTTTATACATCAAAGGCACTTCCAAACAGTGTGATGAAGTGGAAGTAACTGAGCTCAGTCCACGTTGCAGCATTATTTATTGTCATTATTTTTTGCACCCGTCTCGTGCCATCTGGCCCGCTAACTGTAAAGGCTGGTGATGGAAAAAAGACTCAACACACCCCTCTCAATTTCTTGGAGTGAATCCTGCTAAACAACTAGGTCTGGGAGCAACTGCCTATTGTTATCAGGATTCTTTATTGTTTTGCACAAGGAGCCCTGTAAAAAGCAAGGGGACAAAAACAAAGGTAGTAGACAGGGTCTCATGTGAAAACAAAGTAAGCAGAGCATGAAAAGCGTCACTGGGATGGCTTTTACTTTGCTTTCTTTCTGACATAGCCAAGAAATAAAGAGTTGAAAAATATTTTCTTTCAGTCTTCTAAAGAAGTTGCCTGTGAACAAGCCAAGGTAGTGGGTTTTGCATATGATCACCTAAAATCACCATTCAGCTGTTTTAACTTGCTTCAGCTTTTGTCTTATTATGGTTTTCTTTTAATGACAAAAGCCCATATGGCTGGTGATTTATTGTATTTCTCCAGAGTTTGAAACCAGCTTTCCATTACTGGAAATCTCTAATTGATACATTCATAAAATCTTGAGAATTACATTAAAAGGTGGGGGAAAAAAATGAAATCTCTCCATGTGTAACAGTCTGATAAGGAGTGGTTTAGACAAGAGTTGTCAGTGGATATATGATTAAGTTCCACTCTTACACAGTGGCTTGGTTTTAGAGACCAGGGAAAAACTACAAGAGATCTCTACTTCGACTGCACCTGACTGCCACCAAAACACCCCATTGCCAGAAAAAGAAGTTGAACAAGAAATGTTCAAACTTTCATACTGACATTTATGACATAGACATTTTGTCTAATGATTTATTTTATTTCCTTTAACCATTAACTTAAGACTTCAGAAATAGAAGAGATTGACTGTGAATGAGTGAGGACAACTGATTATGCAATGTGAAGGTAGTATGACTTGAAAAATTTCCAAGACATGCAGGTCACCACTTACAGAACACTGGTTCTCTTTTTTTATAAAATCACAACTTTTTTTTGTGGTTTTAATTGCTTACTATGAAAATAAGTATTTGCTATAATGAATCCTTGTGTATAAGGCCTTGATTCTGTAAACCAAGTCATGTAGGTAAAGCTTTTGCTCATACAGATTCCAAAGGTGAGTGTGCATGAAAAAGAGTTTGCAGCATCAGGGTCACAAACTTGGATGCCCTTTAGTAGGCTTGATTAACTTAATTTGAGATTGGCATGAATCTCTTTCTGTTCTCCACTCACTACAGATAACCTGTAGCTGTGAAATATCTCCCTGTAAGCTAGCAATTAGATTGCTATCTGAGATGGACTTGGAAATAGTAGTCAGAAAAGTCAAGCTACTGGCAGCCAACATCAAAAACAAAAATCCCTGACCTTGACTGTTCTTAATACAAAAGCTCTTTTCCTGCTGTTTTTCAGTGAATGAACGAATGAGAGCCAGAAAATGATATAGCAGACACTTTCTTCTGAAAAGATAAATTTGTTTTATTTCTATATACAATCTGCTGCCCAAGCACAAAGACAGGAAGCAATATTGGGAAATTCTTAAAAATATGATTTATGCTGGATAGAGCCTCTTCCTTCTCCTTTATATCACTTAGAACAAATAGTGAGCCAAGAATTTCCTGAACTTTTACAATTTACTTGGAAATGCATTCTCCCTTCCTTGCTGCTGCATTGTGAAGAAAGTGTTTATTCCTAGTGGTAGGCTTTGAATTTCACTTAAAATAAAACTGCATCTTATACAATCTGCTTTATCTCTACTCCACCACCCTGGCTTTCTTTGTAGTGGGATTGAACAGGTGCTGCAACACAGCTTTATTTTCCAGCTGCACACAGATAATCTTCCCCACTTTAGAACATGGCAGGCATCCATTCTTGGGTAATCAAGCTCATGCCATGCAAATGGAGGAAACAGCCACAAATGAGTAAGTTCTTTGCTCACTTTTAGAAACATGAGCAAGCCAGATGCATCCAGTAAATCTCCACCAGACAGATTTGTGAAGTGTCTTAAATGAGTGGTCCACAGGAGGTCTAAGGCTCATGTGACAGATATTTTTACGTGGATGAACTAGGAGAATCACTCAAAAGCAATATGGCCAATGCAACTAGGTTTCCCATCTGTTTCAGGCAATAGGATGGCATGTCTTTTGTCATTTCAATGAACATTTATTCCCCATTCAGGACTGAATGCGTAAAACAAGGTCCCTTGATAGGCTGGGCAGGCAGCATTTTACCCCAGTGGCCCCACAAGTTGTTGTTTGGGCTACAGGACTTGGACAAAATCCTGCTCAGGGAGGGAGCATGCAGGGTCTTCTGCAGAGAGGTGGGCAGCCAGCACAACCCCACTCTGCTGGGGTTTGGAGGAGGGAAACACAGCTGACTAGCATGAAGCGGCAGGGCATAGGGCACTGAGCAGCCCAAGGATCAGAGGGAAAGGCTCCAGGAGGGGCTTCTTCTTTGGATAGGTGAGTACTTAGTCTTGGCATTACATCTGTCTGGGGGGAGAGGCTAATTTCACCCTCTGACAAACTGGATTAAAAAAAATACCGAGTTTGCCTTCAGGCTCAGTTCCTCACCTGATGAAAGCAGGACCATCTTTCACTGTCCCACTGGAGCAGAGTGGCAGCTGAGGATGTGTCCCCCAGTGCTTTCTGCCCTGCTGCAGGCTCTTCCCTGGTAGTGATGCTCTCAGACCCTCACTGCAGGTAGGTGCATGCTGAGATCCAAATTTCATCTTGCCCAAAACCAGCTACCCCAAAGACCACAGTCCTCTCCAGCCTCTACCTCTCCTTTGCCATTCTGCATGTTCTTTGCCAGCTGGTTTGGAGCAACCTGAACCACTCTGGAGTGGTAGGAAGAAGAAAGGAGACTGCTATCAGGAAAAGAGGAAGGAATTATAAAGAGAAATTGCAAATGGCGCTGCATTCACAGGCTACATGTGGCTCTTCCCTTCTGGGAGAAAGGGGAATGTGCAAACATGCTGCAGCCCTCAGGATTGTCTGTCAAAGCACACAGCAGCCCTGGATGAGAACTGGTCAACCAGGTCCTAAATCTGATGGTCAGAGGTAAAACGGAATTTAAACGATGAATCTCATTCACCAAAAAACAATAGTAGTAGGGTCTCATGTGAAGATATGTTTCCACTGCATTAGAGTATCTTTAAATATCATGACAGCAAAGACTGAAGATAACAATAGTTATCACTTTGCTTCAGATATGGTAAACTAAAAGCAGCTTTCTTTAGTTTTGCATTTCATTAAAGGTCAGTGTGAATTGTAAGTATCTTTTCTGAACTATTCAGCTGTTACCATGCAGGGTCACTGTCTGGACAACCCTCCCAACACACCAACATCTAACGAGCAATGACAATAAGTTATGAGGCACAATTCAAGGAAACAAATACAAAAATGGAAGGATGTGAATTCTACTGAGCACACAAAGAAAAATGGGTGGGATGCTCGTTTCCTCAAATTGTGTATCCACTTCATAAGTTAGCTACAAATTATCCCCCATTAAAGGATGGGGGTATCATCTTACATCCCACCTTTGTGTTCTTTTTCCAGCATTCCACTGTGGACCCAGATCTCTGCTTCTTCTGTTTGAAGAACTGTAATATTTTTTACATATTTTTGAAACATGAAGTATAGTTGCTCACATGATTCACATGCAGCACAGAAACCCAACAGATGACTTAAAAATATCTGAAAAGAAAATCACAGTGGAGACATACACTAACATGATCAAATGACAGCACTTGCACTATATTTAGCAAGACAACAAATAAAGGATGAATTACAGCATCATGAAAAGAAACAAGATTTTTCATCCAAAATCTCGTAGCAGCGTTCAGTCAGGAATAATTTGCATTTTTGAATGAGATATTTTTAACATAAATTTTTAAAAGCCCTGGGTTTAGTTTCCCATTACACCATTACCTTTCTTCCCCAAAAAAAGCAATACTTTTTTTTTTTGTAACTTAAGAAATACATTTTAAACCAGTTGTTCAGTTTCTGTTATCATTGCTGTCTTCTGCTTTCAGTAAGATACACACAGTAGCTAAAAATGCTGTTGCAGTGATACACTGTATGCAGTACACAGTGTACCAAGTGTATGTTTGTTCTTAATGCTTGGCAGTTCTCAGTCAGTAGCTAACAAAACAGAACTCTTTTTTTTTTTTCCTTAAGAGAAAAAGATGGAGAATCTTATATTCATTTTAAGAAAGTTTATTCTCCTCTGGTATCAAAAGGTTTGAAATATTGGTAGGATGCAGGATTTCAAGGACACAATGAGAAGTGACTCCATACAAAAATATTGACTTACAGACCCAACTTCTTTATCTTTTGCTTCATAAATAGGGATTTGCACAGGAAAACAAATGTGTTATATCTCTAAGGTGGCATTTTCTAAGAAAATATGTATGTGTTTAGGAGACACTAAATTTATGTTACTGTAATGACTTTGCTGTCATTACAGCAAAGAAAATTTTTTTTTTTTTACGTCAAATACACACTCTCTATATGAGGAAAATTGTAAAGCAATATAACAAGCATGGGTTTGTGCTGAAAGACAAAATAGCAAATATTAGTATAGTGTTTCAAGACAAAGCAAAATAAATGATTTTTTCATTTATTGAAATGTGAGAATTTCACAATTTAGATGTAAATTCAGAATTAATCAAATCTAGAAACAAATGAAACTGAAAGAGGATGCTCTATAGCAAAGAAAACTTAGTTTGACAATGCTAAATAGATAGGTGGGATCTGATGGGAATACATACCTTGGTTTCATCTGATTGACCTCATATCATTGCTATGGCATATAACTACACCTGACAGGTCGTTGATTGTCAGCATGTAAAGAGGATCCTTAGGGAAATAGCTTGGCAGAGAGCAGCTTCCCATGTTTTTCACATTCCCACAGCAAAAATTTAAGTCCTTACTGCAGTATTTATCACATATAGAGGGGAAAGAAAAACAATGCTCTTATAAAAGGCTTTATATATTATGAAGATGGTTAGCAACAGCTTCATACGTCAATTAACAGATTTCAAGGCTCAGATCACAAAAACAACAGAATAATATTGATTTCAAATTTTAGAATTAAAAAAAACCAATACTTCTTTTTCTCTCTACAGCCCAGCTTTCATACCACAATTCCAGTAACCTTAACACTTTTAATGTTCTGTCCTGCCTGATAATTTTGACAAGTATGCAGTGTGCACACACACATGCACAATAAAAAAAACCCCACAAATTAGAATGCTGTTTATTCTGCTGCCACAAAAGCAATTTTACTCTACTTTGTGAGACCAAATGTACCACAATGTTTTCATCACCAAGTTAAAGAAAGTATGCCTAATGGCTTATACAGTCCTACTACACAAGAATCCTATTCAAACATTTGCTCAAGTCATGCATGGCTTTAGTCAATGCATAATAGCCTACAGACAAAAGGCACAAGAGACAAGGAGGGCTTTATGTATCAAACTGAAAGTAGAATTTCCCTGTGCTGATATAATGTAAAAATCAGAGATCTGCAGAATATCATATTAACATGACTTTTTATGAGAAAAAAAGAAAGATTTACTAATACCTAATAACTACAATACCTGTGTCTGGAAAGAACAAACACATCATCAAAAATGATAATGTGAAACAAAACATTAATTTAGATGTTAACATGAAAAAAACCCACAACTGAATCAAAGTTTTTTGCATGTTTACAATAAACTAAATTATATTACTTTAATACAGATTAATCAAAAAGCTTTTTGTCAGGATATAAAAGAGCCATCTTTTGGGTTTTTTATTAGATAAATGGACATGCTCACAACTTCAGGAAGAGACATAAGTAGGTAAAAAATCATTATATATTAAGAGTGTTCAGTGCCCAATGTCCACATAAAGCCTTATATATTAACATAGGGCCACTGCTCTGCCGTCAACACCACCCATAGGGTGTCACCCCAAGAGACAAGAGTAGGAAGAGGGAAACTCTTAGAGAAAAGCATCAGTTAATGTAAACTGACAGGACAACACCTACCACCACCCCTCAGCCAAAGTTGCACTTCACAGTAGCAAAAAAATCAACTACAAAAATATGAGTGAAATCAGAGTAGTCTGATCATATTCATGGACCAGACCTACAACTCTTCAATCAGATGCCTACTCCAAAACACAGACTGGCTTCTGGATAAACTGTGCCTTTTTCCATCCCATAAGGGATGCAGTCCTATGGATCAAGTTCTTGTTTCCAGGAAGACAACTAAATGTACCTCTTTTACATGGTTCAAATATTCAAGAGTGCCAATAAAGTTGAATGTTTAGAAAAGCTGAATCTTTGAATCTTTTTTATACAAAACCTTGCCTTAGAATATGCATGTCATATAAATAAAATACATCTGTAGCATTTCCATCTGTACATTCTAAAGCATGCTATGGATGAGATCAGTACCAGTACTCTCATTTTCAAATGGAAATCAAGATATCAGGAAAAAGGAAAGCAAACTATCCCCAGCCAGTAACCTGAAAATTAATGAAATGCTTTCTAGACCAAAACTTTCTAAGTCCATGTATCAAATGTACAAGAATGTGTTGTCTCCCTTAACACCATATTGGGACCCCAGCTGACCTCACTACAGGTAGGAGTTGCATAATTCTATAAAGAAGTGTGAAATGGAAGTTCATTCCACAATAGAAAAAAAAATTGTAATTTATACTAGTGGAAACTTGGCTTACTTTTGCTAAATTGTTGAGGAAGAAATGGTTGTTCAGATTCAGAATAAAATTTTGATTCAAAATGAATGGGAGAGATCCCTAAAATAGCTTCATAGTTTGAATCCCCATGTACAGTGTACTTCCCAATTAATATTTCATACTGAGGCAGTTTCACATAGCCCAAGAAGACAGACTGGTGACATGAGGTTAATGGAAGAAGGACTTTAGTCTCAGCCTTCTGTCTCCCATTGAATGCCTCATCACCAAGCTATTAACTGTTCCGGAGTATTTATATCTGGTGTGCTTGTGGCCCACAGCTTCAGTGCCAGGAGGACTGGAGGTGATGTCTTTCAAATATTCTTCCAAGTGTTAATGCCAGATGATCTTATTTATTTCATGGGAATAAGAGATCAACAAAACCCTTTCCCCAAAAAGAAAAACTCAAAAAAACCAACTCAAAACACACAAAAAAGCCATAAGCCTTTGTTGGGTAGACTACAGGACGATGCACCCTTAGGAGGAAGCAGAGTTGCTTATCTGGCGGTTAGATACAGACACTGCCCTTTGCAGAGTGTTTTGCAGGATAGCTATCTGGCTGCTGCACACAGAGATACACCCATAACTATGGGAACATAACTATTCCTACACAGGACATTTTTTGCTTCTCATATCTTGTACATATGCCTACAAAGCCTGAGCCTGGTTAAGAGGCTATCTCTCTTTACCACTACATGTAGTGTGCTGTATTATCAGCATATTTTTTCAGACTGTGAACTAATATTTTTAAAATTAAAGGAAAATACTTAACACATGTGAAATGGTAGTACCGACAAACTAACTATACCCTCAGGCATTTAAAATGTTAGAAAAGAATGAGCAATATTTGCCTGTGATTTCAAATAACTGCTGCTCCCATCTAGAGTCCCACCTTGTCAATATTACTGTAAGATATCCCCACAGCCTGGACTTTGTCACAGCTCAGTCAGTGTGGTTGTGTTTGAGAGGGGTTTAAGCTCACACCAGAGCCACAGAGAAAGCCTGGCACTCCCCAGCACCTGCCCTGCCCAAGGTGAGTTTTTTTTGTTTTCATTTCCGATTGGGAGCAGTTGATCAGCGGTGCTCTAGCCACCTGTATCAGAAACAGATATGAACAAAAGAAAAGAAACTGGCAGAACACCAGTTTTCTGCTCTTTCCTCCTGTGTCAATTTGAGCAAGTGTTATACTGTGTGTGGACCTGAATCCTAACTCACTTACCAGGACTGACCCTTGGATGAGCCTCAAACCACGATTTGTAGGATACAAGCCTATATAAAGTGTTTGAATAAGGCAAATGGAAGCATGTTAAAGCTTGAAATTAAGGTTTTGACCTTCGCCTAAGATTTGTGACAACACATGCAGATATAACAGGCAGCTCCTTTATTTACTGACATACAAGCTCTGCAGGTATATTAACCTTAAGATTTCTCTTTTAGTACTGACAGAAACTAATTACTATTAATAAGTGAAATTTCCCTTTAGCTTTTAACACTAAGCTCTACAGAGTGAAAAGAGAGTCCCTCTTAAAACCAGCAATGAAACTATCATAAGCTTTACTGAATTGATCTTCAGGTTATAAGAACTATGAACAAGAACTATGAAGAAGAAGTATTTTTTTAATTTTCTTTTGGGACTTAGAGAAAATAATGAGAACACAGGTAAAATTACAACTGAGGTTTTGTTGTCAAGATTCCCCTCCCCTTTGTTTGAAAAAGAAAAAATAAACCACTAAAAAACATCTTTCAGAGATAACAAAATCTTTGCAAATTTGGATTGAGTGAATGAATTTGATAGGCTGAAATGAGGAAAAAATATCAGAAACACAGAAACCCTTTCTTTCTCTATTTGCAAGTCAAACCATGTAGGTTTCTGATTTTAGGATGTTTCCATCCAAAATGCTGTTAAAGCTTTTTACAAACAGTAAGAACTTTAATGTATTTTGCTTTTGAGCAATTTGAACACTTCCATTGTGTTGTGTTTGACCATTAAGAATATAATTTCCATAACATTGATTCTTTAGATTATGTGTTATGACATAACAGTTGAGTAACCCCGAGTAACCAGCAAATTCATGTTCACTGTGAACCTAATGCACTAGCAGAATGCACAAAGCTGGTTGCTCTCTCTCATATTCACACCTTTCTCAGTGGTTCCTCACCACTACCTGAAAGCAGTGCAAAACTACAAAGCTGTCCATAGACAGAGCATTCTAATAAGCCCAGGCTTTCTGATGATGCAAATCTGTTGCAATACTTGTGGCATTGCTCCCCAAGGTTGCTCCAAAGGCACATTTCAGTGGAAAGAGCCATAAAAACACATGGGATCATGGCTTCTAAGAGGACAAAGCCACTTCTTTCACCACCAAGATGGCAGTGCACAAGCTTTCAGGTCTCTCTAGTCAAAAATGTCAAATTCTTTCAGTATTGCAGTTTAAGTCTATTTATAACTGGCTACTTTCACCATTACAGCAGCAGGACAAAGACATGCACCAACATAGGCAAAGATGACTACTTTGTATCAGGGAGCATGGACAGGACTTGATGTCCAGAGCCTTTACCTTCATCCTCTTTCATCTCACTTTGCAGGAACTATTTCAAGTAGACTCCATCACAAAAACTGATAGAAATCTCTATGGATATTTATTTAAGGAAAACAAAAAGCAATATTCCTGGCAAAGAAAATTAAGGCAATTTCTGAGCCACCAGAAGGTCAAAACATAATGTTGACACTAAACACAAATGCAGCTGTAAGCTTCCAAAATTAACTGCTTGCTAATCACAACAATAAAACATAGAGAGAACCATCATATGCTTATTAATGCAACACCTGCCGGTCTGAACACAGGGATAACTTCCACAGATATGACTGACTCACAAAAATGCCCAGGTTACAAGAATTTGGGTTTGTTCAATAGTGATTGACAGAGTGTGAAAACATGGCCAGTCCGTGTAGAAGACAAAAGTTTCTCATTCATTTAGGCTTCTAGTCTGAATTTGTGTTTAAGCAAAAAGAAATTAAATATTAGTTCAGTAATTGCTCAAATAAGAAACACACAGCACAGTTAAGACATCTGAATAACCTGTGTTCCCCTCCTGTTCTCTACAGCAAATCATCCTACTATATTCTGGTCAACATATGCAAAATGCTACTGCTTTTCAATCACATCTATTGAACTTTTATATTCCTTACCTGGGGGACCCTCTTCTCCTAGAAGCTAGAGTACAATCTTGGTTTTCATTTCTAGTCACTAGTATACTTACGAAAATAAAAGACAAGATTAATCAAACTTGTGTCTTTCAATACTGTGGTCCATTCTGAAACATTGTACTTACCACAGAGACAGCTCAAAGCCATGAGGAATCTGATCCAGATTACTAATTTGCCACTATGAAGCGGCAACTGATGCTCTGCACTTCCAAGATGCATTTGGGACTCTAATAGGTATTTAAACACGCATTGAAACATCTGTTCCTTGTAGTCATTCAGTTGCTTTTCCAATATAAACACTGGGTATGTTTTTGTTTCCTTTTTTATTTACCATATCCTCTATCCACTAAACTGTGAGCTCAAAATGATAACATAACCTAAACAAAAAACAGGCATCAAAGTAACGAAAATATTATTTTTGAAAGGTCACATTTTCAACTGTATCATAAAAGCAGTAAAAGCAATTTTGCCTTTCAGATTCCTTGACCACCTCTCCCCTTCCTCTAGGCCTCTTATACCGGTTCAGGTGAACATACAAGGTTTCATTTTCACAGTGTTTCTGTATGCTTCTTTATGTCTCCCAGAGCAGAAGTTTCTTTCATTTCCTCACTTCCGTAATATTACAAGGGTTGACTACACTCAGAAAAGTGGAGTAAGACCAAGTATTTTAAAATGCGTTATTTATAGGTACATATAGATTGTTTAATCATACAAGTTTTTTAAAGAATCAGAGTTTAAAACAACTTAGTGAGCCTTGAAAACAAAAGAAGTGTCTCTAAATGTATGTATATATGTATCATTGATACATATGTATCATTGGAAAGAGGGTCCTTTCACTCCAAGAAATGGTTGATCTCTAAATACTCTTACGAAATATTTATGAGGGTTTTTTTCTTTTTTGTTGTCAGGACAGCCGCATAAGGCAGAGATTGGGAAGAAAGTACAAAAAAACCTGTACACCCTTAATGAACCTTAGACCCATATATAAAGAATGACTAACAAGACAGCATGGTATGGTCAGTTAGTGCTCAAGGAATGCAGCAAAAAGTGAGAAAATGACCAAAATATAGAAGCTTAGATATTTGTAGATTCAGAGCCTAAGGACAAAAAAAAATTTATCTTGTATTTTATTAATTCTTCTATTGTTTCAGCCTCTCAATATATCAAAGGTCTCCACATTTGATATAGCTTTTCTAATAACAATCTTAAATATTTCTTCCAGAAAGTGACATTGTCTTGATATGCAGACATCAAGAAATGGGGCCCTTGGTTCATTTGGTGGGCTGCTCAAAGGATTAAACCCTCTTTGTGAAAATCTACTTCCAAAAAATGCCTTGATTCAGACATTTCCCAAACTTTTCATTATCTCCCTTTCCGGTAAGGCTGTAGGATTCTTGGTCATCCAGTATGTGATGCTGGGAAGGTTCCTTCAGGCTGTTAAGTGGCTTCTCAGACCTGTCCTTTTGATATGCTAACCAGGATAGAGAGCTCTTTCAACCGTGACGTCACCCTGGTGGCCCTGCTCTGCCCTCCCCCCAGTTTCTGAAGTCCTTACATCAACATTGACACCAATGCAATAAGCAGTTTCCCAGAATCTGCCATGTCACATTTCAAAGTAAACTCACACCTTTCTTTTGCCCAATTTTTATACACCTAAGGGTCTCGCTTTCTGCCAGAACATTATGTTGTTAGCTACTACTCTTCTTCATCTGCCAAGCTACAAATTCATCCCAGTCACTGGATGCAGTTTCCCATTGCACAGACAGAGGACCTGTATTTCTTGCTCCTAAGTGACTTTGAATACATTTCAATAAGATCAAATATAACATAAATGGACTGCTTATAATCAATATAGACCGTTCAGTATCAGCACTTTACTGTCCTTGTTTTATGCTTCTCCAAACAGTGGCACACAGGGATTTTAAGAGTAGAGATTTTATATGAATTTTCAAAACACTAATGAAAATCCTTAATAACACTTTTAAGTGCTGGTCCCTGCAGAACTCGACTGGAAGCATTTCCATTCAGTGATGAGTCTCCATTGACAGTCTTTCTGAGAACACACAGTTCTATTCCATTTATTGCGTTGTATGATACATTACACAGTTCTTAACAAAGCTATTACAACTCGAAAAAATATCCAAACAAATGAAAGCTCTGTATTTTAGAGCACCAAGGGACAAATCCTCTTCTCTCTGAAATCAGGTAGAGTCTGGGAATGTTTTTTCTTGTGAGCAAGAGCAGACACAATCTAAAAAAAATTAAACTGCAACTCACTCCTATATCGCCACACTCACAGAGGAAATTTGTAGTGATCAATAGCATCTATCCCTCCAGTCCAAGGTGACAATAATCTGTGTAACCTCTGTAAAATTTATGTAATCTGATTATTATATGAACAAAATAAATTTATCAGATATATATATCAAAATATTAACTGAATCTAAGTAATCTGAATAATATCTGAACAAAAATCTATGTAATATTAATTACATTAGTCAATTGAGAAAGTTTTTAGTGGATTTAACTAAAATAACCATTAGCATTTACAAGTATAGAGAGCAAGTCAAGACTGAATAGCAACTTACTTTGAAAAACAAAACAAAGCAAAGGAAATTAAGCCACAATTATTTATTTCTAAGTGTATTACTTTACAGGTGGGATAAATTTGCTCCATGACCATATTAATGGATCATCATGCAAAAAAGTATGATATTCAGCTGAAAGGTGATGTTTAAATATAATTTAAACATGCAATAAAATACACAGCCAAGGAAAAAACAGACAGACTCCCTTCTATCATTTAAAGGAAACACAAGTGAAAACCTAACGAGAAACAATGAAAGTCAATGGGCTTGTGTGGTCCTGGTGAAGATGAGCTCACTGCCTGGCCCTTCTCACCATCACTCATCTTAGAAGTTTTTACTGAACAGATAAACAGGAGTAGGAGGCAGCCTTATTTGCAACACATTCAATGAAAGATAAGGTGCAGCTCAGTGCACCACCTAAAACAGGGAATATCTAAGAGTCTACTGCTCTCTGCTTCTCTAGAGACCCTGGCTGTTCTTCCCTGTGATGTGTAAGCATCTTCCAAGATATGAGAGGGCCCTGTCTCAAAACATGCTGATTCAACATGACAATCCTCCTGGTTTCAGGGAGCAAAAATCAAACAAAACCTTTGGAGCATGTTAGCAGTATCCTAGAGTAAGAGATGTGGGAGCCACTGTTGTTTCCAAAATTTATTTCACTATCTCATAACGAAGATGTTAGGGTTGTGCTGGCTCCCTAACTGCTCTTCTGAATTTTAGAGCCCCAAAGCTTGGCAGCAGTATACCCCTCTTGTGCGAAAATAGATGTGTAAGAAGACAAAGATAGCAATAATCTGTAACTATGTCAGAAAAATCAGTTTTAATCTTATTCTGACTCATTATAGTTAATTGTTGATACCTCCAACAGTGGGTTACCAAAAAAAAAAAGTAAACAAGTACATGATCTCTAGCCATTACATGAAAGCAATCTCATCTAAGTCCCTTAAGATCTGCCAAGAAACCAACAGTAGTACTGGGAATGGCAGACACAGCCTTTGTTAGACTGCAGAGTACCACACACAGCATCTATCACCCAGTGGCGTTTGAATCAAGAAAACAATCATGTTAAACTGTCAAGAGAGTCCTTTCACCAGGTACTTTCAAGGATGCAATGAGCATAGAGCCCATGTACTTTGGGAGCCACTATGATTTTCTATTCTTCTGGGCTTGCAAAGTCACCCAGTAGAAGCAGAGAGATCCTGTACTACGCTGTGAATCCTCGAACTGTTTATTGCCAGCCTGATACTCCTGTCCCAACTCCACACAACTGAACTGGGGGTTTAATTTATGTGGCAGAGCTATAGGCACAACAGCTACCACCCATGAGTGAGAGTCCAGCTGAATTCCCTGCACAAAACACAGGGCTGCTGCCTGGCAGCTGGAACAACACCAAACCACAACAGTGTGCTTCATGTGTAAACTCAGTGTAGGTAACAAAAAAAAAAAAACCACACAAAAAAACAAACAAACAAAACCAAAAACCAAAACACAAAACCAAAAAAACACCAACCAACCAAAAAAAAAAAAACAGGAATGTGTTTAAGTCCTTTTAGAGCACCCTCTTCTCAAGGAAGCTGCATTTAAAATGTCCAGGTTTATGCTTAGTGAGTTTAACTTGATTAGCAATTACATTAATGTTGATCCAAAGTGAATCCAATGATTTCTAATGAACCATTTTACTTTGACACTAAACAGCAGAATTTGACCTCTTGTGTTTCATAACTGACTTTTTAAAATGAAAGAAGCATGAAGTGAGGACTAAAATAAATACTTATTTCTTCCTTACATCAACAAAATGATACATATAAGTTAAAGCATAGTACAATATTCCCTGGCAAAAAGTGTGCATGCCCATTGTCACTGAGCACAGGATGGTGCCATGGGGTGAGCCAAACCCTGCAACTTCTCAGAAATAAATTTCCACTGTTCCAACTACTTGAGAACATGTTCCCGAAATTCAGGAAACACACTGTTAATTATTTCCTCTAAAGTACTCAGTTCCAGTGGACTTCAAAATGCACATGTAAGCAGAGTAAGCTATTCTGCACTTGGGGCGTTGGGAGTTAATAAAATAGATACAGGTATCTTAATCAATATACTGCAAGTTAAAGCACATTATCACATGTAGGACCATTCGGAAAGAGAGGGCGAGACTCATCTAACTAGATATAGTCAGTGATATCTGAGCGAGCTCTCGCTCTCTTTATATGAAGAGAACCCAGTGCTTATTCTAGAGTGCATCCTTTCTAGCTAGGACACTGAAATCAGTTTGAGGATTTTCCTATGAAAGGTCTGTTTCTGCTCTTCATCGACCATCAGGAGAGCCTAGGGAAGAGGTCTCATACTCAGGCGTGGAGATTACCGGAGAGAGTTAATATTGTGAGAGAGGAGACAACAGGCCAGTGAGGCATTCTCAGTTGGATTCTGGGCACTAATAAAAAGGGTGACAAGCCTCTGAAAGTATTTTCTCCACTTGCGGATCAGTCTGTTCAATTCCTGAAAAGAACTACCAAATTAATATCAACTCAAACAACACCTGTGTCATAGTTAGTTCATAAAGAGGCATTTGTTCATGGCTCAAGCATTTTGTAATGAGATTTAACATGACCTAACTTTAGACATTCATTTGACTTGCCTCCCTCCAGTTTCTCCAGTTCCCTACTCTCACTGCCATTTCCCCAAAGGGAAGAATATCAGATAAAAAGCCTATGTATAAGAATTCTTCCCACATTTCCAGGGAGAGGGATATGAGGTGCTTTCTTGCCTTTGGTTGTGTCCACCAGTTTTTTTCATAAATATTTTGCAATAATAACTGCTTAACCATATCATGGCATTTGCAGAAGCTTCCCACACATTTTATGCCATTTCAGTATCTTCTTTCATAGTGATAATTTGGGTTCTTGCATGGATGTACCTCCACATAGATGCAGCATGTGACTGAACTGTTGAACATTTTAACTAACGTTACCATTCTTGAAAAGGAAGACCCACAACGGGGCCAGCCACCCAACCACAATTACATCCCTCTGAATAATTTCCACTGAAAGGGGTTCTTTCTTTAGAAATCATTAGCCAAAAAAGGTCTTTTTGCAGTTTATATTAACCCTCTACCACCATGACCAACAGAATAACTGCCTCCTACATCACTGCAGCTCCACCGGCTGCTGACCTTATGTTATCTACAGCATGGGCAGGATCCACACTGCCCACAGCTACATCTGGAAAGCAGGCTGCAGAGAAAACTATCAGTCGAGAACCTAATTCTGGCAAACCAGCACTGCCATTTATCTTGGACTTGAGCAATATATAGTAACACTGGAGACACTCAAACACGTACCAAACTTTAGGACCATGAAGATGAAGGATAGGTTTACCCACTGAATTGTGAACGTGCAAAGTCAGTTTCCCAAAGCACAGCTGCTGTGCTACCTAAAGGGCAGGTAACATGAACCTTGCAGAGCACCATCCCACATTCCCATAAGTTTCTGAAAAGCAGCTGTACAATGCTTGTAAGGTTTCTAGCAAGCACACTTAGTTCACAAGCAAAATCTGCCAGGCTTATTAGCACAGGAGCCTGAGGCAACGAGAGTTAGAATAAATGGAAACTTTCAAATACACACAAGAAAGAGGTAAGCTAAAATTGAAAGCTTGATGGGTTTTTTCCCCTGTAAATTCCTTCATTTGTCCTCGAGGACAGCATATAAACGTGTATGTTACAGCCCATGTGATCAGACACTCTCTCAAGAACTATAAACAATGTAGCTATGAGTCATTATTAGGCTGGAATTGCATTCAAGTTCTTTCCCACTGACTCACCATATGGATCGCTTGTCTAATCTTTTGCCTTCCCCATTCCTATCCCTCCCCCAGAGATAATATGTGACCCCTTCCCAAAATTTCAGCAGGAGTGTGGTTTGCTGTGCACATCCCAGCTCTTGCGGGCAGGTGACAACAGTAGTCTGCAGGGCTCCACACACAGGCACTGAGCTCATGCCCCTCCAACACCCCCAGCTGTCTGCCAAAGGCTGTCAGCTCGCCAGCACCGGGCTCCCACAGTGTCTCAGGCATTGCGGTCTGACATGACACAAATCTACCAACCCTCACAACTTCAGCTAATTTTGAACAAGAGTCAAAAAAGCCATTTCTGCCACCCCACCTACCAGGATGGTAATTTCGCGCTAAGTGAAGGAAGAAGTGGGTTTGGTTAGTTACACATCTTAACCCACTGCATCTAGGACAGACTGAGCAATACATCAGTCAAAGCTGTCATCTTTCATTTAAAAGAGAAAGGTAAAGCTAGTTCCTAGCCTTCACAGTCATAGAAAAAAATGTGTTGAAGTTTATGACTTCCAAATCTTCAAAGGCAGATTGTAAATAAAAGTGCTGACATTTATTGCTTTTAAGCAAATCACATACTGGAGTGTGACTCATGAACACTGGAACTAGCAAGTGCCGAGGCAACCATGTCGAGAATGAGATCATGATGCAGTAGGTGTGCAGCATTCTCTTTTCAGCCTATTCACTATCTCTGTTCTACAGTAATAAAGAAGAAAGTTTCTTTTCAGTCAATAATAAAGATTTTAATGTGCCTTCCAGTGCCTATGGAAACAACAAAAAGTACATTTCTGCTTCACTGAGAAAGCTTTTGACACATACTTGATCTCATAAAATACTGAAGGGCATATGACGTATTCACATGAATAAGTCAAAAGCTTCCTGGTACTCATAACGGTAAAATTAGGACTGTGCAAAGCTGAGGTCTTAAATTTTAAAACATTGTAACTCCAACCTTCCTTTTATTGATTGTAAACTGCTTCCAAAGGGATGCTCCTGTAGATAGGGGGGTGTAACAAAAGGGGCAAGAAAAGGAAATTACATATTTGTACTGCAGAATTAGTCATGGGGTTACATCAGTTTAATAATTCAGGAGACGTTTTGTACACATATCAGGTTGGCTCGAAATTAACTTCTACTTCAGTAAACTCTATGAATAGTGATTTCAAATTTGAATGACATGCACGTATTTTTCTACTGAATAACTTTCAGTACTTTTAGTATTCAGAGCCAGTGTTCTGCTGTTCACGATGCAGGACTTGTCAATTCTGCAAGCAACAATAATTTAGATAGTCACAGGAACATTTAGATAAACAATCAAGCAGATATATTTGTTCAGCTGGTCCTTCTAAAATGTACTTATGTATTTGCAACATGTTTTTTCTTAGTTATATTACAAATGTCTTACCTATATTAAATGTATCCAGAAAACAAAGTATGATAAATACCATAAAAATTTAGAGTTTAGTACCTTCATCACACAGAAACAGATAGTTTACAAACATTGAACTAAACTACACTTTGCTTTAATGTCAGCATGATTCAGGCTGATATTACCATTTCCACTGCCTTCTTTTTTCCCTGTCAATCTCAAGTCTCCAAACAGAATGATCCTACGCTGCCTGGAAGCTAGGGAGTTAAGACAATAGGCTGCAAACAGCAAAGGAAGCAAGCAGATACGAGTTTAAAAAGAAATTGTTATAATAAAGGCTATATTTAAAGGTGGAATTGCAAAAGTTGGTTAATATCACTAGTGTAACTTTATAGTATTAGATGTACCACATGAGCAGTTTGGGTTTTATTTTGCAGTTAGGATGCACAGTTTTTCACACTTGCAGACAAATGTCTAATTTACACACTATAGAACTTGAATGTTACCATACTGAGCAAGTGTTCTGGTGCACTCATCTAGGGAATGGTGCTAGGCTCAACTGAAATGGACCTTTTGTTGATTGTTCAGCCAACTGCTGACCAGAAACCAGAGACATCTCTCTCCTGTGTTACAAAGTATTGGCATGAATATACAATTTTAAAAGTATCTTAGCTTTATTTCCTGTCAACCAGGTATGACACTGATTGAAATGTTGCAAACATTCCTTTAGACAACTACAATTTGCTTTAGAACGCAGAAAAATCTTGAAAATCTGCTTAACTGGGTAGCAAATTGAGTCAAGTTCCAAGTTCACATACAGAAAAATTAAAGCAAAAAATAGGAATACATGTTGCTGTTAATACTAATGTCTTAAGGTATAAAACGTGAATAAAGAGGATAATTTTCCCCCACCTGTGCAAATTTACAATCTTCAGAACACCTGCAGTGACTTGAATTAAATCACAGAAAGCAGGGACTTACGGATGACCCACTGAAAAACACTCTAATAATTAAATGTGTGTGTGTATATATATTTATACAAGAAATTTACATATGTGACCCTGTGTACCTACAAATAAAACATTGTTTAAAGTTCAGTACAGGGAAGGAATGTTGTCTTTCAATATTCTTTTTTACGTACAAGAAACTCATTAACCTGTGGCCAAAAAAACTCCAAAACCACCAATTATTACATGTTCTTAGGTTACAGAAAGCAATGATTGAATTTTATAGAACACAGGAAAGCAAGGGCACGCTGTTGGAAATTCTTAATTGCAGCCAATGTCAGCAGATGATACCGTTGGCACTAGAAATCTCTCTTTAAGATGAGTTAGCTCTACCCAAGCCTTAGCTCCATGTCAGAGCTCTTAGGTAAGCGTTGCTGTCTGGAACCCAACTGTGAATGCTGGGCAGCATCCCCAGCCCTGATACTGCCCTTGAGCATTTCGGACACCACTGCTCTTTGCATCCAAGAAGACTGAAGTTACCCTCCCTTGAGTCCTTACCATGCTAACAGATTCATTTGTTTATCATTTTATTCAGTTATATAATCAGCACATAAAATAATGACACTGGATTTTACAATGCCCCAGAGAACCTGCAAAGCTAGAGGCTGTTTCCTGACATCCAAGAGGTAAAAGCTACATCTCTCCAAAAAACTTTAGAAGGTTGTTGCAAGCCACTGTGAGATACTGAGCAGCTGATCACAGGATCACTTCCCTCTGCAAAAACCTACTTGACGTCCCCTCAGTCTGGGATTTTTCTCATCCAGTACCATCCCAGTCCTATTTCCCTTCCCCATATATTATCATCGGTCACTTTCAGCAGAGAAAATCTCAAAACTTGAAGATGCAGCATTTTGCTTGTTTTCCTTATTTGACAGGATTTTCTCCTTGACAGCTTTGCAGTCACAGAATTGCAATACTACAAGGGCAAACTGCTGCCAGGCGTGCAGCGCTACTGCTTGTGTGGATTTCTTCCCAGCAGCTGGGAGGAAATGCTCCTTCTTGCTTAGGCAAAAAATATCAAATGGTTAGAAAATAAGCAGTTAGGAAAAGCTGTATACAAGGTTCATGCTTGAGAAACACAAGAACACAAACTCAGCCACTAAGAAAATTCCACTGGACATGTAGCTAACAATAATTTAGATCTATTAATTCATGGTAAGTCAGCCATTTTACTGTTGACCTACTTTGTATCAGCAATAATTTGTCACAGTGCATTCTCCAACTGCTACTGAAAGAAATGTTAAACCATACATTAAGAGCATAGTGTCAAAGCAACTGATGTTAATTATACCCTGCAATTCCTATGTTGATGAAATTGTCACTGCTATTAATACAGCATTTATTGTCTAAGCCCAGCTTGCCCTACCAACCCCTAAAAGCCACTGAATTAACATCCTGCTTCTCAATGTTCATATTGGAATGTAAATCTGAAATGTGTAGAAATAATCTCAGCTATTTACACCAAGAATGTGTAAATACACATTCCTTTTTAGAAAAACTATTTATCTCCAGTCTATACATGTTGCACCCTTTAAACTAAAAACAGCTTTAATGTTCTTCAGTCAAGTGGCAGCTTTTGCCAGTGTAAACTATTTTCCCTAAAAATTATGGCATCAAGTAGAGGAAATTTTGGAAAATGTAGAGTACTACTTGATTTATGGAAATTCAGAAATAGATACACAAAAAACAAAAGCAGCAATGTTCTTCATTGTATTCATTGCTAACCTGCACAATAACAAGAGATCATATTCTCCCAGTATAAATAAGCATGGTTAATTAGAAGGACACCTTATGTGTTTCAAGTGTTCATGTTCAGCGACATCTGCTTAATTTAGGGACAGAAATGTTTACAAGCATCAGCATGAACCAACCACTCCAGGAACACTTATGGCTTGCATATCAGCATACTGTTTTCTAAGGTTCTATTGCTGCAGTACAGTTCCCCCTGCTTCTACATCATGTCTCAAGCTTTTCCTTTACCCATTTAAATTGAAGGCAGTTGACAGCATGCTGGCTTAGCAATATTTAATCTTCAAAACTGTCATCGCTAAGCTATGGCATGTGACATACAACTTGGTATGATCCAGGAAGACTCATTTTGTGATGTGTTCATATCCTATGAATTGATCCAATACAAGATACAGCAAAAGTAGAAGCCAGTGATGGTATTTTCACATCAGAAATATGTCTTATGTTATGTCCAAATTCTCATGCAGACTGATAGAACAAACTAATAATAAGAAAACCCCAAGTCACAATAAGGCCTGTCATACAGATCTACCAGAAAACCTTTGCAGAGACAGCAGAAAAGTAGAAAACTAAAATCAGCATTATTAGTGATTGAATGAAAACCCTCTTATCTCTTTTCAAACCTAAAAATGACACTAAAATCTACAGGAAGATAAAAATCATTGTCCAAATGGCTGGTTAAGCCAGATGTACATCTCCAGAACAAGCAGGAAAAAAGCACACAACTGCAAAGAGAAGAGAGAACAGAACAACAGAGCTTCTTACAGGATACATGTAATACAACTCTCTATAGGAGGAGCATCATTACTAAACATGAAATACAAAAGTAGTATTGAGTGCATAGGATCTGACACCACACATTAGCACAGTAGGGGAATGTGCTGTCAGGAAAAAAATGAAAACAAAACATGTGCTCACCTGGCATAAACTAGAAAGCAACTATACACTTTATAAAAAGATATTCATTGAAGGGTCAACAAGTCTTAGCAGATTGGTCCATCATTCTGAGAAGAGCTGTAACATTAGAGCTGCATACAGCTGAGCCTGCCCTCACAACACCAACAGCATTATTCAGCGCCTCTCAAGGAAAGTCAACTAATTTAACTAAAATGCACTGGGTAAGCAGGTCTTTAATGTGCTCTCTCATCCCTAACATTTGCATTAAAATAACAGCCTTGCTGGTTTCATAATGGCACCTTAAATGAAATTCAAAAGTGACAGGCATTTAGCTTAGTGTGCTGTTTATTCTACCTGCAGCAAAACATAGGATTAGCAACAGCCTCCTCTTGGAGACATACTCCATTTCTTTCTGGAGTCCTTCTTATGCCCTGCTGCCACAGTATGCTAAGTACTTTGAAAATCAGACAAGGGCACATTGTGTACACATTGGGGTATATCTGGAAAAAATCCCAGCAACTCTGAGTACACAGGTTGTACCAATTACTAGTTACAGCTGCAGTTAAAAATTATGCCATGAATGAAAGCACCTTACCATAAAAGAACTAAAATATTAACCATCTGAGGGAGCAGACTCACTCTTAGTTCAATGTCACATGCCAGTCTCACAGATGGAACACTTGCTGCCTCACAAAGCTATGCTTAATTTATCAAAAGAAAGTACTGACAGCTGATGCTTTCAAAATGTGCATAGCTCATGTCAAAGACCAACTATACAGCTACCCCTTCTGATGCTGTTCTTGCTGTGCAGCAGAAAGGACTAGGCAGCACCACGATATACCAAGCATAATTCAGTCAGCAGTGAGCTTCATGAATGTTTAATATAGCTTTACAGGAAGCCAAGCTCAATGTTTACCTTTCTACTCAGATACATATCTGCTGTCTGCAGACATGTAACATAACAGAAATGTCTTGGAGTACTCTTACAGTTTGAATAAATTTCTTGCTTACAGGTTTAACAACTTAAACTGTAATGGAATTTTTACGATATCAAATGTGAGTCTAAACTTTGACCTATGCATGCATTACACCTGTATGTTAAAGCAAGCTCATTTTGAAGCTTTGGTAATAGATCTATTACTGTCAGATCCATACTGAGCAAGGTGTTTGAAGTTCCCTGCTTCAGGAGCATTTATGCTTCCACCAGTCTATGCCAGAAAGCCATAGTGCTATAGAAGCCCTATCAATACTTTAAAGTGCTGAATATTGACATACATATGCAGATCATAGTAAAAATCATATTTGTAAAGCTGAACTTAAAAAAAAAAAAAAAGGTAGGAAAAAAATTGTAAAGAAAGCTGGACAGTTCAGTTTTCTGTTTTGCTTATATATAATCAGCTATATTACAGATCAGACAACACAGATATGAACTGGAGATAAAATACATTACTATGGTCACATTGTAAAGGCTGTTGAGCTCATAAGAGCTGCAACAATGCATGGCAAGTCTGAAGTTCAGTTCTACACACAGCTTGCAAGCTTGGTTGGCAAGTAATGACTGCTTTCTTTTCATTCAGAGCATCAGCAGCAGTTCTTGTAACTGACGTGACCAAGTTCGGTATGCCTTTATTAAACACTCAGAGAACAAAGTATACAGGAGATAAGGAAGAGAAAAGCCTTGAGTTTTACTCTGGACCTTTAACAAGTGTAAATAAAGTGGTAAGGAATTTCTCTCAAGTGTAACTAACAGCTGTGCCATATACAAATGACATTAAGTGTGGTGCTTAAGTGAATCACAACTCCACATCATTCATTAACTACGAATACACATAAGTATGGGCTTCTCACTTAGCCTCAGCCAACCTTTTAAGTTTGGGAAAAAAGATCTACATACCTTTTGTTGAATCCAATCTTAATGATTTCTAAAGTGAAAGTCTTGCATCTGAAGAAAGCAAAAGGCAGCAAGCTGCTCTTAAGGCTAAGGGACACTTCTCCCAGAAACTCTTATTGAGCAGGGAATCCATCAGGGAAGAACTGTGAACTTGTGAGCAAGTAGGTCAAAATGGACATTTAGGTTTGCTATATCCTTCATCAGGAAGCCAAGTAAACTTTAATCCTCTGGATTTATTCAAGTCATCTTTGGTGGATGTTATTTCTGTACCTTTTCCTTATATCCTGGAATTATTGGCCCTGGAGTTATTTCCACATTGACTGATTTTAAAAGGTTTAAAGTGACACGTACATCATTGTGTTCCCCTGAACTTCCCAAGCATTAATATATGAGGTCTTCATTAATCCAGGTCTGTACCAAGTGTTCCCTAGCATCAGGATGCCATTGATGTTCTTAAGTCTTTAAGGTACCTATTTTATTTCTACTGTGAGACAAAAATAATTTATAACTGATCCTATGTAATCACGACAAGAGATTAATTAAAATGCCAAGATAGGAAACAATTTATTATAGAGAGAAGAAAAATTTCTCATCCAAAATATAGAAATCTGTACAACTTTGCCACAATCAATATACATGAACTGTACAAATTTACACCAGTTCATAATTTACCAAATAAAAGATGACTAACAAAGTTCACAAAATAGATGGTGGTTTGTGGAAAAGACTTTTACCCAATTAAGAACAAGGAAATTACAAACCAGACCTCCACTTTCTAAAAATAAGAAGTTTACTCAGTCTTAGAAAACTACAAGCTAGCAAATGTACAGATAGCTGGCTGGTGCTAACACCACAGTTCAGACAGTGTCTTTATATGGTCTTTTTAAAGCCTGTTGCCATGGCAGATAATGATCACTTGCTACTTTTGAGGCCAATGTAAAGATCTGACCATTTCTCCCCAGGTCATTCTTACTAGTTTCTCTTATGTACATTTATACATATCTGTAAGTGCTAGGTAAAAGTCTGAAAAATAAAATTTCCAGTACTATGGTGTTCATAAGTCTTGTTACTGAGCTGCCAAAAATGCTAACAATTAATAAATGTAATAGTGCAAATTTACTCTGCAAGACCTACTGCAGAGAATCACTTTATAAACACAGACTGGGGTTGAAAATTGGTGTAGAAATTAAGTAAGATGTCTTGGAGAAACTGACCCTTCCTAGATCTTCTTATTCCCTAGCAAGTTGCTATCATTTTGACTCACAGGCTATTAAATCACTGAAAGGTACTGTCCAAACTATGGCACTGTCACTTTAAAGTATACCACTCTAACGTGTGCCAGATCTTCACAGCTGTGACATGGTTTAAATTCCATAATCCATCCCCAGAGGTGCCCACCCAAAGTAAAAACCAAATTTATCCATCCATTTTAAGGTGATCCATCCACAGACTATATCTTAACCTGATACAGTCATCATATTGTAGTTTTTGGAAGGGCTAGTTCTGCCCAAGAGAAGTTCCTCCTTACAGCTTATTCTGCTGTCTACCATTTGCATGTTGGTGTTATTTTGGCTACCTCCTGCTGGTGCAGCTTCATACAGCACACAGATGGAGCCATCCTCTCCAATGCGATAGGACACTTCATACGGGTCAACCCATAGAGTGAGTTCGCTCGGAAGAAGCTGAAACAGTTCCTGACTGCTCAATCCAATCCGCTGTGCTGCCTGTCCAATGAGAGGATCCATTTTATGGTTGATCCGGATACATCGGTAACCTGATCCCTTGCATGGCTTTTCTGGGAACCAGTGGTGTTTATAATGTTCTATAAAATAAAAAACAAATATTATCCTCCTTAATTCTGTATTAAAAGATACACGCAGAAATTATTGTTCTCTTGCAAATTTCACACCTCAAGATGTTAAAAAGCTTATTATTCTAGCACCAAGTGTCCTCAAAAGTCACTATAACCTTTATTTCTGCTGATGATTTACATAAGCCCAGAGTCCCTTGGGAAACACTCACATACAAAGTTACTGGTTTGTGCTACTGTATACAATGTCCACCATCTCAATGAAGTGAAATGCAACTTCCTGGCATTCACAGAAACATATATAAAAATACAGAAATGATTACATATATAGCAGAAAAACTCAAGGGTTTTGAAACTTCACAAACTAGAAAGGGAAAAAAAGCACCCTTCCAGCATCCTCTTGAGATCACATCCATGCTTAGCTCCTCACATTCCAAGAACACCCAAAAATAAGTAGGGAAGGAGCCGGGCAGCATTTACCGACTGACTCAAGCTGTATTTCACCATCACTCTTCCCAGCCTGTTTTCCATGGCGAGAAACCAAGGACTTCACTTACCTCAGGAGTTTTATCCCACCCAAAACCATATCGCCCTGAGACTACTTGTAGCCACTATCAAGCCACTGGGACATAGCCTCTGGATTACAAAACCCACAGGGCAGCGAAAAAACCCTCGGTGTTTCTTCCCGACCGGAGCTGTCGGGTGGCTGAGATGCTTCCAGAAGAAAGAGGAACCAACTCACCGTTCACCGATTAATTTTACTTGACAAAAAAAAGCAACTTTGGAGTGTTTTCCCTCCTGGAAATGGGGCGATTTGAGCCCTTGGAGCGGAGCTCAAGCCCAGGATGCTCGCAAGCTTTGTCTAGGGAGGCAAAGATTGCGTGTGCGTGCAGGGGGGCGAGCTGCTTGCGCGACGCCCGAGCCCCTTTTGTCTACAGCCCGCTCCTGTCTCCCCACCGCCGGGGCCGGCTCGGCACGGGGGGGGTGCCCGCAAGGGGCGAGCCACGGCCGCGGAGCCCCACTCGGCCCCCGCGGCGGCTCCAGCCCCTCGGAGGGGCCGATCTGCCCCTTTGCCCCTCTCCAGCCTCCCCCGCGGGGCGCGGTGGTTCCCGCACCCCCGCCGGGCCTGTCCGAGCAGACGGCCCCGCGGCCGAGGTGGGGGAGCGGCTCCCGCCGCGCCCGCGCCGCCCTCACCTGCCAGCAGCTCCTGCAGGCACTGGCTGAAGGTCTGCAGCTGCCGTTCGTTCATCAGCCCCTTGGTCCGCAGGAACTTGGAGATGAAGCCCACGGCCGCAGCGATCTCACGTATCATGCTGGCCCGCGTGTACAGGGCGGGATGCATGGAGGCGGCGGCGGGCGGCAGCCAGCGCTCCGGGGTGGCCGGCGATGGGCTGGGACGGGGCGCGGGGCGAGCGGCGGGACGAGCACGGGGGCGGCGCGGCTCTAACTGGGCGCAGAGCAGGCGGCAGAGCCCAGATCACATCCCGGGGGCGGCAGCCTCCGCCTCCTCTTCCTGCGGCAGGGGGGCGGCAGCAGCAGCGGCAGCCGCGGCAGCGCTCCCCGCATTTCCTGCAGCGAGGGGCGAAGAGAGCTTCTTCTCGCCCGCCGCCTCTTATAGGCGCCGCTGGCCGGAAGTGGCGTCAGGCCGCCGGCGGCGCGCCGCTGCCAATCGGGCGATCGCACCATCGTTACGGCAAGTGGGGGGGCGGGGCCGGCCGGGCGGGTGACGTAATCGGCTGTAAACAAATAGAGCCGGGGGCGCGCGCAGGAGGCGGTGCGCGAGCGGGGGCGCGTGTCCGCGCTGCGGGGGCCGGGTGGGCGGGGCGCGGGCGCGCGCCGGTGCGGAGCGGGCGGTTGTGTCCTCCCGCGCATCGGGGGCGCGAGCGGGCGGGAGCGCGCCGCGCGCCCCTGCGCTGTATCCGGGGAGAGCGGCGCCACGTCAGCGCCGGGGCGGTGCGGCCGGGGGGGAGCGAGGGCGCGGCGGGCATGAGTCTGGGCGGCGGCGGAACGGGCGCGGTGCCGCTCGCCTCGGCCCCAGCGGGCCCTGTGTCCGTGCGCTCGCACCTCCCCGCGCGGGGGCGGCCGCAGCAGGACGAGGGTGCTCCCAGACTCGTGTTTATTTATCCCCGCGGGCAGCGGCGGTTACGTGTCTGTGCCCGTGTTGCTCTTCCCGGAGCCCGGGAGTGCTCGATTGGAACTCTCGGTTAGCAGCGGCCTCGGAGCCCGGACGTGCTGACCCCTTCAGGCTTGTGAACCGCGGCCTTCAGGCCGTGCCCGCATCGAGGTCTCCGCCCGGGCACCTCCTGCAGAGTGAGTCCTTCCCTGGGCAGCTGGTGGCCCCTGGGCACAAGCAAAGGCCGCGCTGCTCAGAGGGGCAAGGGCCTCCTCACAGGCCACTGGCCAAACCTCAGCCCTGGCCCTTTGCGGACACTGCAGAAACACATCTGGTCTTCACACGCCCCTCGAGCACGCTGTTCAACAGCACGTCCTCCCTTCAGACTGTACTGTTATCCCAGCTTTTCTATCACCTCCTTGCGAAGGGAGAAACCCCTGGGTGGACAGGAGGGCTGATGTATCAGCTGGTGACTACCAAGAAGAGTGTGAATCTCAGACCTTCCAGTGCTGTGTTGCCCTTTTTGAAAAACTGGAGAGGAGATGAAAGAAACAGTAGAAATATTTTTTCTTTTTTTTTTTTTAATTAGAAATGCTAAAGTGCAACTTCTTTGATAGAAAGCTTATTCCTTCCCAAGGGTATGTGCCCTGCCCCATCCAAAGCTGCAAATGAAGTACAGCCCGATGCTGATATTTGCATGTACAATTCTTCCAGTTAAAAATCAGAAATTAACCCAGTAAAGCACACATAACACAATTAAATGCTAAGATTTCTTTTTAACTAAAATAAATTAGTAATAAAATATATAAAAATAGACATGTGAAATAATTTTAATAAAATATTAAAGTACATTTTTTTGTGAGAGGTATAACTGTATAGTGCTTTTGGCCTTTTCTCTGCACGCAGGATCTATTTTATCTTAGGCTGCCAGCCTCAAGGGACTCCCTCTTTGGCACTATACACAAGGGAGATCTGCAAAACACCTTCAAAAGATAATCCTGAGAGCTTAAACTCACAGCTTTACTGCATACTAAAAATTTTGGTGTGTGTTTTAGAGCACAATCTCATCTATTTTCCCCCCTCCCTACTTTATGAGTATTACATTACTAATCAAGAGCTGTCCCTCTGTCCTGTGAGAATGGAAGAGATGCCAACCTGTCCTGTCTTCTTGCTGCTCCTTAGGTGCCAGCCCTCCTTTCTTCTCAGTGTTTCCACAGCGTATGTGAGGTATATCCAGAGCTGCAATTTCTGCTCTGTTCGTAGGTTGGAATGTGCTGTTCGCTTGCAAACTGTGAAGCAGCAGATACTTCTTTCCCCCTTCCCAGCAAGGTCCACCATTCTACTGCAAACTATCACTTATGCAAAAGCAACATTAGAGCATCACAATTACACTAAACTAACTACCAGAAATACTTCAAAAAACCAACAAAAAACAGTATGATATTTGTCACATTTGCTTGGACCTGAGCTTTATTATCTGGGCCACTTTCTCGTTTCTCCTGCTTAGTTGCAGCCAGAATCAAATGCTCAGAAGGAGTTTCAGGAACTCCCAAGTAGGTATGTGGTCTTATATAGCAGCACCCCAAAACACGAGGTTTAAAAAGTTCTCCCCAGCCATAACTGCTATGGACAGGAAGGCTGTTCAGATTTGAATCATCCCTCTTGAACTGTGCTTTTAAGAACATAATGTGGCCACGTGCACCTGATGTAATGCTCTGTGAGATGGGGAGAAGTTTAAAAGATTTTTTTTTTATCTTTTTTTTTATCAAGAATCTTTCTAGTTGATCAAAGTTTCCCTCAAATCTCTTCCAATGTCAATAAATTCAGAACTCTTCAGCTATCAAGAAGTTTTCATTGATTCCTATTGATTCCAAATAGTTACAGCATGTATAAAGAAGCCCTTCCCTATGGAAAGGGTAAATGGCTGTGCATACAGATCCAGTCTACTGATGAGGAACGAACTGGGTTTTGTTGGGTTTTGTTGGGTTTTGTTGCTTGCAGCCATCAAGCTGTTCAAGTGTAACTTTGAGGCCAAGGCTCTGTGAGATGCCTGCCAGCAGGACCTCGTCTGTATCTGTAGGAGGGAACAAGGTAACTGGAGCTTCTGATGCAGAGAATTGACTAATTTTCCCAGTCTCGGTGAGTCCACTTCCATCTCAGTGCTGTGGTGGGATAGCAAAGCAGCTGCTGCCTTTTCCAGCCTGTGAAATGCTCCCAGAGATCCCTGTCTTTAAAGTATGCAGGCTCTTACCAACGAGGAAGACTTTGGGATATAGCTCACGGGATCAGGGAAAATAAACTTTCCTTGATAGGGCTTCGGTGGAGAGCATCAGAGAAACTGCCCATGCTGTTGCTGGTTTTACCTTAGATTGCTGCCAGTATGCCAGAACTTCTTCAGTTGCTCTGAACTTCTTCAGCACCTGTACATTTTGGGATATATGTAGTGGTTCTTTTTTTCTCTGGCCAGGCCCCAGCTGTCTACTCCTGTCTTTGCAGCTCCAGACACAGAGGAGGCAGTTTGCCTGGTTAATAGTGCAAGATACTCACTGATACCTTAATGGCAGGATGCTGAAGAAGATAAATGTAACCATTTAACAACTGCTTTATTCAGCCCATCTGATACTTTGAGTGAACCAGAGGCCCTAGGGAGAGAAAATAAAGAAAAAGAGTATGTGATCATGTAATTAAAGACTGGATCATAATGGATATGCACAGAAGGGTTGTATTAAGGTCATACTGGCAATGCAGCTTCTGATATTTCCTAACTTTTAAGCAATACAATGCAACCTTTACAACATTTCTTTCATGTAGTTTTGCAGGAACTGTTTCTTGCTATTGGTTTGGAGGGACCCTAGCACCTTGTGAGTTCTGCGTAATGGAAATAAGTAATAGAAATATACTTTTATCTGTACCACATACACACCCTGCAACTATTGTGATATATATTGCTTTTCAAAGCTTTTTCCTGAAGGAGGCTACCGAGTGTTCTCTATAGTAAGTGGGAAGATTGAAGGGTTCAAAGGAGAAGAATTAGAACTACTTGATTTTTAAAAATTTTGTTCTGAAAATAAATACACCACACTTCAGCATGGATTTTTTTTCCTGTTTGGGAAATTATTCCTGACAGAATAAGGAAATGCAAGAAAGTGTGAAAATGTTACAGGCTTTTTATGTGGTATCTTGTTGAATCCTTTCAGTGGAGAAAAGCGTTAGATCTGTGCTTTTCCTGTTTCACTGTCCATTCTAGATAATGCCTAGCACTGTTTGGCATTGACCTAATAAAGAAGTAACAGTTGCTGTATATGTGCCTTAGATTGGCATAAGCTTTCTCTCACCTGTTAGCTGAAGAGTACTGCTTGCAATACATAAAATACAAAACCAATCCATTCATGTATAGAGTTTATTTTTAGCATAGGTTGATGTTACCAAAATTCCACATTATTTTTGTCATTTGAGTATCTGAAAACATATAGCAATAGATTGCTTCTTTCTGCAGAAAGCTTTCCTTGGGATACTTAAAACATTTTTTAATGTTTTAGCCCTTTTCAGTCCTTGAATATGCAGTGACAGCTGTAGTGACATTAAGTTGCTGTTCCAGGAGGCAGATGTAACCCAGAGTCAGTAGCCAATTCTGCATGTCATGCTGCTCCTCACAGGACCCCATGGTCTTGTTGTGAGTTCACACATTGTTATGTAAAGTTTTCAAGCAGACGCTCCTCAAGCTACAGTGGTGATATGAGAGTCCTTCTTGGAAAGACTTTGGCTGCATGTCTTCCATTTAGACAGAGACAGCAACAGCAGCTGCTAGCCCCCTTGCTGTAGGGTGAGTGCCTTTATCTGTCTCTCAAGGGGTATATGGCCCTAAGGGATCTTTTTTTCCCTGAAGCGTTGATAGCAGATAGTCATTCCTATTGTGTTGCCACAAGAAATGTTTGGACTCAAGCTCAAGCTCAGACCTGGGCTCAGAAATGTCTTACAGATCCAGCCTACTTGCAAAGCGGCACTCTGCAGTGAGACGGGGAGAAGGGCTTTTCAGCTCCGACTGTAAGCCTTTCTCTCAACCCAGCATTGCAACACTGAACATAACTGCAGTGTTTGTCTCAGTGAGTGTTTCATCCTGGAAAAGTGTGGGGGATGAAGAAGTCAATCAGAAGGAGGAGTCTCACATTTGCAAGGATAAGATAGACTGATATGAATCAGAGAAAGGGCAAAAGTCTGATTTGTGACCACTTTGGGAACCCCCCTCTCCCTTCAGCATGTTCATGCTTACACATGAACACACACTCATGCACTCTGCATTTGTAAATTGGTCTATCAGAAAAGTTCCATATGCCAAAGTCCCATTCTGCACTCCAGCAATTGTTTAACAAACCTTTTTGCAACTGCAGGAAGGTCAAGAAGGGATGGAAAGACTCAGAAGGGCAAAGGGAAACTGTCAGCGTTGGTTATAACTACTGCACGTTCATTTCAGCTCATGACATCCTAAAATGACAAAACTGCTGCACTTACTCCATACAGGAAAAGGCTTGCTCTGTCGGAGTTAAGTTTGATTTCAAAGGGACTGTTTCCTAAGAAGATATTCCTTGTAGTGTGAGCCTCAGGTGGCAGAAACCAGAATCTGTCTAGGACAGGTTCAACAGAAGGCAAACAACATGTGACAGCATGCACATGTAGAAGATAAAAAGCAAATTCAGAACATAGTATTCTGGTTTTTTTATAAAGATGATTTTTTTTTCTTTAATGGGATAGTAGCAGGTGTGGCAGCACATGAAGCACTTGTTTTGAACAAAGTAACCATAGTTTGGATCCAGTAAAAACAGAAGACAATAGAACCAGATTGTTGGCAAACTATCAATAGAGAGCTCCTGCGTAGCATCATACATAACAACACAGAGTCATACATAACCATTATTATCATCCATTTTGTCCTGGATACACAAAAATTCTGGTATCCACCTTTTCTCCAAATATGCCTTTTTGGTTTTTTGGTGTTTTGCCTCCTGAACTGCTAATGATTAATGACTCAAACATTCTACCACCTGCAGTGACCACCCAGGTGCTGTAAGAGACTGGACTATTGCTGTTCCTAGCTCAATCAGCAGTGTACTTTGCTGACAATGTGCGGAGTGGCCACTCAGGCCAGGTGCCTCAGGCTACAACCTGGGTGTTAAACAAGATAAGGAAAGAGGCAGATCCTGTGAAGCAGAGTACTGCTTCTTTCTCCTTACACAGAGGAGTCAGCTGTGATAACTCCCTGGAACATTTATGCCTAGCCTGAAGGTGTTCCCACCTGAATTTGAGCATGTATAACTAAGTTTTGAGACTTCCCTCACCACCTGGGGCTTCCACCACCATCTTGATGGATCTGGACTGGGCCACCACTTCCACCAACGAACAGCGAAACTGTAACAATGAAGACTCATCACGGGATGCGACGGGTGTCTTGTGGGTCCTTCCAGTCACCTGGGGGATCCACAGCCCTGCTCCAGCTGCCTGTACTGGCACCGCAGCCTCACTCCAGCACCCACCAGTGTCTACCAGTATCAAATCCCAGCTATCTGCTGTGTCCTGCCCGTGCTGACTCTCCAACCATTCCCACCAGGTTTTCCAGGTGTGGGGGAAGTGAGCCACATGGAAGAGTGTCCATCTTGTCTCTGTGCTGTGGCCACATGTGTTTCTCCTGAGTGGGGGAGGCTGGCTGCCAACTTGATTTGGTCTGGTGAGTGGGACTTGGGAAGTTTCTCATCGGTTTTTCCTCGGTTGGTTTAACCCAATAATACTTTTAACAGTATTATTATTATAATTAGCACTTCTTCTTAGTAAAGAGTTATTTTTTCACTTTCATCCAGGTGTATTTGGTCTCTCTCTGTATTGGAGAAACCAGGGGTATTGAATCCAAGGGAGGAGACTTGTATCTGAGGTCTCCCTCCCTCTAAATTGTCTCAAACCCAGACACATTTTTTCATTTGTATGCACTTATGAATAAAACAGGAGAGACTAATATAGATGAGATAAACAATCAGAAATTGCAATCCTGAATGGGAGTTATTAACAGTAATATTAAAGTAAAAGTAACTTGTAAGTGAAAAGAATGATTTAACCATTTGTTGTCATGCTCTACAATCAGATGATGTCATCTCGAATTACAAATTTTAACCTTTCCTGTAGTTTTTCATATTCAAACTGGGATGGGAGGGATAATAAAGAGATTTAAATTTCTCTGCTTCTCGGGTTTTTTTTTTTTTTCTGGCCTGCAGTATAAGTTTAAGGACACCTGAAATAATTTCAGAACACCCTTGTCCATAGTGGCTCTGTATGGGCTCTGGCACTGTCTGGTGACAGAGCAGCCTGTGTCAGCCAGCATGGAGCTGTCAATCACCCTGTGGTTGGGCAAAGGAAAACCCAAGAAATTTAATGATACTTTTATAACAGTATTTCCTGACTGTTAGAATTAAAATCTGAGTGTCTGCAGTTTATAGTTGTAAATTTCATTAAAATACAAGTATTCTTTTTCCTTAGTATTTGCACCTTTATGTACTTTGATATATGATGTGGTTAAAAAACTAAACAGAATTTTAAAAACCTTTTTAGAAAACATTTGAGAAAAACAATTTCATTTGTTTTGCAGTGATGTAATGAAAATTCCTTAAGCATATTAAATAAGATTTGTGATTTGGGCACCAGATAGACTTTTAAATGGATGGCCCCATTGGACCAGTTATTAAATACTAACTACAAACCTTCACCAAATCTGCCTGTGTCAAAAATACCTCAAAATAGCAAAACATGGACATGTTGTAATGGTAACACTGGAGATTTTAGGCTAGGCTTCCGCAGACAACAAAGATTACCTACTATTTGCTTACTAAGACAGAAAAAAACAGTAAAACAGTGATTGTAATATTTAGCTAGACATACACACCTGCCTCACTACGCTTATAACATCCCTCCACCAGAGCTGGATATGGGGGTTTTTTTGTTTGTAAATCAGATGTCTCTGCGCATGTTTCATTTCGTGCAGGGTCTGGCTTTGGAGATCAAATTATTTCATTTTAGCTCCTTTTTTTATCCTGTCATTGTGGTCTGTCTATCTAAATCCTGCATATCAATGCAATGAATATCTGCTGCAAAAGCAGGCACTTATCTTTTTTTCCCTTCATTTTTCCTAGCCAACACTTGCCACAACTTATTCTCTTTCCCATTGTCATTTGTAGTCATGGCACTGCTTCTGTTACAGCTTTTTCTTCTCCTTGCAATGGTATTAACTCAGGCATTTTAATCAGTCTCAGACAGAATTCTCAGGACAAAATTAATATAATTAATTCTCTAGGACAGATTTGGCAGGTAGAGGGAACATCACATTGAGAGTCTATGTATTACCTTTCTTTGAGTACTGACAGATTTTCTGGATATAATCAGATGGGAAAAAAATTTAAAATCACAGAAACACCATTCTTACTTGTTTGTGTAGCTGTATATACAGTGCTGTTCAACTGCATTTATGTGTGAACACTTCAATCATGCTTGTGTGAAAATGTAGTCATTCATCCCTTTAACGGGATTGTATTGCATGTCACATGCCTAAAATTAAGCTCTTTGGCTGGTCCCTATACAACTTGAATTCTTTCCCCAGAAGTGATGAAGAAACCTGAACACTCAATAACTTTACTAAATTCACTCATGTGAGTAATGTAGCTGACAGTCATGAGATTATCCATATAATTGCAAATTAACAGGATTGTTATTTTAGAGCACCTAACCCAAGACTTTGAATATTAGAGCTCCCACTGGTTTTTTCACCTCTCTGAGAGATGTACCATAAACTGAGAAACCTACTTTGTCCTATATTGCTTATAAATTGCCTATTTCTACCAAAAAAAAAAAAGAAAGAGAAAGAAAAGGAAAAAAGTTTAGCTTTTTAATGATATTAGTTTTACAGAAAACAAGTACTATCTGACTCTTTATACAAGCATCTTATATGATGTTTGTCAACACTGGAATAGCAGGGAGAGAGGCCTAAATACAAGCTGAGTCAGTAATCCACAATTATCTCACCAAAAAAGAAACAATTTTTTCCTCCATTTTTTTAAAGGACGTCAGAAAAGACCTAATAGAAATAGAAACAAAAATCTTGACAGCAGAAAAGCACACCACTATAAAATAAGACCATCAGTTCTAACTTAAATTTACCAGATGTCTCAAACAGGCGTGCAATTCAAAGCAAGAAATACACAGATTTTTAATTTGAAAAAAAAAAAAAAAGAGAGAGATGCATAGCATTTATTAATATAAAAAAACCCCGACCTTGTGATCTAAGTTTTTTTTTGCTTTGTGCTTTCAACAGCACCTTCAAACACTGACCATTTTTCCCCCATGTTTGTCTCTGATGCATTTTCAAAGGCAGAGGAACAAAAGCTGCTTGATTCCCCTATTACAATAGAAAGGAGATGTGCCTGGCTGTGTGGGAGGAGCCGTTTAATTCTTCCATGTAGCGCTGGGTACACATACTTCCAGCAGCATTAAGTGTTCCTGGGAGCAGGGAACAGAGTGTTCCAGCAGCATCTAACATACAGGCAAAGATAGAAAGCCATTTTCTTCACAACTATGCAATATATTAATACAAGATCCCAAGCTTGCAGAGAATGAACCTCCTGTTTCAGAACTTTTTCTTTTCTTTTTCACATCTTAATTCACTTTTTAATTATTTCAGAGGACTCTGCTTTTTTTCAAACACAATTTAAAAAAAATTATCTGCTTTATGAAAGCCTGCTTATTAAAAATTATGTGGGATATAACAGTTGCATAAAGCATCCCTTGAGAAACTTCATAAAATATCTTTGCAGCCACATTTTCCTCCTTTAAATTTTTGTACCCCATAATTCAGCTAGCAGTAAGTGGAGAGGGAACAAGTAAAAATTCGTTTGAGATATTGGAAGAAGGGAGACCTAAAGTCACATGCACCTACACTATGGAACAGGAACATGGTGCTGTGCTCTACCAAAACCAGGCAGATTCCCACCAGCTGTCTCAGCACTACTTTGGTGCCACGTCATTGTAGCCAGGCCCCAAAACTGCACTACTTCATACCAAGAAACCAATATGTGCAAGGCCAAGGCAGGGAATGCCTGCAACACATTCCGTTCTTCCGTGTAGACATGCCTTCATTGTTTCCACTCAGTTTTGTTACCCTGGAGCTGTAGGGTATTTCCTGCAGAGTCATCTCCTCCCATGAGCTCAGAGCTTCAGTCTCATCTATCAGGCAGCATAGTTTCAGTAGAACCATGTCAGAGCTGGTGATGCCAGCAGCCAAACAGTTTTGTTTCACATAAGATTCAAAAGGCAAAACTCAACAAGAACAAAAAACTCCCAATTCTACCTCAAAATTTCCAGATCTGTTCAAAGCTTCCTCCAAGTGTGGGTACATACCCCCTGCATTTTATATATTGATATCACAGTATAAACATATTAGAGATGTCCAGGAGTGATCATAAGAGAGATCCTTCAGTTGCTACAGTCCTAGAGGAAATTATCTGGTCATCAGTTATGCAATTTCCTTCTTTGTATCAAAGACCAATTCAATAGTTTATATAAAGATGGCTTATAATAGCTGATATTTCCTGAAGACTGGTAATATTTTTGGTTGTGCAGTAAGAAATAGTGATTGAAACCTGGATTTTTCACATAAGTGTTTTAAATTGCTAGATTACTTCACTGATTTCAGCACAAAACAGACAGTCTTGGAAAGATGAACCAAATCTTACTTCTCTGCTTTGTTGGTTTAAACTCAATATTTCACCCAAGGGCCAAAAGTACAACAAGGATAAACTCCAGTCATTTGAGATTTGAAGAGAAGAGTAGTTACAACCGTCAGCCTAACGCAACATCTGTGAGGGCTCAATGCCTTGAGGAGATTTGATGATATGAAGAATTCCACCTTCTTGGGGTGTAGATGAAAATTTTGCCTTTTACCAGGTTGGAATGCATTAGATAACTGTGGATCTCATTTCATTTTTAATCTAATAATCTCAAATCTCTTTGACTCTGTGTTTGTAAATGCCAGAAACTTGCTTTACTTTCCCCACTCCATCTATAAAGCAGTTACATTGACCACAGAAATGCCCATTTCATCAGTGGAGGCTTTAGAACAAAGGCAACAGCAGTTTTACTATTCCTGATAAAGGTAAACACGCTTTTTTATGAAGATAGATGAATAAAAGATTACCTGTAGAAAATAAAGATATGGATGGTCACATAAAAATGCGGTAGTCTTTCTCATTAACTCCAAAGATTGGAGACCAAGCAGCTGTTTAATGGAGGGTGGAGGAGAATTTTACATGCACTCATTTCTGAAGCAAATGAAACAGAGGTAGTGAAATATTTTTGTTTTATAACTGCCATGAGTCCTTTCAAAATATTTTTACAGTTATCTTTACTAACTTCTTCACTGTTTATACTTCTGTCACACTAACTCTTTGAAAAGAATGTGACCAGCCTATTTATCCATACCTTCCTCTTCTGGAAACATAAGGTCAACACATTGTTGTGGGCTAATGGCAGCTGTTTGCTGGTGCATACACTTCCCAAATCCAACATGCTTTCTTCTGATGTCAATGGAGTTTTACCATGGAATTCTTTGGAAAGAGGGTAGAATTTTACAAGGTTTTTCACTGTGCTGAATGATTCAGGAACCTTGCCTTTAAAATTTACCAAGCCAGTTTTCTTTTCTTTTACCTGGCAGCTTTTGACCTATTGAAAGACACTCGTACTTGGTTTTCTTTTCTCAGTTTTAACTGTAAAAGCATTAAAATGTTGGGAAATACTTAAGTTACTTCCTGCCAATATCATAGTATGAGATCAAGCGTTCTGGAGAGGCAGAGTCTAGAGAATGCTTGTTAGGAACTGTATCTTCTCAGTGGTCCTTTAGCAAATAGTTATTAAGCCCTATGACTGGAGAACATTTGTTACCCCATGCACAAGACAAATGTGTTTAAAAGCTAGCAGAGTTATTGGAATACTGAAGGGTCACTTTAAAGTGAGTTAGGCACATACATCATTGTAAGAGGAATTATTTTTATTTCTGGCTTGGTTAAATGAACTGTTTCTTCTTTGCAAATCAAGCAACACAAACAGCAATGAATATCATCCCAATGCTGATTTGAATTATTTGAACCCCTCTAGTAATACTGGAAGAATTAAGGCCTATTTTAAAAAATTATACCAAAATAGTTTAAGTTTTGAATGGCATAGTTTGGTATGAAATCCAAGAAATGTTAATTTTTAAAGCCCTACAGATTACCATATGGATTACAGCACTGATAAAACACATTTCAACAAATACTTTCCTCAAATATTCATCTGTCATTTAGATGCAAACAGAGTATTAAATTCTAAAGAATTTTGAAAATGTGTTCACTTATCAGACTTTAAAGTTTTACTATTAAATTGAGATAATTCTATTAACACAAATAGTCCTACTCCTTAAGAGGACTAAATCCACTCCTACTTTCAGTTTCATGCGCATAGGGTACTTTCGAGAGAATCAAGTATGTCCCCTGATAAAAATAAAATTTAAAAACTCTGCAACTGACCAGGACAGAAAGCAAAGACAATGTTGGTAGTGAAGCATTTCAGATTTATTTAAGTATGTCATGTTTAAGTCCCAGACCACATAAAAGATAGGTAATTGTTTTTACATCCACTTAGCAAAGCCTTTTTCAAAAAGAAAAGAAAAATAAGGTCAGCCCTCTCCTCCTTTCAGTTTTGTGCATGCTCTCCCATATGCCTTCTGCTTGGCCCCAGCTCTAATAGTCTCTCTTAGATAGATGAGGGAACATTGGTCTGATAACCAAGGCCTCTGGCCCCACCACCTCTGGGAGAGCTGCACAGGGCTTAGATAACACAGACTTTGTCCACAGGCACGCACAGAGGAAAAACCAGGATAGAGTCTTTTTGTTCCTGTATGATGCCCATTTAACCCCTAGTTAACTAACACTTCTTCAGCCTGTTGTGCACTTCCTTAGGCTGAGTTACAACACACGGCCCTGCCCACGCAGAAGCTGTGCCCCTGTGCTGTGGCCCAAGAGAAGCAAATCTACAGAGTGAAACTTCTGTTGCTGAAGACCCAAACCCCACAATATATAGTTTCTGAAGCCTGGTCCTGTGGGCTGTGTGTGACTCCCTCTATCCTGGTCCCATGGGCTGTATGTGTATTAGTGAATGGAGCACATTATATGTGTTGTCCTTCATCAGGATGGTGAGCATCAGGTTACTGATGCGTTGTGATCACAGACAAAAGTGTGTCTCTGCACTAGTAAGAGTGAGGTCTCGGTGTGGGGTGCACTGTGGAGAGCCCCAGGACTGACAGGACAGAGAGATGTCGGTCATCTCAGAATATTTTTGCTGCCCGCTTGTGAAAGCTACACCAGCCAGGGCACTGGAGCAATGGAGGATCTGGGCTCTTAGCAGCAGTCAGGTCCCCCTTGCAGCTGATAATGTGGCTGTCTAAATATATCCATGATTAGGCCTACCCTGCATAGATTAAAGTCACAACTCTGGATCTCCCAGCTGAGGCACAACAGTTGGACTGAGGACAGCACAAACATGAATTTATGACCCATTTTCCAAACTGTATTTTAGAGCATTGTTTAAATATACTGCCTGTAACAGTGGATCACAACAAATGTAATGCCTTCCCCCAGGATGGCTTCCTTGAACTCTGCAAATTGCAATAGGGTGGAGTAGGCTACATAAAAGGTAATGTTTTTTCTTTAATGTTTCAGATGTCTCCGATTGTACCATATTGTATTTTTAAAACAAAAAAAAACCAAAACAAACAACAAATCTCACAAAAAAGAAACCAAACATCTCCCCTCCCCAAACACTAAAATTTGTGTATAAAGTATCAACAAAAGCTTTAAGCAAAGGCTCAAATTCAAGCATTTCATTTTATTGCCACCATAGCAAAGATGCATAAGATACTCTGTTGCAATGCCACCTCTTCTTATGCCTCTGTTATCTGTCTTATACATTTCAGGGGACAGACATTGATCCTGTGATTCTGAACAAGCCATTCTAATTGATTGTCTGTCCAGAACTGAATTTAAGCCATCTTTACCTTGACAAACAGGAATCCCTTTTCTTTCCCTCAGAAATCCCCAATATAATTATGGAAGATTCAATTCTTCATGTATTTTCCCTAGGCAATGACCTGCTTTGCTTGTACGGCAAAATCAACCACAGTTTTATCATCCAGAGGATATCAGAGTTGCCTTATCTATTTCAAATAAATACAACTGGGAATTAAAAAAAAAAAAAAAAAGACCTTATTCCTTTAATTGTTCACCATTCTAGCATGAAGAAGCTACACACAGGGGAGCCTTGAAACTTCTTCCATGTTAGTACTCTTTAATTCAATTAAGGCCCTAAGCTAAAGCAAAGAGCTAGCAAGAGTCAGATACTATTGCTACTGATAATGTAACTGCCAAAAAAAATTAACGGCATATAAACAATTCAAGTAACCTTTTTATTATGAGTTTCCCCTTCTGAAACGGGTTAGTTTGCCTAGGAGATGACGAAATTATTGATAAAGTCCTGACTCACTTACTTCAGTCTTTGATTTAAAATAGGACACTGGATTTAGGCACTTGGGGTGCAAAGAAGTGTTTGTATTTTCTAAATGGCCTTCTGTGGTCTGAAGAGATTTTACTTGCATTGCCTGCATTTGGAGCCTAGGGGGAAAACAGAAGCACAAATAATGAATTGAGTTAGATAGAATTTAAGATTATAGTCTAAGGATTTCAGACATGTTTGGAGGATGTGTGAGAGGTCATGTAAAGATCCTACTGGGGGGGGGATGGTGTATGGTCAAAAAATATTGGCTGCCAAATGTGGGACTTTAAAGAAAATGAAATTTAGGCTTAAAATCATTCGTGTATTCAAAAGGAAGGATCTGATTCCAAGCCCTAAGGAGTGAATAACAAGAAAGGGCAATAGGAAAACAGAAAAATATTTTACTGACAAAAAAAATAAACGTGTGTGTTACTTTTACACTGATACATTTTCATGTAGTACCAAATAAAGAACTCCAAAATACCTATTCTGACCCAGAGAAGGAAAAAAAACCCCATAATATGAAAAAATACTCAGAAAAATGTCTAACAAATCCTATCCCCTGAAACCCATGAAAATACCTAAATCTGATGAAAATATGTGAAGAAGTCGATTTCGTGATCAAGAAAGATATTGAAATAATTGACACTGTATATTTAAAGAGTTGCATTTTTCTCAGGCATGTTATTTAATAAAATAATGACAAAAAAAGAGAAACATGGACAATATTGGCTGTGTTTGGGATGACTGGACTAAAAAGAGCATCAGATTTTCACCTCCTAACAGGGGAAGTCAGGTAGCAGCTGTCACTCAAGTATCTAGATATAGATCCTCTCTCATGGATTTTAAAAAGCAGATAGCTTTATCTTCTCTCACTTTCCACTCTTGAATACTGATTGGGATCAAACTGATCAGAACATTCCCAGAGAGGAACTCTGAATGGACTTGAAAGCAAGGTTACATTGGCAAGCTGGTTTACTCATCATCTTCTCCCAGAAACTCTTGAGTCACAGTAAATGTGAGATGAGGGGAAACTCCTCTTTATGCAAATGTCCAATTTCCAATTTCATAGGATTTTCTTAGGACAGTAATGTGGGTCCTATAGCTTACATGAGTTTCTCCTGCAGGAACATTGTATAAGAAGTAATTCACCTCTAGTGAAAAAGCTGTCCCTTGGACTTTACAGCAGTGCCTTATGATGTCCATGCTGTCTGACCTCCTTAAATATCTTGTTTTTCTTGGTCACTGTACTGTGCAGTTATTCCATTAACATATTGTAGTGCTGCCTGCGGCTGCTTTAATGTATTCTCCATTCTATATTTGCCTAATTTTTTTAGGCATTTGTAGAGCATTGACCACTGTAGGGTCTCCCTTTCTATGGAAAAATGAAGAGAGCATATGGTGTGGAACTGTGAGCTATTGACTATGCTTCTGGGAAGCCCTGTAAAAGGGCATAGACACTCCAGCATACTAGCTCAATTTGAAAAAAAAAAAAAAGTAAACAATTTTCCACATAGGGAGCCCTTTATATATATGTATACTTATGCATAATGTGCATTGAAGAAAGGGGAGGGAGAAAGTTCCATTGCCTGTAATAGGTGCTTAAACCCCCTAACAAATTTGGAATCCAAGTCAAAGAGTAGATGTTACAGAGCTCAGAAGCAGATCATGTCATATGATAATGCATGGAGCAACACACAATTCACTCACTGTACATTCTGTTATCTGTCATTTTTAGGGGGAACAATAGAACTGGCCAGATTCAACAAACAAAGTAAAAAACTATGATAAGGCACTAACAGAAATAGGACTTCTTTCTACGAGATCATCTCTTCTGCATTTTACATATACACATACATTTCCTTGCTTTTGTTTTCCCTTTTTGCTTACTAAATGTGTACATGTTCTCTTTCTTTAGGAATTCTAAAAAGCACAAGATGCCAACTGACAGAACTTAAAAAGCATGAGAATGCTCCTTCTAAATTACACTTAGGTTTAATATACGTTGGTGGAAGTTGTCAATCACACGTAAATTATTTTGTTTTGCAAGAACACATAAGCGTCATCTATTATTGAAAAATATTTTTATAATAAATTGTTTCACATTCAATCCTTATTAGCATCTTAGTTTTGTTATTAACTGTACTTAGTTGAACAAAAGCAGAGAAAGCCTAACATATAATTTTAAAATCATTTTTATGATTAAATTAATTTTCATTCTTTTCTCATCCTGTTTTATAATCATCTTTAAATTGCATTCCATGTTTAATGGATAGTCATCAAGTGGTACCTGTAGTACATTCTGAGTTGTTTTCCCTATTTTAAGAAAAATATTGTGAACTTTTTATGAAAATTTTCAGAAATGACTGGTAACTCTGGGTGCCAAATTTGTACCCTTTCTTTAACAAGTGTTGCCATTGTTACTGTGAGTACAGTTTACACACTGAAGAATCAGCAAGGTAGTAACAGTGCCAAACTCATTCACTCCAATTCTAGGAAAATTAAAGATTACTGCAGTGCCTTTTGTTTAAACCTTAAACATCCAAAGTAAGCCAGGACAACACTGCTCAAAGTAATGAAAATCAGCCCAAACTTGCACTAAGTACCCGGCACTCCTCTGTCGCTGTCGTTACATGTTCAGTTGCCTCGGGCACAAAGACATGCTTTGAGACAAGGGAGCGGTTACCAGCTCACAGCCCTGCCTTGACCATTTGTCCCTCATTAATGGCATGAAACAAGGTGATTGTGAGAACAGAGCTGACTTCTGCTAGAAGGATAAGAATATCCTGGAAGGCTAAAAATCTTCTCCAAATTCTTTTATGGCAAACAGTGAATTGCAAACAGTGGAAGTTTATTGTTATACCAGTTTTTGTATCTGATCCATGGGGGGCATTTGAGCAGGGAGGGAAGAGCTAGAGCCAGATGGAGGAGGGAGTTTCTTACAAGCCAGCATGGCACCTTAGGCAACCCAAAGATCAAATGTTTTCTGGGGAAAGGACGGCCTTCATCTCTTCGAGACTTATTTAGTTACCAGTGCTTATCAGCCTTGTGCTGGGCACAGATAGGCTGCAAGGGGAAGGGGACGCCATGGAAATATGAGAGGAGGGAAGTAAAAGCATTTACCTTCCTCCCCAAATGCATATTTGTCTGCAGTATCATACATAATTTCATCCTCCCATGTGATTCTGACTTCAGTTCTAAGTGGAGCTTCTGGAGGTGAGGAAATACTGAGAAAGTGTTGAAAGACATAAAGTGTTGTTTATACCTTGTATGTCCCGAGGGAACTGAGTTCACGTTCTCATGACTGTAAAACCTGAATGCACATCACAGTGCTGTGTAGAACCTAGACCGTAGGGTCACATGGAGAGAGTTTTGCTGGAGTGCTGATCCTTCCCACTGATTCAGGTCAAGAAGGAAAACATCTTCTTGGGAAGAAGCTCCAGAAATAAAGTAAAAGCTAAGTTCTTCCATTATACTGCACAGAGAAAAGAAGTTTAAAAACTGTACATTGTAGCTCCACTAAATGACCAGATCTCTGGAGCAAATCGGCCAGTCCATTGTCCCATCTGCAGTTCCAGCCTGAGACGGATTCTGGGTCATCAGAGAACCCAAATACAGCCACTGATAGGAACAGATCAGCCTTAAGTCTCTGACTTTAATTGTACAAGTGCATTCTTGTAACAGGAAAATGTGTTTATTCAGAAACTGATGTCCAGAAATGACATAAGCACTGGCTGATCCAAGTAAAAACCTGCTATTTGCGAATATGAATAATTGCCATATGCTTCTGCTGAGAGGACATATCAAGAATAAAATTACTTCTTATTTCAGTAAGACCTCCTGCTTCCAAACAAACTGAAAGCACGTTATCAGGGCAACAAGCAACAGCTTCAGCACCAGATAGGATATAAAGAAACCAACTCTGTGATGCAACACAGGAAAACCTGTATAACTGCATACATTGCACAATGTAAATTAAGAATTTATAACTCATTCATATAATGGAGTTGCTCATAGTGGGAAGCAGACAAAAATACTGTATTCACTGAAGCTTTAGCGAGGCATTATTTCCCCTCTGTTTACAATAAACAGTTGCTATCAATGGCCTAAAGGAAATCGTAGGTGTTAGCTAGCCTCACCTTTGTAGATTTGATGGCCAGTTTTGTATCATATTAAGGGACATGCTTCCCTGCCCATCTAAATGTCAAACTCCTTACATGCATTGCAATTCAACTGGGTCATGTTAATGAGATCTTCAGAAGTGTGTCTTTAGGTGTTCTCCAGCCAAACTAGCTTTAATCGAAGTCTTTCCTCAGCTGCATTCTCTGTAACAATGATACGTCTGTACTTTCCTCTTACCTTCAGTGTTGTCAGAGTTCTGGCTTGATGGTCTGAGATAAAATGCATACACACATGTTGACATGCAAAACAATACCAGATCTTATTTCATGAATGTCAGAGTCTCTGAAAATTTATTTTAGTTGCTTATTTCCTTCCGAGCTTTGTGGAGATGTCTCACAGTGAGACTTGGGGTGAGTGAGTGATACTGCATGCAACAAATATATGACCAGGTCACTGATATATTTGGAGGCACCAACATGCCCATGCCCAAAATAAAAGAACAAGTTGTCTCTCTATTTACATGGACTTTTTTTTTTAGTTCTCTTTCACCTGAAGTTAAGTGGTACCAAAGTAAAGCTGTATACACGGTAGAACTTAATTCAGAAATAAAGCACTTGATTCGTCTCATGAAATGATATTATTTTGTAGGATGTTTAAGTTAATGAATGATTATACAGGACTCAAGATATTTATACAGTATTTGCCAAAATTAATTTCATATTCTTTTCTTTTTCTGACAATCAGTACTCAAAGTACATAATTTCTGACCTATATAAATGGCATATAAAAACACTGTCCTCTGCCTTTTCCAAAGTTTAATCCAACAATCAAAATTGACAACAGCATAGATAAGGACAAATGTCAGCCAGCTGTGCACTAGCACAGACATGTTTCGTGGAAAAGGGGGTAACATTTCTTATAGAAGAAAGGTAGATGTAGAGTCATGTTTGCTTTCCAATATACACATTCTTAAAATTTGGTATTGCTCAGTTAAAAACAAAATAAAATAACTTCTACTAGCATGAAGACAAGCTTCAAGTGACCCTTTGTTTTTCTAGGTCACAGTTTGTTATCTTGAAATAACGTGTGCATGAAGATATGCTCTCATATGCAGAGGTAAATTTTCCAAATACTAGCAGATTTTCCTAGTGCTCCAGTGGCCTTTTTACAAAGCCGGTTCTCTAAGAAGGAATATTTCAAGACAAATGTAGTAATTTTTTTTAAACTACACTGAAACTTTCCCCTTAGAGCCCAAGCACAGGGAAAGCATGGAAAGAGAAAAAATAAGGACTGCTCTTTGGGGAAGTGATGGCTGGCTTCCAAGGACACAAAGAAATACATGTCAGAGCAGCTGCAAATGCTTGAACTGGGATTCAAACACATCAACCGCAGCCCTCATGGTGATTAAAGATAAGTTAACTGTCTGTAGAAAGATCTATTATTTATTATGTGCAGTGCTCAGCACTGTACAGCCAAGGAGAGAAGCACCAACTTGGCTCCTTTTCTCCAGTTTGAAATTTATCAATAGTTCTCGAATCGCTCACAGCACTCACTGCACTTGAGGCTCAGACACCTGGTAATACCAGCTTTCTTAATCATGCATTTTAAATGTATTCCTCCTCTGATTTTATACTTTCAAACCAGTTCAGCTATCACCTGATTGCAGTTTACACACAACCCTAATCAACATATTACAGCTTGGGAACTGCTGTGCCATGTCATTCTATTAAAAGGAAATGAGCTGTTACTGTGATGCATTCAGTTGCCTCTTCACACAGTGAACGAAGTTACACTCTTTAAAAAAAAAAAAGATAGTAAAAAAAAGCAAATACTAAACACTTTTTGAACTGTGCAGCCATATGAGTATAAGCCTTTCCCACTCCCTGAATAATACTGCTCACATTATGCCTCAGGAAACCTGTCCAGGTGTGCTTCCCACTACCTGGAATCGTGGGGTTGGTGAAACAGGATCTTGAAGCCACTGACGTTGGCTTTCAGTGCTCCTTATTTCCAAGTAAATATTCTGCAAGCGTGTGATTTTTCGGCACTGCCTTTACTATTGTGGCATTGCCCTGAAGGACAGGCTAATTCAGTTTAGAATAAGTGTATTTAATAGTATAGAGCTCTATAGCTTGTCTAGCGGGACTTTAACCATGACTTTGTAAATTATTTCAAAACCAAGTTATAAACCAAAGGACATTTTTTGGTTGACTATTTTTTTAATAATAATTTGAAGGTTGTTTTGCAGGTTTTTGTTTTTGTGAAGCATACATGTTTACCTAACTGTAAGCGTACCTGTGAAGGTATCAAATTTAATTTTTGGTTTTGAATCAGAACATAAGTTACTGTTAAAATAATGATATTTATATTAAGCTTGCTGAAAATATATGCAGTCAAAAGGAAGACAGACCAACGGACTAATCCCCCCTCTCTGCTACCCGTGGGCAGAAACCCATATACTATGGCCAGATCTAGTAAATGCTGTTTCAGGGGAAGTTCATTTCAACTTCTTTAGTTTATGTCCAGCACATTTGTTGTGTTTTATGTCAATGGCCATGCACTATGGGAGGGATATTCAAATGTTTAATGGCAAATACTTAGTTGTGTTGTTAGTAAAGGACTTGGGGTTCAGTTTATGCATTAATAATGAAACATGCTTTAAATACATTTCTTACTGTGTCAATCTTTTAACATAGTAAGAAAAATTGCTGTCTTCAGGAAGAAAATAGCCCTGAAATTATTCAAGATGGTCAAAAATTACCAAAATAGAGTTGTGAGATAGTTCAAAGGATTTCATAACAAAACCAAAACCATGGCCATTTTTGGAATTTCTTCCATGACCAGAATTTGGACTAGGCATGCTGTAAGATCCATATGCTTCTTTCAAAAACTCTGCGTTGGATTTTAACTATGCTCCTTGTGAGTCATTTTATAACCAAATGATGGCAAAAACTGTGATTTTACAGCCTAAGAAAAATCTAGTGACTTTTAAAAATTATGAGATGAAGACTCCAAAAATTGGCCCAGGATTAGTCTCCAAGCACAGTGTATTAAGGCCCAGCAGGCTGCTTCTTGCTGAACACAGATTTCCCTTTCTTCCTGTTCCTGGTGAAGTAGAAAGTGATTTTGGGATCTAAGTTAAAGCCATTAAATATTATGTTTATCACAGTAATCTTTTTTTCCCAACCATTTTGTTCTGTTGGTAATGTAGTTCCAATTCCCACAGTAATCCTGCATTTTTGTTTCACATCTGGAGCATGGACAATGAGCTACCCCTGAATAACATGAAAATATAAGTTTGTATTTGCACACCATGGTCTATTTTTGTCCATTGATATTCTTTAAAACAGGAAAGAATATTTTTGTTAGCACATTCATCTACAAAAACACAAGAATGGAACAATATTTCCATTATCTAGATTACATAAAGAATTCAGAAAAATGTATTAAATTATCCCTGTGTATGCAATTCTTTCTTGTGTATGCAAGATACGAACTAATTTTGTTCTTAACTGTCTGGCATTCTCTGTCTTCCTTGAATGGGACTTCTAAGGACTATTAGAAAACTACTCAAAGCCACTACAAACACAGAATGGATTAGGCTAGTAAATCAAGGGAAAATACAGTTTTTCTCCTTGCAGATTCATGTTCGATACAACTAAGATATAACTTTGATGTAACTATATTGGCCTAAGTATGGTCTTGATAACTGCAAGTGTTTCTCTTGCTAAGTGAGTATGAAGTCTTTACCTCTCTCTACAAAAACAACCAAGTGGCAATTGCAGTATCAAGACTGTGGTGTTTGAGACTCTCAAATACTTCCTAACGGATATGGAGACAGTAAATAAGATGAGAATATATTTTCCCAGTATATTTAGATTTTTAAGGGAGAACTAGTACTCAGGAGACAGGTGTCTGGACCACAGAAACAGTTCGAAGTGGCCTACCATTTGACAAAGCAGAGAACATAGGCACAGCCTCACTCAGGCCAGCCAGCCAAAGCTTCACAAAATCCTAATTTTGCCTCACCAGCAAGATATTATTTATGTCAGGACACAGAGAGCAGAAAAGTGGTACATGAATGGAAAGTGGGTAAACCAAAGGTGAGGAGGCATAAGATAAAGTGTTTAACTGCTCCCACTTCTTGAAGGTAAGATTATTTGAAGTTTTATATTTTCAGTTGTTTACAGATGCATCTTACTATTTGACTCAATAGACCCCATAAAATAATCAAGCAAGTGAGATTTATGATTGTTGTTTTCAAAGCTGATTACAGAGGGTAGGTATTGCTTGTAATCTTTTCCCATTCCTCGATTATACATTTAAAATGTATACTTCTGTATCTCTTTTCAGAGCACAGATGCTAAAACCACAGGATGTCATTTTAATCCTTGAGTACTGTCACAGCTATGGATCCAATTGGTTTTATTCCAGGTAAAGCACAGCCAACTGAAATATACCCACTTGGGATAACTGTCATCTAAGCAAATCATGTTTAGCTGATCCATGCACAAAATAAATCCCTCTCCTTTAGATATTAAGCTGATAGTCTCTTATCACCCTACATGGTGGGAGAGGTAGGGACAAATCAGGAAAAAAATGTTTTCGTCCAGTTTTAGTAACAGGGCACAAAATGTGGAGCTTATGTGGCCTAAGCGGAGCCAGACTTTCACACTAGCCAGCAGGGAAACACAGATATTGCCAGAGTTGCAGATGACTCTAGCACTTTATTGTGAGTCCTACAGAGAGAGAAAAAGAAAAAAAAGCTCCTGAGTTCAATAGAAAGTTTCAGCCCCCAAGCTGCAGTAAGACTCAAGTGTGCTGAAAAAGCCAGCTTTATCTAGTGATAGAGAGCATTTTGTAGGATAGCACATGAGAATGCAAGTGCATTTAAAGCATTTGCTTTAGTTTGGAAAGTAAACCTAAAGTATTTACTCTCCAGTTCAAGCCTTTAAAGGAAACATTTATGGCTTATGGCTACAAATGGGTAACATATTAAAAGTATTTCTTAAAATAACAAGGGGGAAGCAGCGGTTAAATTGATTGTTCATTAATTTACAGGGCCGTGGAAATAAAAGTGTTTGCTGAACAAATAATTAAAAACATATAAGCTAAACCATTTTTTTGAACTTGAATTATTTCTTCAGTTTAAAACTATCTGATTAAAGAGATGACAAGCTGTATTAGAGCATTCCAGCTACATCATTGCAAGGATCACAGGGAAAAATAAATTTTTACTATGCTGAGCACCAGAGGATATCTGTCAGCCAGCAGCACCTCTGAGAACTTTCTGCTCCTACAGGTGTTTGCAGAGTATTGTTCCCATAACAGCCCGTAGAAAGGCCTGAAAGCACCCCAAACCTCCTGTAAGCCCATATTTCTGCATAAACACAAGCTGCACACAAGCATACCAGGCAGGTGCACACCTGCCTATGCACACAGCAGTGTTTGGCGCTAGTTTGGTTTATCGTCACGAACCAGCTGGTGATTGTGTAGGGTGTGACCTGTGGATCCAGTAGCTGAGGTACCCAAACAAGGGCTCCTTTCTGTGCAGTCTGGCAGGCAGCAGAGCCAGCCAGTTGCCACTTCAAGGGCAGTAGCCCTGTACAAATACCCGGTTATGAACATCACATACCCTGGGCATTAGTCACGGCTTGCCATTGGCTAGCATGTTTTCACACAAACAGCATAAAAGTCAACTAATACATAAAAACCCTTTTCAACTGGTCTCAAGTGCATGTATCCCAACAGGAAGATCCATTTACCATGGGAAAGGAGGGACTACAGGGCAGCTCCCAAGCTCCATCAGCCTTTCGGGGTGGTGTTACCTGTCATTGCCAAATCCTTCCTGCCGAGCTGACCTGTGAAAAGGCTGGTTCTGAAGCTGCCCACACCCTCCAGCTCCAACACAGCCTGGAGTCCGCTGAGGTAGAGTTATGGGCCACACACAGAACATAGCCTCAAGAAGTTCCCACAGGACTAAATCAAAGAAGAAAGAAAGGGATGTTTCTGCTCAGTTTTCCCCATATTGTTCATTGTGCAGAGGCAGCATTGTACTCTTACTCCATGAAATCACCACATACACCCTGAAACTTTTTCCTTGCTTTTTCTCAGTCCCATCAGCATTGCTCTATTTCCTTTTCAGTGTGGACCACTTAACCTTTCATGGACATCTCCAGAACAAAAAAAACCCCTTGAATTTCTTACAGGGTTGATGCGGTCCCCTGGCTTTACTTCTTCTGCTGTAGATCAACCATTGCTGAAGATCCTGGAACAAAAAGTGCCCAAGAGATACTTTGCAACCTTTTATTGTTGCAGGGCATTTCCTTGCTAAGATTTTTCCTGAGAAATTAAAAAAGGTACAAATCAGGAATATGAAATAGTTTACAACAGGCAATTTATTAAAGCAACAAAAAGCTGTTGGAACCCTTTCATGAGCCTCTGTGACTCATGTCTAAACAGGCTGATAAAGTGATTCATCTTGCAGGAGAGTCACGTTTAAATATGCTGGTATCACACTTCCAACCCCAGAACAGCCACTCCAATGGCTTTTCTCATCCTAAGAGTCACCACCCATCCAGACAAGGAGCAATACAAGTTCCTTCACACTTGCAAGGTTGGCAGCAAGCAGGCTGACAACAAGGCAGATGGATAAAACTGAATCAAAATAATCCCCTTTACAACTGTACTAGGTGATGGTGGAGGAAGGAGGAAGAGTAGAGAGGTAACTGGACTCACTCCTGTGTTTGCATGAGGGTGAGCCTTTTGTCTTTACACTTCACAGATTACTGTGAGACCATTTTGAGCCTTCAGTCTCTCTGACCCAGTTCTGAGAAGCTTATTGCTGTTGTCAGGTTAGAACTTGTTTGAAAGAGCCAAGTGTTAACTTTCCACTTACAGATTATACTGGCAGGAATCTGTCTGCTTACATAGGATATGTCTTTGTCCTTGACCTGCATTGTTTCTATAGTTCTCTAATGCAGAAATAAAAAATTAGCCTTACAACATAACTTATAGATGACATTGATCAGTGGGATAAAAATTCGTAGCTGATTAGTTCTGCCTGCTTTAGGAGTTAACAAGAAAACAAACTTCCCCTTTAATGGATGGACAACATAAAAAATATTTTCTGCGAAATAGGTAGGGTGCTCTATTGCAAAACCAACACATAAAAGTGAAGTGTCTGAAAGCCCATGGAAATTATAAGGCTTAATAAATAGGATGGATAATCAGAGGCCTCTAGAATTCTCCTGCACTATGGGGAAGCTTGACCTACACCCAAGTCTGTTTTGTTAGAAAACACTAAAACAGCACTGAAGATGGTCAAAAAAAAAACCCATTCAGTCTTGTGGTGTGTTGTGGAAATTGAACCTTTAGCCTGAATGGAATATTATGAAGGAAAACCACATTTATTTATAAAGTTTACCTCTTAAACGGGTGCATCAATTGTAAATACTTGAAGCTTATTTCAAATGGCAAGAGAGAGAGTGATGCAGGTACAAGTAAAGGGATATGCCAAATAACTGTATTTTTAGAGATAACAAATACAGGTGTATGTTAAATACAATGCAACATCAACACCAATACCACCTCCAAAAAAAAACCCCACATCTAAGGAGCATGGTGCCAGTTGCCGTTGCTTTCCAGAGGGAACTTACTGCATTCTCAGAAACATCCAGCTCTCTTTAGAACTGTCTCAATTTGAATCCCAGCAACTGAGGCACTTCTCAAGTTACATGTATTACGTATGCTTTTTTCCCTTTCGGGCCAAAAAGATTGCTGTAGATGTGTTGTCATTAACTAAAAGAGTTACAGTGTGATATGTGATGTAGGAAGGTAAATTGTTTCATATAAAGCAGTTTCCTATTACAGATGTATCTGTCAAAGACATAAATGCTACTGGTAAGCAGCTGAAGTCACTAAAATAAATGCAGAGGTAAGTATGGCAACAATACAGCACTGGTCAATTTCGGTTGTGATTCTATATTCAGGTTTAGTTATATCAATTTTCTACATCGAGTCAAATAAAACAGTGTTGCTTTTAGGAATGTGTACTTTCTTCAAACCTGGAAGTGAAGGAAGTGCTTTTTTGCAATTATTTATGAGGAAAATCCAGAAAATTAAGCTGCTGTAGAGCAGTTGCATAGCAGCATGGAATTTCAGGGAGAACGGATCAGGGAAAGAGGGACAATGGATTTATCTAAGGTTCAGCTGTACATCCCTCTTTACCATGGCATTAGTCTTATTAAAGGGTGTAGTGAGGTTCTTAGATGCAGAAGTGAGACCATGCACAGATACAAAGTAAAAACTGTTACTCTCTTCCAGAATGGCAATCTCTTCTGTCACTGCTTTGCTTTCAGCGCCCCTCAGTCCCTTCTTCCTTCTCCGTATAATTTTTCATTCTTAGGCTTAAATGCAGATTCTACTTTTCCTGAGCTCACTAAGAAAGTTGTGTCGAATCAGCCCTTTCAGCTTTCACGTCTTTGGCCAAAGAGAGCAGCAGATCAGTTTGCTTGAATTTCTCCCCCAGGGATTTTGCTTACAATGGAGACCTAAAGATTTCATTTCTGAGGGACGCCTGTGCAGACACAGTTGCTGCCTGACACAGCTGTTACAAGACACCAAGGAAATCATGCCATGAAAATTATACTGCCACCTCTGCGTACATAACATATGTATCATCCACGCAGTGTTACAGGCATGATGGAATGGCACATGGGGTAATTTTAAAGTCCACCTAGACTGTAAAAACATGCCCTCTCCAGAAAACAGGGCCGATCTGCACCTGTGTACCTTGTGGCAGGGTAGGATGGGAAAGGAAAAAAACAATAAAATGGAAAAATAATAGCCCTCTTTAAAAAAACCACTTTATATCCCATATGGAAGTGGATTATTACACTGCCCTCACTGGAGCCTCTCTCAGCTCTGTTTATTCTGAAGTCATCCACACTTAGCAGGAAAAGGACTGGATTAGCTAAGTGTGGCATGCTCCATGCTGTCTTGGGAGCATTACTAATCTCATAATAATATCAACTGCAAGGCATCCTTCAGTGCTAAGAGAGCGGAGAGCTAAAACAGACAAAGGGAAGAAGAATCACCAGCACAAGACTGAGACAACAAAACAAGAAAAAAAGCAGGATCAAGAGGCAGAAAAACCAGGAAAGGAGAGAAATAGTAGAAAATGAGAAAGCAGAAAGGAGGCAAAGATAGGCATGAGAAAACAAACATGATTTTACACCAGATTAAAGGGCTCCTGATATGCCAAAGGGCCCCCAGATCTTTTGCCACCTTTTTGATGACAGTAGGACTAGCCCCCAGTTCTTTTGGCATTTTCTTGATGACAGTAGGACTAACTACTGTGTCACATCAGTGCTGAGCTGCAGATGTTCATCTCACACTGACTTTTAATCACTGACACCTCAAATTCAGAACACCAAGAGAGCACTGAGAGGTCTACATATCATACAGTGGTCATACAAGGACTTAATCACCTTCCTTCAGTGAATTTACAGAGCAGCTGCTCTATAAGGCCCCAGTGCTTAAGTATGAATAACGTGTTTTTAGTAATACTGCTCAGTGTTGAGGAAGATTACCATGCATGTCCTTAGCTGTGAACACTAGGAGATGAAAGAGCTGTTCTGCTTGACCTTTAATGTGGAGGAGAGAGGATTTTGGAAAGTAAAGTGTGATTATTTGTACGTTCCATTTTATAGCCTACACAATGCTTTTCCAGCTCATGCAGCTGTGTTTGACTGTCAGAGAGAGAAGCGCTCGGACTTTATTCTAGCACTTTTCATACCTAAGGGAATGCAATGTTGGCCTCTCTGGTGCAAATACGTCTGAAAAAGAATTTACCAAAGATTGCTTCTACTTCCTTTGTTTCCTCTTAAATGACACATTTAACAAAAATATTAGGCAGCGTATACCATACACTTTCTCCCTGTTCTTGTTATCATCACTTAGGATCCTGCAGAAGTAGGGATTTCTTTTGGCAATTTAGGAAAGGAGGATAAGTCTTACATGTAAAAACAACCTGTAGAGAAAGAAACTTTTCCTCACATATGTGCTGGGGTTTTACACTTACCCTGAAAGATGTTTGCACCTCCTTTGGGATGGAAGAAGTGAGCTTCAGGTCTTGGAGATCGTTCCTTTAGGGGTCAAGAAATAAGTTTTATTTCAATGTTTATGAGTACTGAATTTTTTTGGAGAAACTGCAGAAAAAAAACACATTGAGATTTCTTCTCTCTGATTGTTTTACCATGTTTTATACTATGCTAATAAATGCTATGTGGGAAAACAACCCAGCAACCTTTTAGTTTTGTGCATAGTAAAAACCCCACTATAGCCTTCAGAAAACCAGACACACAGACAAAGGGAAGTCCAAAACATAACATCCACCAAAAATGTATCTTGTCACAATTTGAGATTTGGAAAGATCAATAGCACCTCAAACTCAAACCTGGGATACTGGTCCCAAAATACTGTAACAACTTTAGTATAAATGTTACTAATCAATGAAACAGGACACTGAGAAACAAGGTCAATTTGCCATTTAGAACAGCAGAATAGAAAGTGTATAAACAATTGGGAGCACTGTATCTTGAATTTCACTAATCAAGGATTTTGAAAGGATTTTGGGACATCTTAATCGAGCTTGATTTTTGGAAAACGCTGGTCCATGAAAATAAGTCCTTTGGAAGGATTTGTAAGGCAGCACTAATTTTGAGAGTTAAAGTTATCCCTTCTGTATTCACTTTGCCTAAACTCTGTAATATGGTAAAGATGTTCATGTTTTACTTGCCCAATAAGCAGTGAATCAACCTTTGCAGTCTCTTAGTCACAAGTTGTCTCCAACTTCCAAAAGAAATTGAAGGTAATGAAACTATTTTCAGCAGGATGAGTTGCAGGAAAAGGTTTTAAATTAGAAGGGTCAGAAACATCTTAACAATTTTTATACTACATTAAGCCGGAAAACTATTTCTATGCTTGTCATGTTTAACTTAGAGGGAAAGCTTCAATGCATTTCTAATGTAACCTTAGTTTTTAAAAAAGTTTTAAAAATATGTGTAAAATGAAAGAGCTCACGATCAGTCATTATTAACTATTTTACTAAATAATAATTATAAACACAGATTTTGGTTTTTATTTCAAGACTTTATTTTCCATATTGATCCCCAGCAAAAGTTAAACATATGACAGAAACAAAACCTCCTGAAATTGCAAAAAATTAATATAGTTGTATTTTCTACATGTGGTATTGCTAAGGAGAGCCAAGATTTGACCTCCATTTTTGTGTGAAGAAAATGAGGAGTTATATCTGCAAACAGGCATACCTGTATGTTATGAATAAATACTGGCAATTAAATAGATTCATGCTGATGACTAAGAATTTCTAGTTTAAGCATCATGATATACCTGAAAGACAACACTTCCATAAACAACTTAGAACAAGAACTGTTTGACACAGATAGGAGAGAAAAAGAAGGTGAAATGCCAGACGCTGATCACATATTTTAAACCTCAAAAGTCTTTTCTACATCAGAGTTCACTTTATCCAGAATACCAGAACTAATGCCTCTGCTCTAAAAAAAGATGCCCTGGTCTTTCTAAAATCTCCCTTTTTGGGTCATCCAAATGACTTTGTACGTGGTATCACACTGTTTATTGAAAAGGAAGAGTGATATTTTAATAACTTAGTCATCTGCATGATGTGTCAGTTCCATGTTAGAACTTCCTTGAAGAATTTCCCTGACCAGTTATTAGTCAGATCTGAACAAAACATTTTGTAAACAGCTATGATTCAAGTGAAAAACTTCTTCTATTGTCAGCTGTCTGGATGAAGTGAGGGTTATGTTTGCTGTCCTTGCTTGCTTGCTTGACTACACAAAAAGAAGAGGATGGCCCAACATATGAGATGGCTTATGTTAGTGAAGCTGTGTATAGGAGACTGTTGAAAACACTCTCACTTTGCATTATGGATTGAATAACAGTGGTATTTTGCCATAACTTCACTGATTTTAACAGAGTTATGACAATATATGCCATGAGGAATCAAACTTGTCAGACTGTGGTAGCCAAAATAATGTTTCCCATCTATTATCCATGCTTGTACACAAAAAAAAAGAAATAATATTTAAAAAAAAAATGGAACTTCACATGATCTAATTAGGATTAAATTTAGAAATAATTTTCTCCTCTTTGAGGTACATATGGAGGATATTTTCTCTCTCCCAAGTGTTTTCTGATGAGGAGCTGCTCATCTTACACTGAAACTTGCATGGTCTTACCATGACTGATTATCCTAGGATCGCACTAGAAACAAAAGATATAGAAGCATTTATTCATGCAATGACACAAGTCCATGCTCTTTTTTTGTGTGTTTTCCAGCCCTTTAAGTGTTCTCAGTTCCTTCATTAGGAATCTTTATCTGAGATGACATCTTTCATTTACTTCAAAGCCTAACTGAGAGACATTTTCCCCTTCTATGATGTTAGTTATCCTTTCTCCTCTACTATTACAAAGAAAGTATAAAAATAAAAATCACACTTTCCAAATAATATGCAACAAAGAAAAGTAACAGACTTCTCACTTAGTCATTGAATTACTTGCCTTCCTAAACTGTCAACAACTTCTTGATGGAAATATTCTGTCATTCACTTCTTCGTTGTTGTTATCTCAGGAAATAATTTCTCTGCTCTCTTTCACCCTAAGATACAAAGCTCTCCTGTTTATTGCAGGGTTGGTTGGCTGGTTTGGTTTTGGATACTGTGCCACTGAAATACATTTATAACTACATAATGTGATCAATTCTATGAAGCAAAGAAACATGAAGTTCAATTACTACTAAATATTTCACTTAAGGTCAACCAGGTCTTGCAGAGTGTCACAGATAATTTCAGTGTGTACCCCTGACCTGCGCTTTGGGCCTTGATACAGATGCACCCCTGAACTTTCAGTAGTTATACCAAGCCTTTAAGCTCAGAAATCCATCTTTTTGCATACATGTGTGAGCAGCTTCATCCATTTCAGTGGAGCTTTACTCACTTTTAATAACATTTTGAAGATCTGAATTTTAAAACACTTTATATGCCTCATTTCAAGAACCATTGACTTGGATTAACTAATTGGTTCTGAGGTCTTTGGTAATGGCTGGATCTTCACATACTGTCATTTGTCTGTGGTTGGTTAGTGTCAATAACATTCAGGATAAATCATTTGCCTGTAAATATTTTTATACCTACTTATACGTAGCTCCTGTAGATCAGTCATTATGAGGAGATTATGAATCTTTGCTCTGAACTGGAGAAGTTTTTGCCTGCCCCTCACAATTCTTCACGAGTACCAATCCAGAAATTTCCCTGAGATATAACCAGATAACTGTTGCCCTGAATTCTCAGCAAAAAAGGCTCATTGGAGATTTGTTTGATGAAAGAAGACGTGCACAAACCCCTTAATAACAATTAGATTTTTCAGTTACCTTCTATTGAACAAAAAAAGCCCATTTCCTATTATAAGGTGAAAATCAATCTAATTTTCCTAAGTACTACTTAGTCTCTTGGTTATCTTTTCAATAGAAATGAGAAGAACAGCAGCACCAACCTAACAAAGACTGCTGCAGTGCTAGGATGTCTTTCCAGCTGCTGCTTTATTGAATCCTTTCCTTACAAGGCCTATTATCTGTGCATCATACTGCTCGTTTCCTCTTCTTCATCAGCATCTTCCTTACCGCAGGTGGCCACTACTGGCCCTGAATTGAAATTTTCTTGTGCAATAGACCCTGTAACCTCTCCTTTAAACTGCAAAACCTCCATTCAGGTTGCAATATACTAAGAAATACTACTCTTCCTTTCAATTATTGTGCCTTCAGCATTATGTCTGGCCATTATTCCTCTCCTTCTTTTTCTTTGTTACCTCTTTAAAATCAGAAAATAGTCTCTCTGATCATTGCAGACATGTAATCAGGACAATCAAAGGTAGTTCCTGTAGGTTGTGAAGATAAATTTTAGAAAACCACATGACCCAAATGTAAAAGTCTCGGTGCAGGTTGTTTTAGACATGTTTAGATAGATGCTTCTAAACATGTGTCTTCAATTGATGTAAATACAGATCTTAATAGAGCCTTCAGGCCTTGTTTTTAACACTAATTCTGAACCTGGTGAGACAGAAAATGTAATATATCCTTATAATATTAAGCACAGCAGTAGCCAAGCCCTTTAGACTGAAAACAAAAAATTTAATGCACATTCGAGGACAGCTGTTGCTACATTTTTATTTCACAAGGGCTTACTGTGTTAGGATACTACAACTAGTCCACAGGTAGAGAAAGAATGGGACCTGGCAGTTGGACAACATTTGGCTCCAGATGAAAATTATTTTTCTTTACAGAGTTTTCTGGACCAAACCCCATTGCCTAAACAATTAGTATGAATAAATAAGAGCATTTTTGCCTTTTTAAGTTTGCTTCATTTCAACATTTGTTATATTTTGAAAGGATGTAGGTTACAGTTATAATTTTCTCGGTACCTAAGGAACATGCAGAACATGTGTAACAACACGTATGTTGGCTTTTTGGGTTAGTTTGAAATATGTCTAATCTGTTTTGTGAACTATCCATTCTCACAAAAAAAAAGAATAGTAAGAGACTCACAAAAAAAAAAAAGAATAGTGAGAGAAAATAGGAATGGCCTCTAAATCATTCTTCATATGGGCCCTATCAAATTAAGTCCAGAATTACAAGATGTTGATTAATACAGACCTGAATGAGAGAAAACCTTTAAATTTAGGACTTTCCTTTGCTAAATTCAGAACAGAATCCTGGAGGGATTACTCCAGCTGAAGTCCAAGGATACAATGCTAAGCTCTCTGGTTTGCAGTAGTCCAAATGTAAGCCTTGCAGAGCATTCTTCTACTTGTGTTGACCTGCCATAGGAATATTTGGATGACATAACATCTCTCTGACAGATTATTTTTTCCACCTTAACCATCACAAAAAAAACAAAGTGGTATGATGATGTTATCTTGCCTCAGCAGACTGATGGTTTGCCAATGTCTTTGGTCCAGCTGATACACTGCCTATGGTCCAGCCCTAGTTTTGAGAGAAGCAGATTGACCGCATGTCCACCTTCAGCAGTTGCCCTCACAAGGCCCAGAGTATCTGTGAGACTGAGTGGACACAAACGTGAATAGTCACAAACTTCTCCCACCTGACTGAAGATAGCAGTTCACAAACCTCCTTTTGCTGTTCTCTGCATATGTTCCATGCTGCAAGGGTCTGAGCCTAGAGGAATCAATGTCCCTGTCCTTGTTCTTGCCCATCATCCTCCAGTTCAAGATTAGCTAGTGCATTTTCCTCAGAATTACCAAAATATTGTCATCTAAACTAAGACCAATAATTTCCAATCAGAAAGTGACAATATGAAAAGTCCTAGTGCAAAAACAAGAATATATTCACATACATTTCTTCAGTATCTTATGTGGTTTGTCAACAAAGGAAAAAACAAAATTTTGACAGAATCCAGGATTTCCAGTCATGGCTGAGATCTCATTTTACTATTTACTACAGGTGCAGAAAAAGATAATTATTTTATTCAGATGTTGCGAATCCCCTATTTGCACATAAATCCATGTATGAAACATAGTACAAGAAATGCTACATACAAAGACATGTTTTTCAAGTTATATGTGAGATTAATATATTAGACTGACATTTGAGCATCCTGAAGATCATAAAATGTGGTTTATGGTGCATTAAAATCTCATAATAACAATTTCAGTGAGTTAGCATAATGTATTATTTGGAGTTAAATACTGTCTTGAATGATAAGGCCTAACATGCCATCGGGCTATAATAAACTACAGCTTTGAAATATCAATTTTCATTTATCAGTAAGGTCATTTGCATAGCTAAACCAAGAACATAATGAATGTATTTTTTTACTATCTAGGAGCAAAAAAATTGCACTTCTTTTCCAACATACAAAAAATGTAAAAACATTCTAAGAAAGCCATTATTAAGTCATTTAACCTTTCATATAAAATAAATTGTCATGGATTTGGTTATAAAACTACAAGTAAATACATTCTGGTTTCTGATATTGAATGTAAGCAAACTAATTTAAACTCTAGGGGAAATACTGTATCCAGGCACAAATGTATTACTTTAACTGGAGGGGTAGACAAACTGCATCTATTTATCTGTAATTTTTGTAAGCAATACAGAAAAGCCATGCAACCTTTCAGCACTCCCCTACAACTTGACCCCAAAGAGAAATTCATCAGCATGAATTACTTAAAGCTGCATATTGCCCTTAATCCATATACAAAATACTGTATTTTAAGGCCCTTAAGCTGATGAAAGGGTATGCTCATACAGTTAATGTGGTGGAAAAGAGGACAATGATATAAGAGATGGTGAAAGGGATGCTAGATTAAAAAGTACGCTTATCCTCAATCTCACTTTAACCTCTGCCATTCTGATGTGTGTGAAAAGCCACAGAAGTCACCACTGTTCTGCCTCAATCTGGAGAGATTTAGGCTACCTTCAGCTGATTTGATGGCCAAAATGTCAGTGTTCAGTAGCCCTTCCGTCAAAAAGCACATGTCCAGGCAAGGCAACAGACCACCAGAAATGTGTCCAGACTGCCATGTGCATGTGTGCCATGGGCACTCCACAGTTCTGTGCACCCCTTTTCCTGTCCTGCCATTGTCTTTTTATTTGGCAATGAATATTTAGCATGTAGCAGCTTATGCACATGAAATTACTCCTCTACCTTCAGCATGGATACAGAGGACAGTGAAGCCTCTGGACATAAACAACAGACCAGAAATGGTATATGGACTTGCACACAGGTGCTAAAGATATGTCTGCTACAAGGAAGCTTAACTTCACTTCCCACAACATGCTGATACAGAAGCAGACCACTAGTCCAGGAATATTATTATATTGGCCAGAAAAAGTCAGAAATTCCTCTGCCTGGCTGTGTGTCTTATGTAGTCATAGGGGACAGTCGGTACAGAGGTGCTCCTGAAAACTCTGCTGTAGAAGCTACAAAGAAACACTTCCTGGGCACAACTGGTCTGCACCTTTAGAGAAAAAGCAGTGATGAGTCTTTCCATCTACAGCAGCAACCATGTTAAACCAGTCAATCTGAGTCACTTGTACCTGGATGAGAACTAGTGCAAATTTATCCACAGTCTGTTGACATCTTTTGTATTAGGACTAAACCATTTACACAAAAATCTTTAATCACAAGAGCAGGCAGATCACATCTAAAGCAGTCACTTGGCACCAAGCCTGCCGGAGTTTAAGGAATGCCTGGATTACACTCATATGGTTTAGTTTTAGGTAGTCCTGTGAGGAGCAAGGAGTTGACTCAATATTCCTTATGGTTCCTTCCAATTAGAGATGTTCTATGATTCTATGATTTAAATGGGTTCCAGAGCTTACTGCTTTCAATGCAAATGTAGAAACTTGCCCACTCTGTCCATCTTTCTGAAGTGTGCACCTGAAAAAGAATATTGTGCTATCCTGTCCGGACAACCATGTGAGGAATTTAAGGTCTGTCACAGTCAGTGGTGATTTTGTAACATAGTTTTACAAAGTTCTCAACTCCTAGGAAGCTGTACACTATGGTATATCTACAAAGTTCAATTGTTTAAATAAATAGGCCACTCCAGATGCAGTGGGAGCCCAGAATGCAGCAGAGCCTGTATCCTGATTTTTGATAGAATGCTAGCTTTAACTTCAACAGCAAAGGCAGGCATATTTTGCACCAAGTCCAATGTAATTTTAGAGTCAGGGTAATCTCTTGGCAGCTAATGTTCTTTATCCATAACATCCACGTTAACACCAAAGTTTCCTCTGCACTGTGGTTTCCTTGGAATTCCTCTTCTTTCAGTCATGAATAGGACCAGTTCTCCTCTCTTTTTTCCTTTTCTTTTCTTTCTTTTCTTTTCTTTTCTTTTCTTTCTTTTCTTTTCTTTTCTTTTCTTTTCTTTTCTTTTCTTTTCTTT
>NW_020884873.1:23129796-23209445 GCF_003945725.1 Corapipo altera | reverse complement strand
TCCTTTCCTTTCCTTTCCTTTCCTTTCCTTTCCTTTCCTTTCCTTTCTTTTTCTTTTCCTTTTCTTTTTCTTTTCCTTTTCTTTTCCTTTTCTTCACTTGTAATATAAAAGAGAGAGGAAGGGTAGTTTTAATATTCCAAATAAAATATAATGATAGGCTTTTTTAATTTATTTTATCTCAAAGTGTAATTGAACATGCCAGTCACTTTTTACATGCTTCTGTGGAGGTGACTAACAGGCCTGCAAAAGTAGAGCAAGTTTAAATTAGTATTTGAAAAACATTTTCCTTCTGTACCTGTAAACCTTTAACCTTTTCTATTTTCCTGTTCCCTCATTCCCCTCATACACATCGACATTGCTGTGTTTGGGGTTTTTTTTATTATTTTTGTCACTGGCTCTGTTAACAATGTAGCAGAATGAGATGGTGATGGGTCTGTATAGAATAAAAGGATGTTGTTAGACTGGTGTCAGGTCAGATTGGACTTTGAGGAAAGAATCAAATGGTATCCTTTCAAAGTGATTGATGCCTTCTCCAGCTTTAACTTAATAACTTTGTGCATTCTTATCAACGGCTTTGGGTCTGCTGTAGTGAAATTTTTGACACTGCTCTTGTCATCCCTGTTGAAGTGGATTGTCAAGATTTTTGTTTGGCTTAGGCTAGTGAGGGGGACAGAGATTAAAACCCTATAAATCAGCTCCTGCAAATTACCATCAGTGTTGCCAGCCTATGAGTGAAATATGCTGGGAGCAGGTAGAGGTGACCTCACTAGTCTGAATTTAGTTCTGGGCAAAAATCAATATCCCTGCTTTTAAAATACTAAATCCACATTTAGTTAAGAGAATGTCCCAATTTTCAGTAGTCCTTAGAATTACTAGGTATGCAGTACATTGATGGAGAAAAGCAAATAAAAAACAGATATTGAAATGCAGAATTAGGAGTCAAATTTTGTCAGCATGGTCAGGTCAGAACTCCATCCTATCTCTGGGACAATCCTTGATATGAGCACCAGAAAAGTGACATCATGCTGTAGGATTTGATTTCACCTCATTTGTTTTCAGACTCATTTGTCAATAACAAAAGAACAAAGTTCAAGCAAAATTCTAGGGTGTCATTTCTTACCAACAGTGAACAAGGCAAAAGACACCTCCTGCAGATTAATGACTGGTTCGAAGCAGTTAATCACCTCAAGCCATTAACCCTAGCTGTTATTAAGCTCTAGGACTTAAACCAAACCCTCTATCATTGTGACTGCCTCTCCTTATTTACAGACCCATCCCCCAAACTCTTCCCTGACTCTCACTCCAAAAAAATCAGCTCAAAATTTCATGAGGGAATTTGTATTACATTGTGTGCTGGGAGATAAAAGCCAGCTACACAGTTAATGAAGTGGTCCACTTCTTGCCTATTTCAGAACAATTTTAATTTCACATCACATACATGTCAGCACAAGATACTTGTGGGCATTTAAAATCTGACACATTAGTTAATCAAGGCTCACTGGTCTTTCCACGGGGTAATTGAGTTTATAACGTAGAGGGAAACAAGAGGAAAAGAGCAGTGAGAAAGGAGAAAGGGGGAAGGGAAGCAGAAAGGGAAAAAAACCCTTGCAGTAGATAAATCAGACCATTCGGCATTCTGAAGAGGAACCTATTCATAAATTTCATTTGTGATGTATTCTGATAGGCTTTTGTTTTGGTTTATTTCATAACCCTATTGTACAGTAGGCAGCCTGTTGTTTGCTCTAATCATCTGTTTCCACGACCTTCACCTTCATTGATTCGGCTTCTTCCTGAGTTTAATGCAGTCTCTGAGATTAAAGCCATTTTTCTCCAGAATGAGTTGGTTAACAGTAGATTTATTTTAAGCAGCAGAAGTCATTTGGATTAGTTAAAAAATGATTTTTAGCTCAGAAGGTATGTTACAAGTAAATAAAACCTCTTTACAGAGATAAGCAATAGAAGGGGGATTCTAACTCATAAACGAAGCCAGCATTATTTTCAAAGTGTGAAAAAGTGAGTGAAATAAATAAAAGCAACACTGCTTATAGTATATTTATTAGTGCTATCAAATACTGAAGATTTAAAGAATAAGGTGCATGGGATTTTATTCTCCACTCCTGGATGTTATTTTAATAAGGTTTATAGTTTCAATGGGTAGAGAATCATACAATGTGAAGTAATTTTCCCCAGCAGATATAGTAATATAACTCAGTATTTTGTAAGTATAGCTGTTGAGATTATAAATCAAAGACAGAATTTACCACAAGAGTATAATAAACCCAATCTCATTCTCCTTAACAATTTATGATTCTGATTTGATTATACAGCTTATTTGCTTGGCTTTATTACTGCACTAAACACCCCCCTCCTTGGTGATTCTTCATTCTCTAATGTCCACCATCGTCAACCTTCAGTCATACATTTTGATAAGAAAAGCACCCAGCTGCTTCTTGCACACACCGTATTAAACACTACAGACTGCCTTTCCATAGTCGCACATACATGGATTTGATTCTGTAGGTCCTTTACCTCACTTGAAATCATAATGAATTATCAGAGATAATCAGACCAAACCAAATCTGCTGCAGTAAATGGAAAACCATCTGTTGACCTCATAGGGCTTTGAGCCATTTCTCCCCTGACAGCAGACATTCTTTTCCTGCTCCCAGCCTCTGCCAGGGTAATAATAAATGTATTACCCAACTCAGCTCTAGCACTTGGTAGCAAAACAAATAAGAAAGAACATGCAGTACAGATTAATATACCTAAATTTCTTGTACCCTATATAAAATACAGAAGGAAAAAAATTGTACAGTTACCCTAACTGAAAAAGAAACTTCAAATAAATCTTCACTTGTAATTTATCTCAAATACTTTCTTGTCATTATTTTTCCATTACCATAGTAAAATTTCTGTTAGAAAAAAAGAGACTCTCATAAATTAATTACACGTCTGTGTTATAAATATTTGAACTGCATATTGCTTTCTGTTAAAATGGTATAGATTTACTGGAAGAGACACCAAACAGCAGCTTCAGAAACACACTTCCTGTTGATAACAAAACCTGAGCTCTACATGCTCACAAATTATCATCTGTTGTCTGGAGTTTTCCCTATAGTGCTTCAGCTGAGTTTTCCTGAGCTATTAGTTTGTTTTCATCCCTGAGAGTTTTCTAAAATTCCTCTGAAACCGAACAAGTGGGGAAAAAAAATTATTGAATGTTACTCTGGTAACAAACAAAAGAAAAAGAACAAAATACTTTAAGCAGACCAACGAATCAGGGTATAGCTTCTCAACAGAGATCAACACATTGGTGCTTTGTCCATGAGTAAGAGCAGTCTGGGGGCCTATTTAAAGGTGTTGAACTCGGAGAATGTATTCATAATGTACTCTTTCATTGAGAATACAACACTTTACTCAGCAGCTGTATTGCATTATGTGAGGCATTAATTACCACATATATCTCTGTGTAACATACATCCTCCTCAGAAACTATTTTAAGATAACATCAAGGTCAAACCATTGCATGCTAGAAAATCAAAGTCAAAATTAAAAGATAACAACAGAAAATCAATTTCAGTTGTATGTGAGATTTTTCCCCTCACTCACAAAAATAAAAGACAAATTGCTGACTCAAATGACATTTCTTGTACTCCACGGCAGAAGGAACCTTTTTGGTTAATGAGACTGATCCTCAGCTATTTCAAGCAACCACACTGCATAAATGCAGATGTGAAAATACCAGACTCGTTAAAACATCTATGAATATTGCAATTATGATCCTGTCAAGAAACTGTCCCAAAGCTTTATTCTTGTGATTTCTCTGAATAATCTTCCTATTTTCATTCATATTATTTGTTACCAGAGCTTATCTACATTTTTTTGCCAGAGCAAGCACTGTCTTTATTTTAAATGACTCCTCTCCCTCTCAGGTGTCTGAAGTACCCTCACATATTGATACAGTACCATATTTTCCCTCCTCAGTCTTTTTTATATGAATCTAATCAGTTTGGCTCATCAGCGCAGGACAGATATTGAGATGCTGGAGCAGGTCTGGAGAAGAGCAGCAAGGCTGGTGAAGAGACTCGAGCACAAGTCCCATGAGGAGAGGCTGAGGGAGCTGGGGTTGCTTAGTCTGGAGGAGGCTCAGAGGAGACTTCATCACTCTCTACAACTACCTGAAAGGAGGTTGTCTCTTCTCCCAGGCGATCTTGAGCCTTGCCAGGGGAAGTTTAGGTTGGATATTAGGAAGAAATTTTTTACAGAGAGAGTAATCAGATATTGGAATGGGCTGCCCAGGGAGGTGGTGGATTCACCGTCCCTGGAGGTTTTTAAGATGAGACTGGATGTGGCACTTAGTGCCATGGTCTAGTAACCATGGCAGCGTTGGATCAAGGGTTGGACTTGATGATCTTGGAGGTCTTTTCCAATCCAGTTGATTCTATGATTCTATGCTCTTTATTAAATATCATATTTATATATATTATTATATAACATCTACTCTCCTGTCATAGCCCTATAGACTACAATCTTGTAGTCCTTTTCAGTTGTTCCCATGTAATTCCATTCTCACTGAGCAGCAACAAACTCCAGGTATGGTTTTACCTGGATCCTATTTGATGGGATTAATGAATCTTTGCCATCACTAGGAATCCTTCCTCTGATACATCATGGAAAACTTCATTATACTATCCTTCTTTTGGACTGTGTATCAATTCATGTGTGTTTGAAAACACCACGCTAACCTGTGTTGAAAAAGAATATTGCAATGTTACATCTCTTCATGGAAATTAGGACTAAGAGAGACTATATATTTGTCTGGATTTCACCTCTTTCCTTTACAAGGCAGTATATTTCATCAAAATATCTCTAACAAGTCCAATGACTTTTGTAAACTCAATGTTTATCAGTCATCAAAAGTCCTCATTTATCCTAAAGTAAGAAACACAAAAGAGAAGGCATTTCTTTATTTAACATGATGGTCACATTATGGAGACATTCAAAACACAGAACAAATCAAAGAAAAATGTTTTATTCTAATTTTCAGGTGCTAGGTTCACTATATATTCCATATGCAATACCCCTGCCCATAACTGAATGATAATGCAGTAATTCTCAAACCCTCCTGGGCATAGGAAAAAACCTGAGAAACAAGGGGACTGGGACAGGAGAGAAAAAGAGGGTCTTTTGATGGTAGGAACACATTAGAAGGGCTGGTGGCAGATTTTTGAATAGCTGAACTGTTTCTATTGTCTTATTTGTAAAGAAAGCAAGCAAATAAAGCCTTGGGAATAATGGTCCATAAACAGCTTGCTTTAAAAGTAGTCGACAGCTTCAATTGCTATGATACTTCAGTCTCAGGGGAAAGAAGCTGAAATGCTTGCAGCATAGTGTTGAAAGCCCTTTTTCCTTATTGTATGCAGGAAAGAGTCAAAAGTATTTTATCTTTGTGTTGCACATAATTATTAAGTAGGAGCAACACAAAATAAAACAGCAGGTTTTAGAAACCAAGAGTAGATTTGATAGAGTTTTCACCACAAAAGCAAATTCTTTAAATCAAGTGTATGTTTACATTCCTGCAATCATAAGCACTTTGATAGGGCGTTAGTCTATGAATGTGCTCAGCATTTTATCTGACACATTTCTCTGCAATTTCAGAGTTCTGCAAAAACCACAGAGTAAAGTATGGCCATTGACCATCTTTCATTTTAAAGATGCAGATCAGTAGCACAATGTCACTTTGAAATAACACATGGCTGTGTGGGATAATAGATCTGTATATTTGTAGTTTAGAGTTCATGTAAATGTGAAACTAATGGCATTAGTTTCCAGCTAGGGCAGGGGCTTCCAGATGTGTCACTGTTATGACAAGTGTTTCTGATGCTCAACAAAGAGCCAAAGATGAGACCAAATGCATTGTCTCTGGTTGTCTTAAATATCATTTTGGTACAGGTGAGTGGAGAGGAAACCTACACGAATAATGGCAAAGCATTTCTTGGATATAGGAAATAAAAGCTCAAAAATACAAACTACTATTGCACCTTTGTATCCCACCACTATGACACTAACATTAAACAAATATAATATTTTTTTTTAAATCAGTGTCCTAACTATACAGCAAATATTACAAATTGGGGAAAATTGCAAATAGCAGCTCAAAAATGTGGAGTAAGCTGGGTCCAGTACCAGATCAAATGACAGGCAGACATAAAGGGAGGTCAGCAGAGCTGAATGCATTTACCCCAGCAGAAGAGTTAATATATGAATACTACGGTAAGGCACAGCTCAAAACTGATGAGCATAAAAGCTAAGGAGCCCCTGTGCCAGCCTCACCTGTGAAAGCCATTGTGACAACCAGTGAAGAACCAATAGGAACATTATGAAGGAGGAAGTACGTGCACAGCAGCTCACAGCAGTTGCCCCGGGCCAATGCACACTCCTGCCAGCAGATTGCCCTGAGCCCAGAGGAGCAGAGGTGTTGGTATTCTGTACAGACATCATACTGACTAAACAATAAGGCCCTATAGATGTATAAAAATGTATTTTAAAAGACACATTAGTGACTTTTCCACCTGTTTCTGAATTTTAGAGCTTTTAGAGCACCTGATGGCTTTCCTGTAGGCTCCTACTCCAGCCTACAAATAATAAGGACAAAAGCCTATTGTAATGATGACTTTAATGCTCTATTATTAGGAATAGGTGACTTTTTCAAAAAAAGGAAGTTCTTTAATTTACCACTCAAAACCCACCTAAAGCTAGAAAAAAACTGCTGGTTATTGGATGGTTGATGTTTTGAATATGCAAAGCTATAAAATTCTTCCACATCTACGAAGGGAGAAAATTAAAAGAAAGTTAATTTGATTTTTTTTGTTGTTTTCTATTGTTATCTGTTAATAAGCCTTGAACTGCTTCATAGTATCATACAGAATAGTCCTGGGGTTGCATTGATATTATCCTGAAGTTGAATGCAGTCTTAGTCACATTTACCATATACTTGCTTATAATGCAATATATATCACAAAAATAGGATTTTAATGTCAACTCAGACCTCCTTAATCTGTGTCTAGCTTATCCACGTCTGGCAAACTGAGAGACTTAAGTGGTAATTAATCTAAACAATATACGTACCACTGATTCAATCATCTAATTTTGTATTAATGCAAGTGAAAAATGACATTAGCAAGTGTGCATGAAGCAAGTCTGATAATATTCTGTAAAAAACTAGAACTAAGTTGTTTTAATTTAATTGATCTAATTTGTTGGTTCTTCTTATTGTTTTATACTTACAGACTCCATCCAGGGTAGGAGAAAAGCTGAAAAAGTCTGGGTTGAGGTATATATATGTATTTATACATATCTGTTCTTCTATAAGGAGACGTAAAAAGCACAAATTAAATTATGTAAGGGATACAATGCTGCAGCTTCATAATTTGTTTATAATAATTCAGAAGGCTTTGCTGAACAAGCAAAAAGAAACTCTAAGTGGATCATAGAAACCCTAAGTCGATCATAGAAGTGCACAAAGCAAGGAAATGCTCTTGATCAGAGGAATGACACACACTGAGACGGTTTCCTCCTGCAGTGTGTGCTGCTGAACACTAATCTATTCCCATGGAGATGAAAACTGAGGATGAAGGGCAAAGCTAATCCTGCCTAGATTTTGACCTCTGGCTCTAGGAAGATTAGTCATTTTAAACAGGAAAAGCACCCAAACAATACTACAATTCAGTATCTCTTATTCGGTGTTTATGTGTAAAATCTTTTTCTCACCCTAAATAAAATGCTTATCATCACTTTATCCCCAAAATTTTCCTTCTTTCCCCACACCTCTTCTTTGTACACACTTCAGCCTTATGGTCCTCAGGGTCATCTAGCCTAGGCATAAATCTGGTTTCTGAGGGTGGTGTGTCTGGTATCCTGGGGAAACATTCTTGTCTTTCAAAATTCAAAGAGCATCTTTTTATTTAAGTCCAATATTTGAAGTATGTACTTAAAATTGCGTTTAATTTGTTTACATTCACAGCATGAGACAGTTGAAGTCTATTCCTACTACTCTGTTTTCTTATACCTACCCTGCACTACATCAGTCCTATTAAGACCACGATGGGAACAGAGAAGAGGACCTTGAGGACCTTGAAGACCTTTTGCTGAAGAAATTTTTATCAATATCCAATCTAAATCTCCCCTGACACAACTTCAGGCCATTTCCTCTTGTCCTGTCACTTGTTACTTGGAGAACAGATTGACTGCCACCGGGCTACAACCTCTTTTCAGGTAGTAGTATAGAAAGATAAGGTCTCCCCTCAACTTTTCTTTCTCCAGGATAAACAACCCCAGCTCCCTCAGCTGATCCAGAATTTCTGCCTGAATTTTGTGATGCGTAGACAGACATGTCCTCTCTACCACTTTACATACAGTCCTCTCCTTCCCCATCCAGTCTTTCTTGACAAAAAAACTGACTTCAGAACTAATTTAGAGAGGAATTTGGACCTGTTGCTCCAGTAAGTCAGGGGACCTATTTACGTTTAAAGTGCTGAACTTCAGTTTACCCGGATGCAGAAACATATACTGGAGTGCTAACTTTCGCTGCCATCCAAAACCCACTGCTTCCAAGGTCATTTATCAGCAAAGGCAGAACCAGTCGAGCACTTCCCCTGCCTCTTCTGGCTTGTAAGGAGACTGGAGACATGGGTCATCTGAATGTACCGGTGCCCTGCAAAATGTCATACAGGGCAGCTGCTCCAATTCAGGCTTGCTGAAACCTGTACTCAAACCTCAGTGATACGATTTGTTTTTCTGAGGGCTCATAGTGACATCCTGGGGAGTTTGTAGCTACCTGGCGGAAATTGCCCAAGTCATGATGAAGTACAGTCCTATTTCAATGAGAACCTCAGTTGCCCACAGCCTTACCTCCCAAATTCTTATAGTCTGTCAAAGATGCAAGATGCTGTTAAGGACCAAGGCAGAGAATAAATGCAGAGGTGTTCCAGGCAAAGCCACAATAGATCTGGGTGGTCTGTGGAAGTGTTTTCTAATGGAAATCCCTCATATTTTTAACCCACCATTCTTGCAAGTGCCTTCTTCATTTTGCCTTAGGGTTTTGGAAAACTGGGATCAGATCTGTGAAATTCAGATGGATTTTTTTGGTTAGCTAGAAATGAAAGATGAGCCAAAATCAAGCATGAAATTGAAAACTGTTGTCTCAGTGATAAGGAAATTGTCTTTCAGAGGCCTTGGATGGAATACTTGACCTAGCAGCCTTTCCATCTCTAATTTCATTGATTAAAGTGATCATTAGCAATTTTCTTAATTATGCATAATATTTCTGGTTTTCTCTAGTCCTTGCTCTGTCCCCATCAAGTTCTTGCAGATGAGTGTCATCTTTCCTAGTTAATTGCTGGGTTTTATTATAAGAGATTAAAGACATAATTAACTTCATTGCATGTCTGTAGAGCAGCAGCCTCCAAATTTGCCTTCAATCCACATGAAAATAACTGTAATTTTTTAAACTATCTCCAGCTTTACCTCAACCAATTTAATTCAACAATGTAGCATTTGAAAAGACACATTAATATAAGTAATAAACTATTGGCAAATAGGGAGGATGAGGGAACTGATTATGCTACATTTTTCTGACCTCGAGGGTTTGAAAGGATTTGACAGGTGTACAGCTAATAAATGTCCTTTTCCCAGTTATTGGTCAGGGAAGACAAAAGCTGAACAACCAAGGCTGTCAAGATGAGGGAAGACAGTGTGGTGCAGAGATCCCAAAGCCTACAGTGACCTGAGCTGCTTGGCTCATGCACAGTCGCCACTGATACACAAAGCTACTATTCTTCCTAGAGACTACAAGGCTCAAGCTAATGCTGCATTGCCTCAGTGGCAAGAGTGCTTCCAGCCCTTGGTTTCTATGGTGTGCTCTCTTCAAAAGTTGCAAGGACAGGTAGGACAGAGAGCAGGAAGGGCAACTAACTGGGGTCAAGTATTAAGAGGCAGTCTTTCCTAAAGGACATATAAAATACATACACACTTTTTAATAAATTAATGAATAAAAGTTATAAATTAGCACGTAGTGTGGGGAAGTTTTCTATACCAAATTCATAAATGTCCATAGGCTTAACTGACTTTTACAGTAATAGCATCCTTTGTCAGCCTTTGTGTTTGCCCAAATAAAGTAATGGGATTTTGTCTGACTCACCTATTGAATTAAGCTTAATTTCAGATATATTTTAGAACTGAATTGCTTTTAGTCCCCACAGTTGTCCCCACATGGCTCCCATGTGTCATACTTGTTTTACCTAGAATAGCTGGCCTGCTATATAGGGATATTCTCTCTAAACTGGATGCTAACACTGAGCTACATTGTTTTTATAATTAAGCAAGTTATAAATTAGGTCTCTGTGTGGTCATCTCCACATGAGATAAAATCCATTAACAGCCCTCTACCCAGCTTATGAAACTGTGAACTGACATCTGAAATCAATGCAAGTATCCTACTGTAAAGATCATTCTTCTACCTATATTTCTCGATTTTACCCACAATTTATCTCTACTTTCAGGTGACATTACACCTTACTACATCTTACTTTTCTAGACACAGTGGTGTCATTGTTAACATACAAGGATTTTCCACATAAAATCAAAAGCATTAAAATCCTGGTTGTCACTGCCACTTTGTCATCTTTGGAGCCAAAATTCTGCTCAGAGTAGGGATTTTTTAAAAAATATAAATTTAGGAATAAATCTGAGATTATTCTGTTTTGACTGTCACATGGGATCTAAATGATTTAAAATGCATGACAAAATGTGATCAGCCTTTTGATTTTCATGATCATTAAAGCCAGGTCATTCCATAGAGAACCTGTTTTTCCCTAGCTCCTTCTTCTTACAAATAGATAAGTCACAAATGGATTGTGATTTGCACTCTCTTCAGCTGTCACAGAAATTTGGTCTTTTATGTAGGTAAGACTCAACCAGTTAATTGCTTTGTAAGTTAGGACAAGAGCTGTAAACTGGCATCAACTGCTCAACTGAGTAGCTAGAAGTATTTTCTAAAGACCTACTATGTTATGTTCACACTGGACTGAGCCATAGGATACATGTCATCAGCCTGCTGCCTAATATTTTTTGCTCAGCTTTTGTGATTCCTTTAGGGAAGGTTATATTCATTTATGGATACAGTGATGCCTTAAATGGATGTTTCCCAAACTTCCATTTGCTCTTATCTCCCTATTTAGAAAACAGCACTAGCTGTTTGTATCCATTTTATCAGCAGATAAATATAACTCCCTCATTTTCCAAAGATTTTGTCACGTGTTAACAAATAGGTATATGCCTTCAATGCGAAGGTTGAGATGATGTTCAACCAACTTTTTATTTCACTTCACTGGCCAGCACCACTTCAGTGGTGCAGAGGATTCCTGTGTAGTTATTTTCACACTGCCATTTTACTGATATGAAGACATTGGTTTTAACAAAATGCCTTCTCTATTCTCTTGGCAGCTAAATCTAAAATATGACATTGTTTTCTCATGGATCATAAACAAAGACCATATCTTTTCCTATGACCTTATCATTTTGGTCTGAAATTTAGTTGATGTTTTGAGCAATATTATTAAAATATGAAACACCACAAGGAAGGTTGTGACTTCCCTTTTCATGGTATTTCTCCACTCCAAATACTGCTACTGCACCTGCAGTGGAAAAGGACTTGTCCTCAGGCTGCTTCAGGATACACTGATAGTAAGGAAATAAGTGACATGAAATTTAATACAAAAATTTGAAAGTGTTTCTGAGTAAATACTTTTTTCTTTTGTCAAATTGCACCAGATGTCAGAAATTTCCAAATAATTTTCTGAGGAAGGATCTCTTAGCCACTCTAGCTCTTCAGAGACCATCTAACACAGTAAAACTTGACATTGTACTGTTCCACCAATACATTAGGTTTAATTTGTAGGAGCAAATGATAAGTCTTCACAGAAAAACCTATATTTTGAAAGTCTATTTGCAGAGTATTATCACCCTGTAGAGCAGAAGTGAAAATGAGAAATATTTTGCTTAATGAGGATTCCTCTCCCTCCTCTTTTTACAAGTGTAAAGTACAGAATACATTAAGAACGTTGAACTGAAGAAATGTCTGACACTGCTGTTTATTAAAGGTTCTAAGTGCTTCAAGTTTGGTATCTCAGAAGAACACCTGTGGGGCAATTTCTTGTTAACTTAGTATATCAGTGTCTTCTACTTGCTCTTCAGGTTTTTGTAATTTTTGTTTTGGCTTGGGTTTTTTTTGTTTGGCTTCCCCTTTCTCTGTTGCTAATATTGAAGAGAAATGTAGCTCATAACAAGGAGAATAGATGATATTATGATAAAAACTAGAAATGCTGCAAGAATGACAGATATATCAAGGACATTTTAATTATCATGCTGCAATTGCCTAGTCACCTTTTTTTAAAAAAACCCTTGTCTTAAAATACTAAAGAATTCCATCATAAAGCAGAAATTGGATATGAGAAAGTAAATGAAAATCAAAAAGTCGCTTGCCACTCTTGAGTTAACCTCTCATAGAGATAAATAGGTGCATTCTCAGGTTCAATAAAGAGGAAGGTAATGGACAAAGGAAAAGCATTATTTTTCATTGTGCTTCTTGGCATCAAAGCCTAAGTTTCTTGTCAAAGAATAATACAAATAGACACTACCTAAGGGTAAAAATGGTAATCTTCCCAGCATATTCAAAATGCTTCTAAATTAAGACCCTCCCTACAAGTTGCTCTGCACTGGCATATCACTTTGCTCACAATAGCCTGGATGATGTCAATCATGCAGAAGTCTAACATGATGAATACAAAGTGTACGATTTGCCTTGTCCTGGCCCAGAGAATCTTAGATGAGATAAATCAATGGTAAAGGATATTTTTCTCCACTTTTCGGAGAAAAACCCCCGCACATTAGCACTGTTATCATCATCCTACTTTATAAGACATCACTGAAATCAATGATATGTTTCATTTAATTGTTTGCTTGGACCTGAGCCACATCAGTTATCTGTATCTGAACCTTTTTGTGTTTATTTGCTGCTGAATCAAACACATAATTGACACAGCTGATCAACCCTGATTTCAGATGATATTGTCTTTCTGAAAGTGTCAGCTATGGTATCATAGATATGGTGCAAGAGCCCAGCTTAACATTGCTCATCTCAGTAAATGTGCAAGTCAAAACGTGTATTTTCATCGCAGTCATTTACCTATTGACTAGCCTTGACAATCAATTATCTCCTTTGTTTGTAGTGTCTGTCTTTGCAGGAAATAACAAACAACCAAACTGCAAAGTAAACAGCGCAGCTTTATAAAACAAAAAAAATAAGCCGGGTGTTAAATGCCACTATGTTCTACTGAGGTGTTACTAAGCCTCCTTCTCAATCTGTTCTGAAACGCACTAACCAACACTTATCTCCACTATCTACCACGTACTTGCTTAGTAATATTGCATTTTTATTACCATTTACAACTGTAACCTGTAGAAATGTTACTGAGAACAGACCTAATTGCTCATTAATAGTAACAGAAAAAGGCAGATTACTTTTAAAGATTTTATTTATGAGTTTTTGAGATTTATTTGGACTTAAATGTGTATCTGCATTTGATCTTAACAATCCAGTTTCTATACACAGACAACTATTCAGAAGAAGAGGGAGGATAAGATACTGGATCAGCTTGTTTGCAAAAAGCAAAAATTTCCAGGGACTTCAAATGGGAAAAAAACCTGTAAATGACCGCCATGAAACAGCTAGAGCAATAGCTCCCTGCCTCCCTCATTTCAGCAGCACTAGAGCAGCTGAGATTCAACTGCCTTTGGGTGATTATCAGAAATAAAAAAAACCCAGAAACTGAATACACTCAGCATTAAAAGAAATTCAGACACCACTTGGCTACTTCAGAGTGGCACGTGCCACTCTTTGCTCAATTTAATGGAGCCCCCCTACAAAAAGACAGGCTGAGAAATCTACCAGGTGAAGACTGAAGAAGGATAAACTATTATTATAAAAGAAACCAAGAAAAGCACTATCATAAAGGGATTCAAATTTTACTTATACTAGTTTACCACTCATGTATCACAAGTAGATATCACAAATTATCCTGCGTAGGGAATAGTCATAGTCAGTAGGATTTTTTTTTTATCTTTTCAGACTAAAGGTTTTGTACATTAGGAATGCATAATGTCAGAGAATTCAGCACTTCTATTTCTTTTATCAGATATTTTTTCTCTTGATTATCTACTCTTCAGGCACTTTTAGCCTAATGTGGGCTTTTTCTGCAAGGATACATGACATGTGAACTGGTTAAATCTGCCATGGAAGAGACAACTCTCCACAAAGGAACAGGAGCACTAAGACAAGGAAACCTCTCAAAATTTATCAGTTTCTTCCTGTGAACACTTGAAAACATAATTTAAACAGGTGATGAATCAAAATTTAAATAGTAAAGACACCACATATGGAGCCTCACTAATAGTGGATAATGGAGAAACATAGATGTTTACAATGAGATACATGCTTAAGAGTGTTTCTGAATCAAAGGGATGACTGGGATAGGAATTAAAAGTTAGTGAAATTGCTCTCTTTTCAAAACCAGGGGAAAAAAAGATTAAGCAACTGCCAAATCTGGACTGTATTAGAACCAAGGCTATTTACATCTGATTAACAAACAGTTCAGAGTTCACTAAAGGAGCATTTGTCTATCTTTGCCTGCAGTCTATTGCCCTTCATCAATTGTTTTGTATTTACTTATGGATTTGATTGAAGAAATTTTTAATTTCCTGTAATTTGGGAAGAAGTATGTTTTGCATAGGATCATAAACTTGATGGGAAGGACAGGATGCATTATTTATTTTCCTTCTTCCACCATCACTCTGATCTCAGGTCACATACATAAGCATCTGAGAAGATAATCTATAGGCTTCCCCATATCCAAGTCTTTCAGCCATTGGTCTGTCAGCTGAACTCTTTACCAACAGCCAGGGTAACTGCTGTCATTTTACATCCATATCATCTCAAAACTTCCTCTCTACTTTTGTCACACTATTCTCCATGTTTTCGTAACCCTTCTCCTATTTCATTAGCAATTTCATACTTCCTGATCTGCCTTCCTTGTTAGTGCAGCCAAGTTGCTGCCTTGACCCTGCTTGGCTTCTTTTTCCAGTCTACCCAGGTGGTTCACATAAGTCCACAATCTTTCCTTGGAAATTAGCACAATGGTTTAACTCCTGTTACATCATAGACAAAATTCTTGCTTCTAAATCCCCATAGAATTTATGTTACCTCCAGACATTCCTGTGTTAAGACCCTTAATTTACTCATTCCTTTCATACCTCCTTCAGACCTTCTCCCACAAATCCTTCAGTGACCAAGGTGTCCTTGAAATGAGACCCCAGTTCTGCAACCATGTCTCACTATGGAACACATTCCTTTCAACTGTGTAATTATTCCTTCATCTCCATCCCTGTGCTATTTCACATTTATCTCATGAGATATTAATAGATATATTCACTAAAGAAAGGAAAGCATGTAAAATAAAAATTAGATCACTTTGTAGGAAAATCAGACTAGTACTCCAGTAAAATTCCTCACAAATCGTGTAGAATTTCTACCGGCCATTGTTGCACATACGTGATAATCTCTTCAGCAAAAGGGCTTGTTCTTTTTGATGATTGTTCTATACCACAAAATCCTCAGTCTCTTTATAAACTTAAATCAAAAGCATTAAAATAAATAAATTACAGGTATGAGATGAAGGAAAAGATGAAGCCTAAGCTATGGTCTGAGATTCAGGGAGTTTCAAATCCATTCAGGTTTTACCTGGTTGTAAAACCCTCAATATTCCTGGATAAGTGATTTCATGTTTCCATAGCTCTCTGTAGTAGAACAACACCAAGTTTCTCTGGGATCACCATTCTACCATCTCTACCATTAGCACTGTAAACTCCTCAGGGAGTTCTCCTCGCTACACATATAAATGATGCTGGCAGCGAAGAAACTCAAAACTCATCTGGGCTTCTGGGCTTTAACATATTATAAACACTTCATTAAGAGTTTACTATTAATATAGCAGTTACTGGTAATGCCGGAAAATGCTTTTTTTTCTTTTTTTTTTCTTCCTCACAAAGACACACACACATCCCCCTTTCACACAGGTTTTCTTTGGCTGCTATCACCACCACACACTGACCTCTGAAATATGGAAATAAAAGTGCTCAGAAATAAAGCTGGCAGCAACAGAAGCCCAACTGTCATCATATAGAATCTGAAACAAGTGGGGCCATAGTTTGCAAGCTGTCTTCATAATTACTTGAAGCAGTTGGCACTCTGGCTCTAGTTTGTTCATTACACCCCAAACAAACAGCTGATATTTGTTAAAGCACATAAGCCACTCTGTTGAGGCAGGGTTCTTTATTGTGAGGAACCCTGCAGCTGCAAGTCACATGCAATTCATAGTATTTCCTGATTTCCTTTGCTTTATTTGCTTCCCTGCATTCCCTTTACAGCAATGTCTTTTTCACCAGAGAGAAAGAGTGAAAAAAAACCCCAAACCAAACAAACAATAAGGTAAGCATTCGCTAACATAAAGCTTGATAGGCTTAAGGTTTATGACCCAAATCTGGTTCCTATTAAACAAATACTTTTGCTGTTGTAAAGAATGTTTCGCATTAAGAAAGTCATGGATGGAATTTGAGACTTCTGTACCTCTATGAACCAACTGCCACTTACAGTTCAGTGCTTTCCCTCTGCAGTTGCCTGAAAGGGAAGCAAATGGATGGCAACAATTTGAGCAGAGTGAGGAGGATTTTGGGAAGATCCTTTCTTTGCTCCTTTGCATCCTGAAAATGGAGGCTCTGGCAATTGTTCTGCAATGTTCCACATGAGAATGCTCAACTGTCTGGTGATTGTGGTCTTCTCTGATGAATCACTGGGTGGTTGAATGGGAAAAGATTCCCTTTCAGTCTGCAATTGGCGGGTCTCCATGGCTGCTGGTGAAGATGAAGGAAGGAATGGCAAAGGTGTGCAGAAAGAAAAACTGGTTTCCTGTGGTGTACAAGGGGAAAAAATACTATCTGATAAGACTGTTTTCAAGCTTATTTTGTCAACACAACCTTGAAAGAATAGAGACAATAAATGAGCTCCAGTAGGCCAAAGGAGCTGACACAACCTTGTACAAGACTAAGCTGTTAAATAAGCTCTAGATGTTTGAACAGAGATCTCAGCCTCATCAGCTTCACAGCAAAAATAACTGAAGGAAATAATGTAATTTCTTTTAAAGATACAGAAGAAAAAAAAAAAACAAACAAAAAACAATAAAAGCATTTAAAAATGTGGCATATTTCATTTTGATAGTATCCCTTATTCCCTTTCTCATTACTTTCAGAAAATTTTTATATGTGAAAAGTCCTGTTTGGCAGTCTTTCAGATGACATGAATGATGTTATTTGTTGTCCTTATTGGAGGGGAAGAATCAGCTGTGGTGTTGTTACTGCAACTGTTTAAAATGTGCATAAGGCAAACAGTCAAGGTGAAAAAAGACCAGTAAAGGGAGAAAACATGATTTATTTCTATCCTGTTGAGTTGTAGCTCCAAGCTTATTGTTATGGAAACACGAGTCCAGCACATTTTCTAGTCTGACATCTGTGCATCCAGCAAACTTGTACCAGTGCTGAGCTATTTGAGATAATGCCTTTATCTACACCAACAAAAGATACATTCTTAGACTGCTGATCAGTCTTTCCATTAAACATGAGACAATGAGAAAGAAAGAAGGAAAGTGAGATACAGCGTAGGGAGTCTCACAGGTAGGGATGGTAATACCATGTATTATTCAAGAACTTTGACCAGGGAAGGAGGTAAAGACTCATGAGTTCTTCTCACAGGAAAGGAGTGGGAAAAAATAAAACTCAGTGGATTGAAAGTGTGTAGGAGGTTGTAATGGTTTGGTCTAGGCCTCTTCTTGGCAACCAGGTTGAAACCAAGGAAGTACCTATATCCCAATATTCCATGCTATTCTTTATGTAAGTAGGAATATATACAGAAGTTGAAGGAAGCTAGTTGGCTGGATCTCTTCCAGCGAAGTTGGAGACACCTGTGGATGGTCTCGCTCATGTGGGAGCGAGGCCTGTGAGGCCTGTCGTTTTTCCGACTAGAGAGGAGAGATTTGGTGGAGTGGCTTTTGTTTTCTTAAGGAAAGTATAGAGATTTTGGTTTGATAGTTCTTTATTGTTTACATGTATCTGTTTTTCTGTTTTTTGGAGGGTGTTGGGGGTTTCTTTCTTATGTGTATATAGTTTTGTAATTGTATATATGTGTAAATACATATATATATTGCTTTGGTTCTGTTATTTCGGTACTTTTGTGGGTTTTTTTCCTTCCCTTTGCTTCCCATGTGTTCGTAGACAAAACGGGGGGGGAGGGTTTTTGCTGTGGTGTTGGGCACTTGGTGGGAGGCCAAGTCCAAACTGCCACAGTGGTGAAGCACATTATATGAAGTTTTCCATTCAGTGACTTTCAGTCTTCTGCTGAAAATCTATAAATACGCAGCATGTAGAACAAGTTGCCTTTTCATTATTTATAGTTTAGGCCTATAATTTCTCATTCTCTTTCCTACATAGCTTGCTTTTGATAGAGCTAACCTTGTCCTTCTGCTCCTGTTTGTATCTGACTTTTATACTTTGTAAGTGGTCAAGCTAGACCTCTGCTATTTTGCCAAACACAGGAGAAATCAAGGGTCTGGAGGAAAAATTAATGAACAATCCATAATTTCAGCCCAGAGTATTTGCCACACCAGTCTCAGTAGACATATGTCTACAATATATTCTTACAGAAGGAGCTAGAAGAACTTCCCAGGTCACAGCTATGATGGGTATTCTAGCTACTCCCTTACTCCATAGTGAGATAAATGCTAAGATATGAAATCCCATCCTTCGATGCCTGCACTTTCAGGTGAAAAAAAGTGGAATCATGAGACAAGAATGGGAACTTCAACGTGTATAACCAATTTCCAGTCTACATCATCAGGGACAGGACTGCAGGGAATATCCATATGTGTTCCTGCTCCACAGGCTGAATGTAATCACTGTGACCTTGTCTCTCTGATGGCACCAAGCCAGTGCTGCAGTGGGTTATCGGCTAGTACAGTCAGAGACAAATTGCTTTTGTCCTGATGGCAGTTTGCTTTGATTCTGCTCAACTGAAAGAGTTTTTTCCACTTTCATGTAAGCTAAACCATGCCGAACACTAACCACACTGCAAGGATGAAGAACTAGAAACAACATCATGGGCCAAACTTGCAAAACTATTTAATTTGTTTGTTGATTCTCCCAAAACAGAAGTGAACTGTTTGTGGAAAGGATGAGGTAGAAACATGACACTTTGATAGATAATGCAAGTTGAGTCATTTATATGAGGCATGAGCCTCCACTTTCATCCACCCTGTGCTTTCTGGTTTTCTTATGTGCACAAATAAAGCAAGTTTCATTGGAGCTTTGGCAAGACTGGCTTTCCAGCAGAAGATTTGCATATAATTTTCCCTAGTAGTCCTGCCAGTAGGTTCAGATAACTGAATGTTTATAAGGGAGACAACAAAATAGCAGTCTCCTAATATACTTCTCCAGACAGGCCCCTCAATGACCAGAAATCTTTTTGTGCTGGGAAATTTTAAAAACAGAAGATGCAGCTGACAAAGATCAAGTGGGACATGGTAGTGTAAAGGGCTGCCAGAATAGAGAGGTACTGGTCATAGAACTGATGACCAAGCTAAATCTTCTATAGAAAGTATAAAATTTATGGATCAAAAGACTCTGAGGCAGTACTATGATGAAATACAATGCAGAGCATTGTAAAAGGCTCTGTATCTCAACTGGGTAGTAATGTTTCTAGAAAAGGCTGTCAAATTTCTTTCCTTTCAGTAGATGCTTCCTTTGTCTCACTAACTAAACTGTCTGCTCATACTGAGACAAGCACCATGGAGCCTGTTGCTACTGCTAGGTGGACTGGGGGTAGTCAAAATCCAAAGTTGAAAGCATCTTAATAAAACAATAATGCAACCAGTTTGTATTGAACTCTTCATATCTGGTTTGTCGTAGCACAAAATACATTTTAGGAGAACAAATATGAAAAGCAGTATCTAATAAGGGATTTTTTGTTCCCCTTATTTTCTCACTTTCCCTCTGTTTCCTGGATATATTATTAAATATCTTACAAGATAGATAGTGTTCTCTCTCAATTTAAATCCTGGCAAAACAGCATTAGGAAAAGTGACAAGACTGTCATTCGAATGAGAGGGTCACACCAGTGCCTTGGTACTTCATTTTCGTGACAAAGATTTCATATGGCATTTAATAACCAACATCTTTCAAGAAATACAGTGAAGTGCAGCACCATTTTGGTCTTTTCTTGAGTCTTTATTTCTGACTGGTCCATCCATCCCACTCTTTCCTAGGCATTATAGCCCTATTAATCAAGGAAATAGATATTACAGTTCACTGTGAAATAATGCTTATTTAAAGGAGAAACCATTAAGGTTTCTAGGCCCCACATTTTCTGCAGCTTAGAATAGTTATAAATGGTCTTTTTTATGTTTCCTTTATATTATTATTCTTCTCCAGCCTATTGCAACAAATTATATAATTTTATAAATAATAAATTCTTCAGAATTGGCAAAGATACTGTGGCCACGGCACCTAACAACATCCCTAGGCAACAGGTTTGCATGAGGAATGGATTTGGCACAACTAAACAAGAATGCTCACTGAGAGGCAAAAGCTTGCTCATTCCCAGAACAACCTTTGTGCTACAGCAGCTTTCTTTCTCTTGTTCTCACTTTCTTCTTGTCCCCTCTGTGTATATTTTTGGGGGAGGGCAGGTGAAACTGAAATAACACTTTCAAAATGTCCACCTGGAAAAAGTATTCATCAATAATACCTAGTTCTTTGGTGGCAGTTTTCAACTGCAGATCTCAAAGCACCTCCCAGAAGTGGGAAGGGGTATTTTTAGGAATTCCCTGTGTTCAATCTAGTGGTCACTGTGGACTCAGGAATGGAATACAGTGTTCTCCATTCCCCATGCAGAGTGCTCGTCTTAGGAACCAAAATCATTACTGAAATTGCACTGGTAAAGACACGTATTTGGGTTTGTAGAAAGGTAACAGGAAAAAATGAGGAACACTATAGAGCGTTCTTCACTAAGATATAGTGAAGCACAATTGAAGTCGCCATATAGTTAATGCAACAGCAGACAGTGATCTGTTCAAGCAGCTCCACAGACAAAACAGATCACATTCATACAAAGGAGGAAAGGAACATAAAGAAGATAGGAAATGGACTAATAAGAACTTCAGGGAAGAAATTTTAAAAAGTGCACAGACAACTATAGAGGGAGCCTGACTGAAAAACTTCAGTCTGAAAGGCGGGGGGGGCGGTAAAGAAACCCCATGCTTTTCATCATTGCCCATGCAGAGTCAGCCTCACATACATGCCTTGGATACAATTTTGCAGTGAGGGCTGTATTTGCTCTGAAGTGCAGTCATCTATTACATGTTGAACTCAACACCTTATGAGGTTTGAGGAAGCACAGTAAGTTGTACGAGCAGATTGTAATGTTGCAGGAGAACTGACAATAGTTATGATGAGGGCAGGACTGAGTGAGTGAAGTGGGAGTTCTTTTCTGCACTCCTCGTGTCAGTAAGTTTTTGCCAGTCTGGTAGCACAATAGCCATAGGCTCTTGTAGAAAATGCCAATACTACTTATCCTATCTGTTTTCTTTTTGAACTAGGGTGACAGTTCATTAAGAATTATTTTTAAACTGAACTGTATTAGAAATCTGGTCCTTCAAAACTGATCTCTTTATAGAAATTTAATTGGTTCGGATGAATTTTCATCAGGAAAATTTTTAGAGTTCAAATTTTTGAGAGTTCAAGAATTTCAAGAGTTCAACAGCTACAATATTTGCATAGGACAATCAGATGAGATCTTGACAATGTTAGCTCAAGGGTGTTAGCCCTGCTCCAAAAATAGTGTCTTCAACTTAAATTATGGGGTACAGGCTAATCCTTGGTGATGTTTTCTCCTCCCCTTATCCTTCTGCACCAAAAAAATAAACAGTCAAAACCCAAGAAATCAAACCCAAAAATAATTATACAGAAAAAAATTTATTTCATTCCCATGAGGAATAGAAGGAAAAAGCAAGCATGTAAAAAAAATGTAATGGGATGAGAATTGCCAGCCCCATTTTGTGGAGGAGGAAATCAAGCAGGTAAGAAAAGCAGCTTTCCCAGAGCTGCAATGCAAACTCCTGACAGATGGAGGGTTAAAAAACTATGAAGTTCTACTAATACTCACAGCACAGGGCTCATTTTTTCTGGGGAAAATATTTACTGTCAGTCAGTCTAGTGTTTGCACCAGAGCTTTCCTCACAAAACATTTATAGAGATAAACCTCCCATGTCCCTAAGAGCTCTGTCTGAACTCTCTGCCTGTGGTGGGAGTCTCTGTGGGAATGGAATGTCAGAGAGACACTGGGCTCCCAGACCTGAGCAATGAGAACAGGGAGTAAACCCTATTGAATAGTGCACCCTCTTCAAGCTGTGCATGTTGGCAGGAACAAGTGGGATGCCACTCTTGCTGGGATATGACAGGACATCAAGAGGATGAGAGTTGTGTAGGCTGCTAAGTTCCACCCCTCTAAGGTTTTCTGCTGGTATTTCCCCTCCTGTAAATTGGTAGAACTTATTTTGTCAATTGCTTCACATTTCATTATTCCAGAAACACATATTCTTGGAAGTTTGTCTTGCCATCAATCAACTGGAGAACTGCTCATATGCTAGTACTGGCTACTGCCCATGTTCCCAGTTTGTAAACGGAGCTAACACTCTCCAAGGTTATTGACATATTTATGGTAATTTTCTCATTTCTCTCTGACTCCCACTTCCTTTCTCCCTCTTTTGCACCCGTGGTTTTCCCTCCCCTTCCATTTTTGACTTGTGGTACTGGTGGCTTAAACCTGAAGGGATCTTGTCCTGACCAAAAAGCACACTTTTAAAATTCAAAATGCCCAGGAAGAACTGAGATATTTCAAAAACCGTATTCATAGAGCAACACTCCTATGCTGATCTGGAGTGAATTTTGAAACTTTAAGAGATACTGATGACGAGATGGAAAGGTTGAAAGGTTCATCTTACGGACTAAGTTTTTTTTAGTTGGTGGTGTCATGAAAACCTCTGTAAGTTTTAGGCTTTGTTAAAAGCTATAGGTTATTCACCTTAATTTTGTATGAGGTAAACATATTGGGGTGTGTGAGCAGTATGGGGAGTACCTGCTTTGTTTCTAGATTCTTTTGTGTCAGCATTAGAAAGAAAAAGATAATCTGTATTTGACAAAAATCTTACATGTTTTTTGGAAAGTCATTATGGTTAAGATGAGATGCTGATAGATTCAGTGCTGCTGAATGACACCTTATTCACCATTCATTTCAATGCTACCATGTGGCTGTGTTTGCTACCCAATTTCCACGCCCTTTAAGGGAACAATTTGTGCTTATTTTGTGCACGAAACAAATGTTCTGGTTGCTTATTGACTCCTCAGGGTGAAGACACCTCAAGGTGTCTTCTGAAGTTCCAAAAATCATCACAGCCTTCAACTCCCAACCTTTTCTGTCTTCTCTATCTGTTTCTGCATTACATCCAAGGGCTACCTTTTTATTATTATGTTGCTTACTGTTCGTCAGTAATAATATCTTATCCCTTCAGAAAAAATGTCAGATATTAAAACTTCTCTTGACCTCTAGAAATGTCCTGTCCTCTTCTTTTTCCATTAAAATTGTGTCCAAGAAATTATTTAACTTTGTTTCCTGAGGAATATTTGGGGGTTTTATTGTTGCTTTTATATTTTTTGTGTTTCTCTGTTTAGTTGAGTTGTTTGCCGTAGGTGGTTTTCGGGGTATTTTTTTGTGAGTGGGTAAACAAAGTAATCAATGTTGTGAGTGACATTCTTGTTATGAAAATTTTTTCTCTAAGGAAGGCTTTTGTGGCCTTTGCTAGATACGGGACTAAGTCAAACAGTGAGATGCAAGTTTAACCAAACTTTAGTTAAAAATTCAGGTAGCCTCTATGGGAATTTATTCAGTAACTGGATCTCCTCTGCCAGGTGTGTTTTGTACTAGCTGTCCTCCATTTCACTGTATGCTTTTTGAACCCCATCTGTTGTGAGCTCAGTCATCTCAGCATTCACCCTGCAGCAAAATTGAAGTCCATGATTCAACCTTTTTAGGCCTCATTCTCTCTGCATCTTGAGTATCACAGCTCCTGGAGAAGTGATAGGGGAAAGGCTTGGCACTGGGGATCAGCAGCATGCCTACCCATGTCTGGAGCAGGGAAAAGGGGAGCTTTCCCCCAAGCTCCACTCAGGAACAGATGCTGAACATCCTTTGATGATTCCAATGGCCAGGGATGGAGACTGCCTGAGCTTTCCAGTGATGGTCTCTGCAAAGTATAGACCTTTTCAGCCTATATACATTTTTTTTATTTTCTCTTAGTTTGGATTATGTTTTCCTTTGGGTTTTTTCTTTTTTTTTTTTTTTTTAACCACAGCGTAATTTATGTGAAACACTCTGGGACTTGATAACAGCTAGCCTGCAGGCTCATGCCTGAGAATACACCTCCTAAGCATAAATTATTGCACAATAATTCAAGCCCAGTTTGGTCTTATTGCTTAGTAAAATTAACATCATGATATGAACCAAAATGTCTTGAAGTGAAATTGCACTTCTCAGGAGTTCAATTGAAAGAAAAAATAAAAACCAAACCACTCAAACCACTCAATGAAAAAACAAACATTTTTTAATAAGTGAGGTAAATATAACTTTCTTTCATCTCAAGGCTCTCTTTTTCCTTTTTACAAGCCAATAACTTAGCTGGTTTTTGTTCTGCAAGAAATGTGAGAAGCCTTTTTATATGTACTCCGGTTTCATCATTCAGAAGCAAAGCAAAACCAGAAAGTTGCATGTGTTCCTGGATTTTATCTTTAATCTAAGATGCCTTTTCTCCAGTATTTTGTAATGCCAGCAATAAAAGGAATAGTAGTATTTTCTCAAGAAAATACCTAGAAGACAGAAACTTCTATGCCACCCTCTTAAAAAGTTCCCAAAATAAAAGTGGTGCAGGAGTTACTCAGTGCTGTCTTGGTGACAAACCAGGGGATTTGTGCTCCTCTTACATTAAAACGTGTACAAATACACACCAGCACCCTAAGCCTAAGATAGTAGTGATAAGGAGTGTGAGGAAGACTGGCTGCAGATGCAGAGCCATGCAATATCAGTTAGATTGACAGGAAGGCTTGAGAATTAAAGGTAGTAAAGCACTTGTGATAGGCAGCTTATTTGCTCTTTTATGTCTGCAGGAATGTGGGAGAGATGGCCTTTTACGGAAGTCAACCTGTCACAGGGTCCGAGTACACAGCCTTCTGCAGATCAAGAAGTTGTATTGGCTACATAGAGAAAAGACAAAGATCAAGCAAAAAGTATAACTTGCAACTGAAGTTACAGAACCTAATTTCTCTATAATATATATGGAAAAGATACATTTCGTTTTTTGGGTAAAGTTCCAGACCCATGCTAACAATTTTGAGTGTTTTTATTTCTTGACTGGAATGATCCTCTCTCTCCCCCAGCTAAACAGTGATTACACTGCTCATACCAATTCCTGTCAAGACAGGAAGATTGTTTAAAACAGTCTATGTCACAGTTAATACACTAAGTGTATGAGTGGTGCCATGGAGTTTATTGTGCAAATGCACAAAATCTCCTTACAAGAAAAAGTTTGAGTCTGAAAACAGATATTTGTTAAGGTAGCCCTAAGGAGCCCCGATGTTCTACTGAGAAACACAACACAGTAAAGAAACAGAGGTCTAGAAGTTCTATTGAATGAAGGAAAAAAGCAAGGATAGCCTTTTGTCAACCTCCTATATGTGCTGGAATTTTAAAAAAATTAATTTGAATCAGAATCAAAGACTGAAAAATTGCTGAGTCTGCTTTCTACATGCCTTTGAACTGGTCTAAGCATGCCTCAGTCTAGGCTGGGAAACGTGCATGCATTAGTTTGAGGATTTCACAATTATGAAAAATAAGGATCCTTTCTTTCATGTATTTTGTTAAGTAAAATGTAGCATCATCCACATCTTGTGAAAAAGAATTTTGAGCAAATCTTTATGTAAGTAAACAGGTAAGTAAACAGAGAGACACTGACTGGTTCATCTCTCCAGTCAACAGACTAGGAAAGCGAACAACTTTTTAATTGGGTTCTTTCCAATGTAAACTCTACAAGATGATCTTCTTGTAAGCTTGCAAGAACTCCCTTAGGTGTGTCCAGCAGAAGGTCTTGATCACCATTTTTGGGAGGTGCCATGACAGCATTATTAGTACCCACCCCCAGGCCTGGTCACAGAGCAGTAACATGGAGCAACAGAGCAGCAGACAGTGAAACTATCCCAGGGTGCTAATAAGAAACAGTAGTAAAGGCACAGTTTCCACAATGAAGAAGAGTCCAATATGAGTAGCTTGGAAAAAATCAGAAACCTTGAACAGAATGAAGAAAAAAATTAGGTCACTGAGTCTGAGCCAGGAAAAAATAGACACAAGAGGAAATTAGACCAGAAGAGGTATTTCGTATTAGCTCAGCCAAAGATTTAATGTGCATGGGCAGCATAATGTTCTGTCTTCTCGAAAGCTCTTATGGGCAGGAAAGATTGTTAGGAATTTCTAAGCCATCTCCACAATGTAACCAGTCCTACCCAACAAATTACATATATGGCAGTATACATATGATATGAGATAGCCTTTAAGCCTGAAAACTAAATGCTGAACTCAGTCTAATGAGAAACAACACAAAACCTGCTTGTTAACCCTTATATACTATGCATTTCACGCAATCATCAAGATTGCAAAGAGTTACCCAACATTGTTATTCTCCTCACTGCACATGTGGCAATTTAATTACACATTAACTTTTCGACACATTAAAATCACTGCCTCAGAGGCTGTAGACAAGTTACTGTTGTTTCCAAGGCTTCATTTTTTTTGCAGAAGGTGGATGCAGTGTAGGACATGATAAGTAACAGCTTGTAGAAGCCATTCCCTGGTGCATGAAGGGTAACAAATGATTAGAAACAATCTGCACAGGATTATCTAAGGAAAATTGTGTTAGTTCAAACTGATTGCCACCTGTGATGAAAGACTTGATAAGGGGAGACCAGTAAGATTTCAATAAGGCTTTTGACATACTCTTTCACAGTGTCCTCATAGCTGAAGAGATGTTAAGTAGATGGATGAACATGAGGTTGGTGGGAAAAACTGCTGGATGGTTAGACTTGAAGGGCTGTACTCAATGGTCCCAAGTATAGCTGGTGGTCAATTATGAGTGTGTTCCTTGATTCAGTACTGGGGTAATATGTCTAAAACCTTATCAGCAAACTGGGTGATACGACAAAAGGTACCCTTAGCTGAGGAGGAACCCTTTTTGCAGTGCTGCGTCCTACACCCTTTCCCTTTCGGGCCGTGGCACTTAGCACCCTCGTGGATGACACCAACCCGGAGGAAGCAGCTGACACACTGGAGAACAGGGCTGTCATTCAGAGCAATCTGAAGTCTGGACAAATGAACCAGGTAGAATGTCATGAGTCTGAATAAAGGGAAACACAAAGTCCTGCACCTGAGATGGAATAACCTCATACAGCAACAGAGGCTAGAAACTGTCTGGTTAGATAGCAGCTCTGTAGAAAATATTCTGGAGGATCACGGTGGAGAGGTTGAACGTGATTGAATAGATTATTATTGCAGCAATGAAGGCTAATCATATATAGCAAGAAGACAAGAAAGAAATTCAAAGACAATGTTTATTTCCTTTTACTTATAACTCATCAGCTCATATCTGGAATACTCTGTATGGCTTGGGACAAGGTAAACTGGAGAGAGTTCTCTGGAGGGCCAGAGAGGGTGACAGGTCTAAAGCATAGAAAGAAGAAGCTAAAAGAACTGGATTTATTTAGCTAGAGGAAAAAATGCATGAAGAGGACTGTCCTCCACTGCCTAAAGAGGATCACAGAGAGCAGTTCTCAGAGGTGCACGATAAAAGGACAAAAAGTAGTGAGTGATCACACACTTCAGAAAGGGACGTTTTGATAAAGGAAGTGGAGCAGTGGAAGAGGGCACATGAAAAGTAGTGGATTCCCCGTTCTTTGAGATCCAAAGAACTCACCTATACAAGGTCCTGTGCAACCTGACCTTACTTACGATGTTGGCCCTGCCCCAAGTAGGGAGATGGGCTATGTGATTCCCTTCTGACATAAATTTTTCTGTGGTTCTATGATACAAAATATTATGTGCCTAAAAAGCCCAAAGCCCATATCACACATGAACTCAGCCTCACTACCCTGACTGGTATATGTCCCAGTAGAAAAACTCTACTCACAGCCACTATCTGGCAGTTATGGGGATGTCTATGCTTTTGGAAAAAACAACACAAGCAAATAAGGACTGAGTCTATAGTCAACTGAATAAGGCACTGAAGTAAGTAAAAAAGGACTGGTGACAACTAGGAAACGGGAAGATCAGAAGATCTTTGGTCCCCAGCATGTTCACGTTTTATATGTGAGAATCATCAATTAAATGATCCAGGGAGAACAGAAAAACACCCACACCTTCACTTTCAGTTGAGATAATTTTTGCATCTGATCACCAGATGATAATAATAAGGGAAAGAAATAGAAAGAAAGTGCAAACTCACACTGAAGAGACTGGAGAATTGAATTCTGAACCCTTTTCAGGCATAGACTGTCAATGTGATACAAGGTCTGTCCCTCAAACAGTTTCAGAGGCAGTGAGCCGTAACAGGATTCCTTTGCTTGACGCCCTGAGATCTAATACAGAGAACACTGGTCCATTTCCAAGTGTAACTGAAGCCAGTGTGAGCTGTGCTGTGAATATACAGGCTACAGCTATTTAATGTTCCCAGGACCACTCACTGCTCCAGGACCAACTCCATGGAGTACTCTTTTGGAAGCTGAGCATGGACTTCTTCACAGTTTCTAATGGGACTAGTTTCTGGCCTGGCTTTACTCCTGTGCTCAGTAATTGTCAAAGAAATTGATATGAGCCAAAACTATGTCAAGAACTGTTTTAAGGATTCAGAACAGAGTTTGAGTGATCACCACAGCATAAGACTTTCAGCTATATTTGGAACAATAAGAAAAAGTAAAATATTGAATAAATGGTTGTGATGCAAATACTGTCCTCCTCACTTAGTAAACATAGCTTTCATCTGCTGTCTTTCCAAGTTAGGTCTTCAAATCTTCCCTCTTTCCTTTCTTTTCTGAGCTGTTGAGTAGTTATGTGAGATAAGATCTCTGTACACTACTGATCAAAATCGGTAAGATCCACCATTAATCTTCCTGTCTGTCTTTGTTATCTGTTGCAGCAATTCAAACTTCTATTCCAAACTGTTTGTGTAAGGACTCATTTCATCTCATATTTTATAGCATGGAATCCAGTCAGGACCCAACCTAGGCTAGAATTGTTTTATAATAAAGATTGTTGAAAGTGATAAGAATGTTTTTGAACAACTGCATTTCAAAACAACTGTGTTTTTAAGACAAATGTGTTGTTTTAAATTATTCAATTCTTTAATTTAAACTAGGTTTTGTTTCCCAGTTCAGGAAGACTTAAATGTTTTTAATGATGATTTAGATCATCAATTAGGAAAAAAAAGCCATTCCCTAGTTCAGGGGATCTAGGACTGGAGAGGGATTTAGGTATCTCTGAGATGTCTCTAATTTTTACCATTTTAGTAACAATTTCTGTGAGACAAAAGCAGAGGTCGAGAAACACCAGCCTCTGAGTGTAAGACTAACAGACCTCAAGACTTTATGCTGCCTCCAGTTCTTCCACAATATATTCTTCTTGGAGCTGGCTCAGACTCTGGTACAATGACTACTTCACATCTGTGTTCCAACTTTTTTGTGCAAGCCTGCAGTGAGTAAGTTGATAGGTCACACGTATGTCAAATAGCAGGGTATCATTTCTATGTAAAAGCCATATTTTGACTGTCATTGTAGATCTGTGAAAACTCAGACATTGAGCATCCTTGCCTCAGCTCCACAATTTCACATACCAACTGGGAGGCCTGAGAGACCCAGCACACAGATCCCCTGTGCCTGGTGTACCACAACGAAAGAGCATTCTTCCCTTAGTCAGAAATGCCACATTCTGAAAGAAGAATCTTACATGTGTATAGCATAATGGAAAACCTTTTTGTCATTAAAAAATGCCAAGTATTTGCTGAAAGGAATTTTAAAAAAATGTTTTGGAAAAGATGGAAGTAAATATCTACAAAATCTCAATAATCCCAGCTGCCAGGTGCTGTGAAACCAAAGGAGATGTGAGCCAAGAAGCTGGGGAACCATCAATTCTGGGATCAGGAATGTGTCAGCCTCAGAAGTTGGTCATATCAAAGAGCCCTTGAGCAGGAGAAGCCAGGCAGCTCAGGAGACCTACCTGGCAGAAAGCACTGGCTTCTTTATTATCAATATTTTCTTGGTAGAAAATACCTTCCAGCATGTTTTTGACACAATATAGCCCTCAGAAACCCACCAGTGACACTACTAAGTCACTCTTAACTCTGCCAGATGTGAATGTCAGTCAGAATATGGCGGGGGGGGGGTAGAAGGCTGGGGGAGCTGCCGTGTCTCTAGGAAAGCAAAGTATTGCCTGTAGGTCTCAAATGCTTTTTGCTATTTTTAATATCGCAGAGAACTCAATCCCCAGTAGCATATATTTTTTTCCACAGGGACTAAAAGGACCACTGTGGAACAAGGGATGACATATCCTGTTCTGTTTGCCAGCCCAGGTTAGGGAGGTCCCACTGCACTGATATGGGAGTTGGCCTCACTGCAGAAATTTGGGGCTTTCACAGATCAGGACAGAATGAATGAAGGGTGCATAACAGCTGAACAATTTTATCTTTGTTCCTGTTGCCATGCTTGTGAGTTTCTATGTCCTTCTTTCCTTAACAGAAGTTTCCTTGGTCTGCATTTGAACTCAGAGCTGCTACAAGGTCAAAGCTCTCTTTAACCCTAGGAACAGTGTGGGCCTGATAAGTCTGACTGCAGAAGCATTTTTTTTTCTCAGACTAGACAAAGACCAAACCAGTTTTTTTGGAATCTTAGACCCACAGAGTCCAAACTTTGTTGTTACCATAAACTGCCAAGAAGACAAATTGTTCGTGGCATTACTTCAGTGGGATAAGGCACAGATTTATCGTGTATGACCATAACTTGAGCAAGTCCTTCAAGGCTTGACCTCACATTCCTTCCTTACGTTTTGCTTTTCATCCTGCTTTCTCCTTTCTCCCTCACCCCGATTCTCTCTAGATGTCATCTTGTACCCACTAGTCAGTCTTCATCTCACAGTGTCTATGCTTTTTCTGTGGTTGCAGTCTCTCTGAATTCACATTATCCCCCATTTTAGGCCAAGGGAAGGTCTGAAGCTAAAAAATCAGTAGGGAAGTGCAAGAAAAGTAGCACAATCCAGACCTAGCCACAGGCAGCTTCTTTTATCTTCCTGAGATGAAATGTTATTTCTGTATAGAGTGCCTTTTCATTTGGAATACATCTTTGCAGTGATGAAATAACCCTTCTGAAAGCACTGCATCAGAGGGAATGGCTCTCTGGGATACAGTGATAATAAGCGTAACAAGTGACAGAGGATAATCTCAGCAAGCATTTAGTAAGGTGGGAAGCACAATACCTATTCAACCTTTTATTGGAAAAAAAATTTCAAACTGGGATTAAGCCAAATCTCTAGCATCCATGACATCTAAAGGCAGTCTAAAAAAGGCAGTCAGCTGCTGGAGCATAAAAGAACTACCATCAGAAATTCAGAAACTCCAAAAGGCTCTGGACATTTTTGCTTCAAAAATACTTATCTTGGACAAAATATTAATATACAGTTGATTGTATTTTTTTTTCCTCAGAGTTAGTAGCTTTCCATTTCCATGTCCAAGACAAGAAAATCTCTGTTCTCTAAATTAGTAAGATGTCTCTCTTGGCCTTTCATATTTCTGAAAGATCCCACAACAATAGTGACATCCACAGACAAATTCTTTGAATTCAAGTGGCCTTGCCCCAAAGTGCATGTAATCCCACAGTTGTCATTAACATGATGCGTCATGATAAGAACCTAGCATTTTGGAAAACCAAAATTCCACTATTTTCCCCTTTCTTAAATAAACAGGAGGGGCACAGCTAAAAATAAAAGGAATTTTAAAAGTTTTACTGTAAATACGCAGTTCTGCCTCAGCTACCATCAAACATTATGTTTCATTACCAGAGTCATGTAGCACACCTGGGTGACTTATGTTTCCATTTAATTTGTGCAATTCCTGGAAAATAATATGTCTTATTATGTTCTGTAAAACAGTAGCATATCTGTAAGCTGCCCCAAAGTACCTAATCATCATATTACTTTCCTTTTTTTTTTTCATTAAAATGAACAGACAGTTATAGAAGATATTTATCTTTTGGCTTTTAAAAGAGCAGCTAACATTCACAATTTAAAGTATTTCTATTATTTCAGCTAAGATGATTAAGAGAAAACAACTGCTGTCTGGAACACTGCATTTAAAAGTGTACTATGGAACATATCCTCAATTACTATGAAACCAGCAACTTACAAGGAATATACTATTAAATACATTTCAGTCAGGGAAATAACTGCTAAAATTTAAGACAGGTAATTGTGTAAATGTCAAATAATACTGGCAGAAAATCCACCCATTTTGTTCAATTCATCACTTTGAAAATAGAAATGTTTTTCTCTAACAGTAGAATAGATCTAAGAGTAAAACTAGAAATTCACTTAGCCTTTCTTGGTGTGCTGTGGAAAAAAGGTGCTGTGAGATCAAGCTTGGAAAAGTACATAAAAGCAAGTACATAAAAGCAAGTGAGAATGTAAAGAGGTGCAGCCTGCTGCTCCCCATGGGCCTGAGGAAGGCTGGCGCTTCAGTCATTGCACCGTGGGTATTTCAGCTGCACCAAGGGACAGCCAGCATCATGGGGTTATGCTGTACATTATTATGTAAGAGAGGCCTTCAGTTTCAAATGCACAGTGAACGGTGTGCATTTAAATAAGACGCTGAAGGGAATTAGCTGTAGAAAATTAACACCAGGCAAGCCTGTGCCCAAATCTCTTGTCTGAAAAACAATAAAGTAGATAGTCATTCATAATGTTAAATTGTATGGTTGCACATGTGACCTCTCCACTCAGCACATGCAAGTTGTCTGTCTCCAACCATCACACACGGGCATACATACACTTGCATACACACACATGGAGCCGTGCAATTTAAATGCACATATGAAAACATACTGCTCGCTTTTCCCTCACCATACATGTTAAATATGTCAAAAAGCACATACATAAGAAAGCACATGAACAGCTGTGCATGCCAGATATAGAACAAGCATATCAGTGTAAAGAGGAAGCACAAGTTTGGGCTACCACAAAACCAAACAAAAATGCAAAGAAATTACATTTCGGATTTCACAATTTATCATTTGATGTTCCAATCCCATAAGATCATTTTCTGTGTGTGTGTGTGTGTGTGTGTGTGTGCGTGTGTAGTCAGAGACATTCCTGGATACCCCAGATTGTATTTTCCCCATAGATATCATATTAAATTTATCTTCACTCAATCTATATTTCAATTTATAGTGATACATCTTTAAGAAGAAAAGTAACATATGCCACTGCTAGCATTAGTAACCATTCTGTACAAAATCTAGTTGCCTATATATTAAACAAAATTTCTAACTGAAAAGTTTCTGTTGTTGTATTGTAATTAAGATAAAAAATAATGCACTACCAGAAATCTGGTAGAAGCTGTAACAAGAATCACTAGTTATGGATATTGATTGACATATTGAATTGACACATTGCATAGATTTATAAGAAAATTAAGAACTGGAATTTCAATCTCAAAAATGGAAATTCTGAATTGCAGTAATTTTTGACAATTTTATGACCCCATTAGAACTGACAGAGAATTAATTACCATATTCAAAATCAGTTGAATTTTCTTATTTTGTTCATGCTTACGTCTTGTGAGTGCATCTTCCTAGCTACTCAGCATTCAAATATATTGGAAGAATACCACAGGAACACAAAGGGCAGATGCTATGACTTATTAACAAAGTATTCAATATGTGCATATAGACTCCAAGTCTGAAGATGATCTCAAGAATTTTTGTATGTAGAATTTATGGATATCTCTTGATGTTAAAGCTCAGTTTCTGCCACTAGTGAGACAGACTGTGTGCAGACAATTTCAAGTTTTGAATTCACTATATTAAAAGTTGTGAAAGTACAAATAAAATACAGCTCTAGAATTGAAAAATAGTTATTTAATTTCAGGAGTTTTATCATTTTGGCAGAGGACGGAAAGAGTGGGTGAGATAGTATTTGATGACTGAATTATTACTCAGATCTACAGTTAAGCTACGTAAATAATCCATCTCCATACCAGAAACGCCTTTCTGAAAAGGTACTGCATGTCTTCTCTCTGTGACGAACATGTTACGCATCATTATGTCAATGTTAATTGTAGTGGAGACCAGATAGAGGAGCTCAGAGTGCCTACTGTGCAAATGAAAATTGTTTGCCTTATTCAAAACCAATAGTGCTTGACGTGGTAAGGGCTAAATACCATGAAGACCAGTGAATGACTTTCAGTCTTCAGTGTTGATAAAAAAGTTTATTGTTTCTATTTATTTTTGGAGTTAAAGCTAACCTATTTCTCTTAAACCTAGATATGTTTGTGATTTGGATCTATCAGTTGTAGATCAGTTAAAAAACTGAGTGGGCATAAAATTTGTAGAGCCTTGTAGATAACTTTGGAAAGACACACAGCACATTTGAGAGGTATGAATCTAAATGAATTCAGCACTTGAAGATCAGGAATACTGTTTAGCAAAACAACTCATTTTTAGTCAACCCTTGGATACTCCTGTGCCAATGTCCCTGCCCAAGCTTTATCATTTCTCAAAGGAGTCCTAGAGGCTTTCTCTGTCCTTACTTATGCCCTAGACTGCTCCTGACTTATGCCCTAGAACACACAGTTCAATACATATATACAGATATTTTTCCTTTTCAAATACCACTCAATAAAATCTATTTCTGTCTGATCACCCTGATAGATTACGAAATATCCTTTTGCCCCCCTAAAACTTTTCCTTGGGCTTTTTCTGTGTGACACCCTAATCAACATCATCACATGATCAAAGTCTTTTGTCTATGGCCTTTTGTTGCTGGGGATGCTGGTTTGTGGGTTGCTTTGTCATCCAGGTTACCATCTCTTTGTACACATGGACTGCCTCATGAGTTGGTGATCATCTCGTCTTTGAATTTCTGTTCCCTCTTAATGTGAAATGCAGAGAAGGCAAATGATACTCAGGGCTGAAAAGCAGGCTGCAACTTGCAGCAGCTGTACACAATAGACACCCTAATAGAAAATAGGCATGATAGAAAAAAACATCATCTCATCATTGCTACAGTACAACAACAGGGAGCAATTCAGTTTGGGATACATTAACAGACTGTGAATAGCACTGTTAGAGCAGTGTGATACACACAGCTCCTGCCTCATCCACATTATGAAAATATTGTCATGTTTGTGAAGCCCCAGTGAGTTTTTAGCTAATTTTATCAGTGTAAAAGAAGAACTAACTAATATGAACAGATTTGCTAGGGTTATCAACCCTACAAAAATATATTAGAGGAAGTAGGTTATTTTTTAGTTTATTCATCAGGCACTACAAAGGCAAGACAAAACCAACCAGCCTAACTGGGTCCAGAACATGAAATCTGGATTTCAGGAAGTTTGAAACTTTAAGTTCTAAATGCCTGGGAAATTCTGCATTCTGGGCAAGTTCCTTTTTAGTTTTTTGTTGTGGGGATTTCACAGTAGTGGTAAGAAATTTCCAGTCCTGTTATTTATGTCTACAGTTCCCTCTGAGCTAGGATAGGTGCTTTTAGACTGAGCTTGTATCCTGTTAGTTTCGTATTAAAACTGAGGGATTTTCCTGAATTGCCACCAGTATGTGTATTCACAGGTGATTCCCACAAACTCACTGCTTACTTTTAAATTACATACTGTGCTCAAGATTCCAATGGGAACATCATACTCCTTCCATTGCTATCTTATGGGTCATTAAGAAGGTCTTTGACTCAGCCCCATACACTAGCTCCTGTGTCATGAGTCTTATGTTTTCTTACCGTTAACATACTTAATTTCAAATTCTACAGAGACCCTTTAATACATCGTTTATATTCCATAACACAAAGGACACTCCTTTTCAACTTTTATTTTCCAGCTGAAGAGCATTTTCTATAGAATTGTTGGCAATTTTGTTTTCAGTTTGCACATAACAAGACATGACACATCTGCGTTTCATACTTCTCAGTTAGTGTTTTAGTGGAAATAAACATGATATCCTACAAGAGAAAATGAGGAAATTTTCCCCAAAAAATAGGGAAATGAGACAAAAAAAGACAGCTCTGTCCTCAATGAAAAACTTCTTGGGAGGGAATTCCTTTTGCAGTCTGACCCTTAACAGTCTTTGGACAGCCACGCTCAACTGGACTCCTAGGTTTTGTCTCCCTGTTACCTCAACTCTGACCCTAGATGTTGACTTGGCCTTACCAAAGCATCTCCTGCTCTGGCCAAGTTGAACAACTGGTCAGTGGAATTTCTGTTGTTCAGATTTTCTCTGGGTAATTCCTTGGCAGTCCCTCTCCAACTGAATCCCTAAGGTCTACCTTCCTCCTAAACATCATATCCCAGTCTTAAACCTAGACATATCTTAAGCCTTAGAAGGAGATTCCAAGCCATAAAAAACATGAATTGTTTTGGCAGACTAATTGCTAGTCTTCTGTAGCAAATCTAGGTATTTTCTGTCTCCTAACTTAAGGCCCAACCATAATCCACACAAGGACTAAGATGGAAATCCTCCGCTGAGATAGTCTTCACCTGAGCTACCCTTTGGTTTTATTTTCTAAAACACAGAACACACCTAGAGTAAGTCCGAGGTTAGAAGAAAGATAAAGCCCAGGGCTTTAGTTGTATTTTTGTTACAGAGAGTCTACCAAGGAAGGACTTGGACAACAAAAATAAAGCTCTTCTGAGAAATTTTCTGTCTAGGATGTCACCTGAAGTTTCAGACTAATGCTCAGTCTGTGTCTAGGGTTAGGGTAAGAAGCAGGAGAAAGCCTAGGGGTCCAGTTTGAGTATAGCTGCAAAGGGATTGCCCAGGGGAATGATTTCTTTTTGTTTGTTTTGGCCACAGCCAGGTTTGTTTAGTGTTAGTTTTGTGGCCAGTTCTAAGGAAAAGTGTTAGAAAAGACACAGAACCTTGTAGAAAAGACACAGAACCTTGTAGAAAAGACACAAAACCTAGTTGATGTGGGGTTGTAAAGAGATTGCTAAAGGAAAGTCTGGGCATTAAAAATAATTTTCCCCTTTTCTTTTTGTCACTGGGAACAGTATTCTTGGGTAAAGGATTCAGCCACTTTCAGGGTTACAGCTAATGTAAGATGTCAGACAAAGCCTAAGGGTCCGGTTTAAGCAGGGACCTGCAAAAAGGATGCCTATGGAATGTTTAGGTAAAGAAAGGGCCAAGGCTGGACGTCCTTATGTAAAGCTCTGCTCTTGGCTACTTAGAGTTAGGTTTAAAGTTAAGGAAAAAACAAAGACTCAGGTCCTGTGTGGTGGGATACCAAACAGGTTGCCAAGAAGAGAGCTGAGCAACAAAAATAATTATTTCCTGGGCCAGTGCTCAAGGTCTTGTGCTAGACCTCAGCCAACAGCTAGTTTTATCTTTTGTATTATATGTGTAAAAGTGTGAAAATTAAAAATATTAAAAAATTATAAAAAGACTCAGTAGATCTTTAAACAAATGCATCAAACTAACCCTCCACCTTCAAGAGAAATACAAACCTTGTAACAACTTCCCTATGGTTGTAAAACAAAAGTTAGTTCCAGGATATCCATATTATAGCTAGAACTGGCAGTGCACTTCCAACTAGTTTCACTGATTTAGGACAACCAGGGCCATCCATGCAAGGGTTCGTTTGAGGGTCTCTCCTATAGACACTTCTCACTAAGAAAACTAGCTTAGGGAAAATCTCAACCTCAAATAATTTTACTCTACAGGGGCTTAAAGTCAGCATGCTGACATTCAGGATGCCAGCAAATGAGATAGACCTCAGTGCTCTACAAAGTATGCTGCCACTAAACAGAGATACCCTAAGACCTTCATTCTCTTCACATCTCCTGGCAGCACCCACCTACCTGCTGCTCTCCAGTACTCCTCCTGCTGTCTTTACAGTCCTCCCCTGAGTTGGACCAACTCAAGAACCCAGTAGAAATACAGTCCAGCAAAAAAACAACTTTCTGCTGGATTGAACTGGCTTGCATGGAATGAAACAAGAGATGAAGCTGAGTAGCAGGAGGAAGATTTGGTGTTGCAGTCATAACAGTAAGGAGGAAACAGAGAGAAGGGCAGCGTGAAAGAACAAAACTGCTGCTTTAAGATGCATCAAACAATTTAAGCCATATTGTCTGACTGCATGTCAGGTGTGGCCTGTGGCAGACCAAGAACATCTACGCACTTCACTTGGCTCCAGTTCCCTGCTTCCCAAGGCTCTGTCACTTCTGGGCCGTTGCAGCCTCCTAACCCAACAGAAGGGGAGAATTGTTTTCTACAGGTTAGAGAGTCAGACAGTGTAGTGCAAGGCCAGAGTAAAATCAGCGTGTCCTGAGGAACGAGTGAGCCCGGTGAGGTCCAGAATGCAGGACATGACTGTTTTCAGCCAGCTCAGCACAGAGGCATGTGAGATCAGGGGTCCCAATCCAGCAGACTGCCTGCTACTCACACCATTTCTCGCTATCCAGTCTATCAGTTGGAGAGATTTCTAATTACTGGGACTTTTTGGAGTCCTCTAGCAGAGTAGAGCTCTTCTTAGTCTGCACAGCAACTTCATAAGCCTCCATCAGATAAAAGACCCCAGAGCCAGAAGCAATTATAGCTATGGATGGAGAGAAGATGACTGGAAAATGTGATTTCTATTTCCTGAAAATGTCATGTTTGAGGAAATAGGATCATCTGTGAAGGCACAGAAGGCAAAACCAAAATTATGTCACAGAGAAAGAACCATGAAGGTCTGTTTGTGAACAGGAGCCCTTCACCTGGCTGAGACAGGTATTTGCAAGTGAGCTTTCCCTTTCCTTGGCAATATCTTTTCAGACCAGCTACAGGAATCTAACTGTCTGCTATCTCCATTTTCCTAGAGGAAAATAGGTTTGGCTTTTTCCCTTGAGAAAACTCCCCCTTTCACTTTTGCAGGGAGGACAGTTCCCGTGCAAGAGTTGCTGCTGCAGGGACCATGTTGTCTCTGCTCTTAGTGGGGGCTGCCTAGTGCACAACTGTGTCTGGCCATACCACTGCTGTTCTGCATCTGCTGCCCAGCCCTGGGTTCCTTGTTGCAGGGAGATTATACAGGGGACAATGGGGAGAAAAGGGGGATGAGGAGAAGGAGAAACATGAAAGCATGCCTGCCTAAGTTTTAACCTGGTACAGAGGGTGACCACAGGGTTAGAAATACATCTTGGATCCAGCAATACAGACTTAGACAAAAGTATTAAGGACTTTGATGGTGAGACTCCCACATTAATAGACAGAGCTCCTCCTGAGCTGTACTCTGCCTCTCTAGCACCTGATGACATCAGCCTTGACCTCTTTCATTTGAAGTTGTTTACAAGGAGCAATGATATTTCACCAGTATTTATATCCTTCTTGTAGACTACCTCAGGAACTGGCACTAGGGACCACAATACGTGGCCAACGAACACACAAAGAAATATTCCGTTGGACAAATGTTAAAAAACTTCGGGTTATGGCACTTTAGAGACAACCTTATCTAATAAGAAAAGCATTAAAGGTGACTTAAATAGCTTGCAGTTCTTTGAAACATCTGAGCTTGTAGTCATTTATCACATAAAGTATGACTAGGGCCAAATGTTCTAAAAGTCCTTCTGTTTTCCTTTTCCTTTATATACAGCTTTTTCCCCTGGAATAATACACTGCAGGCCCTCTATCACTTCTGCAATATCACACAGTATCAGCTTTATTTAACAAAGTGATACCTATTTCAGCAACAACGCTATGTGGACACATTTACATTTTATTTTTCTGTTTAGCTAGGTGGGTTTTTTAATCCCAAGGGTTTCTTGATGGATGAAGATTTTTCATTTGGACACTATTAATGATTCTTTGGGTAGTAAGCAGCTAGCTCTGCTGGAATGCATTTTTAAAAATAGCTCTCTTTATAGAAGCTATTTTTTTGTTTAACAGCTGTTTATGCATTGTAGTGATTATGCTATGCACTGAATCCTGTGGACAAAGGCCACACTGCTATGTAGCTAAAAAACTGTATCATAACACATACATGCAAGGGGTTGATTACAGCTTCAGAGGAAGTGATTGTTTTGACATTTCCTAGCTTCTCACTTCCTCTGTTTGCAATCTTGAATAAAATATCTGTTAACAGAAGGGGGTTTAGTAAAATTTCTTAAATTTTCCTTTTCTCATCAATTAGAAGGAAGAATAAACTGTGCTGCATGCAGTGATCTCTTCTTCCCTACGTATATTGCCATCAGAGACACAATCCTGTTTTTCAAATCTGAAAGCAGAGTCCTCTGCCACTTCATCTCTAGGACTACATGTGTCACTGGGTATCCTAGCCTCAGGGTGAACTCTGCCTTTCCCTTCCCTTTGTGCAAATCCTTGAAAGATGACAGGCTGAACTTCCTTCACATCTTTAACTGTGGCAACCAACACCGTAGACTGGATCTCTGGGTGAATATATTATAATCTCTGATGATATCTTCCTTCTTTTTCTGCCTGACTGATGTGGCAGGGCCAGCTGTGTTTGCCACACAGAAGAAATTTTCCTTTTGCTTCCCCAGACCAGCAGCAGTCTAACACATGGAGAAAATATGGGAATTGGAGCCACTCCTCTGCTGCAGCCAAAACTCCCCATATGTCCTCCTCTGTGGTCTCCACATACACCAGTGACTTGCTGGGACCTATACAGTCCTTCACCCTGTTCACAAGCCGGATGGGACTGCCCCACTCTCTCCAGAATTGAACAGGAATCCCACCAATCAACCAAACCCTTGTTTCCACCAGTGATCCGGGAATCTATTTTATCCCCCCACACCACAGACCTCTTGACCCTTTTCAGAAAACCCTGCCTATAGACGTGACACAAGCTGCTGATTTAATCAACTCAACTTCTTACAGAGAAACTCATTGGTAATTCTGCCTCAGGCACATGGTGAACAGGAACAAAAAAACCTATTCAATCATAGTACTCCTATTCAGTTTGTTATTTCTTACTTGGGGCACTTACTTTCTTACTATTATTTCCCTCGGGGCAGCCTAGTTGTTGACAAAACTGCATAAGACTTCTGTTTTGATCACCTGTACTATACGAATCTGCTACCTCCCAAGATCTCTCTTGATCTCACTTTTCTTCAGACTTTCTAAAGTGAAAGTTTTAACTAATAAATGTTTTGGTTTGATCCTTAGCCTCAGCAAGTAGCCTATGCAACTCTACTTGGCACCTAGAATTAACATTTCCCCAGTCAATTGCTTGACCATTGTTTAACTTTTTGACTTTTTACCCAAAGATGCCTTATCTCTTTTCTAGTGTTTTACTTCCTCCTTGACAATGCTTGCAATTCCTTTTGATTCAAGTCCACCTTGGTAGGCAAAATTACATCCAAAAAGTGAAATGAGGCATATGATCCAACTCACCTTAAGCAAACCCTTTAAGTTCCATATTCAGTGAGCAAAGAGCAAGATCCCTTTGGAGGCTGGCTGAAGGGTATCTGGTTCATCTTATTCAGACATATCTAAAGGACAGTGTAGTTCACAAAATCATACATGCATGGACTGGTAGGAAAGTGGCAAGTACCTCTATTTAGTTGCCTAGTTCACTTCTACAGTGGGGCACAGTGAGGTATAGAGAAGGATGTGGTACTCACCCCTTACATCCATGCCAGTGCTTCAGTTTCATAGCACCATACTAAGGCAATTTTTTTTTACACTTCTGTGTAAAGAGATTTTCATCTCTTCTTTACAATCAGAGCCACCATGAAGCCAGACAGGTAGGAGTCCTGCAGCTAGCTGGCAAACATACAAAAGTGACCTCAGTTTTATGCTGGTAACTAGGACACTCTTCAGGCTGATATGGATAACATTGCACCTTGATATAAAAGCAGCAAAACCCTTTAACTTAAGATTTCTTTTCTGAATGTTAAAACCATAGGTAAGATCTTTATACAAAAAAACAGACTACCACCACTTCCTGTGGTGAGATTTGTTATATTGCTGATCACACCTTGTTTCCTTCAGGATTCCTGTGGGATCTTAGGTAGGCTTTGTGTGCCCATCCACATTTACAACTGGATCACAGCAGGGCATATGTAGGAAGACTGACTTCCATTTCACAGCACGTGGGCACAGGTACAGTGAAGTACCACAGGAAAGAGGCAGACACCCGACAACGGACTGCCTACAGGGGTAGGCAATCCATTGAAGCAGGAAGGCTAGATTACTGTCTAGACCCTGGCTGGGCTGCAGGTCATTGTGAATGCAAAATTCAGACAGACAGGACCACACCTGTGTAATTCATAAATTATGGCAGATATTTCCTTTGTCCTATGCACTTGGCAAAAAAGGAAAGTTATTGTCTCAAAATACGGGAATGGACTGTTATAACCAATGTTGAATCTTTTCAGCTGGGTTTCTGAGGGACAGAAAAAAGGTTTTCATAAGCTGGTCTGTTTCTAGTTACCTTCCTGAGGCTCTCAGCCTGTGGTTTCCAGATGGCTGTTGCTGCTGCTGCTTTTCCTTTGGTGATATTTTTTAACCCAGCTATTTAAAACGTTTATGTGCTCTTAGTTTCTGCAGGCTCCTAACATTTCTCTAAAAACATAAGTATGAAGCAAGAAACAGTGATTTCTACCAGCTTATATCTCTGCTAGACCTCTCTGGAATTGCATGGTAGCAAGAAAAGACACATCTCTAGCCCAAGGCCCTCTCCATTCTGAACTTCAAAGCCTGTCATAAACAATAAAGGCATTAAGACTTTTTATAATGAAAAGGTGGGTGAATGGTTTATAACTGAGAATATAAGGTAATGTGTATATATATATTCCCACATAAACTCAGAGATTATCAGTATCCCCTGTAAACAGATTTGTAAACATTATCAACAAAATGAATTCAACTAAAGTTTAGCAGGAAAGCAATGAGTTGGTCAGTAATATTTTGAGAGCTAAATAGACTCCAAGAAAAGTCAGAGATCACTACAGTAGTGCAAGCAGAACTCAAAACAAACCATTAGGTCACAAACACAAAATTGCTGAGAGTCGGTAGCCTGAAGTAGGCAGTGGGATGCAGAACACCAACCACTGTACGTGAAACACACTAATAGTTGCAGAGAAGCTGTCCAACAAAATAGACCAATGACTCAGGGTCCAGGAGATTCAATCTGACACCATTCCAGGGATATCAACATATGACTTTAAACATCGCATTAAGAGATAGAAAGCTTAATAGCTGCTTTCTGGTTTAGCACAATGCCTAGTGACAATATTCCTGAATTTAGAACTCATAAAGTATCTGTCACCTCCAGTAGCAATATCTCAGTACTTTACTGAGATCAAATCTTTTAGTGAAGTGTGTCAAATAGGTCAGAAGCAGATGACAGTACATGAGAAGTACATGCCTCCAGAGAAGCATTTATAAGGCCAGAAGAAATATATGGGATCTCTCAAAGACATTTTCAAGCCATCTATCTCTCTAGTCATATATTTTGTCCTATGCTTCCAGAAATTAAAGTGAAAACCAGACTAGCAAACATATGCAGACAAGAAAAACTGAAATGTCCCAAGCTTATAGGAAAAAATGGAATGCCACTGATTGGGATCTACTCCCTTGGTTCCATGAAATGATCAGGTAGTAAAGAGGGGCTCACTGACTGTCTCCTGGAGACTGGTTCTTTTGACCAGAGTAATTTCCTAGTAGAGCAAGCAAGCTGATTTCACTTCTTTTTTACCTTCAGGTGATGGTGCTGTGCAGTAGCAAACAAGCAATTCAAGTAATACTACTCCTTTATCTTGAACACCAAACCTTTATCTAAAAAAAGGTTGAGACTATTAACCTTTGGAGCCTGAGCTCCAGCCAGAAATTAATTTTGTTTTACCACCCATCTTTGTGTTAAAATTACTTAGAAGCTGAATATTTGCAGCAGTAATGGCCTTTGAAGTTCAGTCCTTAAAGGCATTAAGTTATGAAAAATGGTTACCCTGAAAAAACTAGAACAATGGACCTTACTTATTCATTCTGAATATTCTATCTAATAACTACACGATAAACCTCACCCAGCAGTTTTACTGAGATCAAATGTAATAAAAGACTGATAATAAATACTGAATTACTATAGGAGAATCTGAGATGGTCTTCTTGCATGAATAAATGGAAATCAAGACTACACTTTACATTACACTTGTAGAATGTGGAAGTCGAAGATTGAGAGATCTGTGGAGATTAATCTGTTATAATTCAATAATCTTTTATATTTTTAAACAAGACTCTACAAAATGGGATCACAAAGGACGCTACTAGTTGCTCATTAAAGCATTTCCTTGTATATGGTACTGCAGGGTGGACTACAACTATTTTCTGCATATCAACTGAGAAAGCTATCAGAATAAAATAAAATTAAAATGTGTGTTCTTATCAGATTCTTTTCTAAGAGCTAAATATTGTAATTTTGACTGCATTATGTCAGATAATTTAATTCTAAAGAAAAAATTCTACTACTCAGTATTCACTATGGATCTTGTCTCTGAGTATTCTGCTATTCTACCATGCTTATACTGTATTCTGTATTGAAACACTGGGATATGCTACAAGTTTTTTGTTACTCCATAAACTACATGTGAAATGATGCCAGCTCACCACTAGCTAGATTTAGGGCTGTGCTAGATTTAGGGCTATGCTACATTTGTAATTTTTCTTTACCAGAACAAACCACAGCAGCAACAGGTGGGATTAAGTTTAGGCAAAAGGAAAACAAGAGGTTGCTTAGAGTAGCAACCTTCATATTTCTGCTTTTCTAGCCAGAAGAGTAACTGCTCTGAAAGCAGAGCTGGAACAGCCAGTTTCTGACTCTCACTGGCACCCTCCAAACTGCTGCTCCTGAGAGACAGGGAAAAGCAATATCCACTTACACCAGATCACTAGTTCCCTTTTCTTCCCTGCACATATCCTAAACATAGACTACTGGAAATATGTAGACCCTTTCTAGCTATTTTCAGTTCTCTTTGCTGTAACTTCCCTGTCTCCCCGCTTCCCTAGGCCAGCTCTCTTGATCTCAGTTGTTTTTCCCAGCTCTTGCCCCACTAACTTCCCTCTAAGCCTGAGCTGGTCACTCTAGATACAGCGAGAAGGAGAAAGCAAAGTTCATTCTAAGCTGCTGAGAAGATTTAAGATAGCCTTGGCTAGACTGACCCCAGGGGATATGGTCTGTAAATGCAATCTGGACATTTTCTACCCCAACAGTCTCATGAATTCTGTGGAAAGGAGTGTACATATAATTCTGAATGTGATTATTTAAAAATAAACCTATTTTTAATATATATATATAAAATTAACTGAATCAATTTAATTATCATGCTATTAATTACAGAGCTGATTCAACATGTATTTCCCACTTTGCCACACTGTGAGTCATGGCAGTGCAGAAGAAGTAGTTGATGTGTTCTGACCATACTCATTGAGATGTGTGGGCCAGGGCAGGTGACTTCATTGAGGCATGGAGGCAGATGTGATTGACATGAGGGAATGCATTGAAAATAATTATATGGGTTCATGAAACTTCCAATTTAATGCTCTTCTGTATTATTTTCATGAAAAGTTTAGTGGTGGAAAGGTTTTAGTTATTTAGTCCCTTTGCCTAAATTTTTTCCTACAGTTTATTATTTAGTAGACTGTCTTGTTTCATTCTACATGTCTTAAGCAATGAAGTTGCTACCGCTTCCCATAGACAAATATTCCATAATTTGCAATTTCTCACTTGTCAGGAAGTTTTCTCACACCAGCTTGTATGTTTCCTGTACTAATTTTTTCTGGTAGTGCTGGCAGTATCCTCATCTACGACATTGCAAGAGTAGTATGTAGCAGTTTTTACTACTCTTATAGTATTCCAGTAGCTATGGAATACCCCCATGTAGTAGGTGTTCCTGAAGGTTCCTGCTCCAAAGCAGTTAAACTCATGCACTGACATTTTGGCAACCTCATAAGAATTCATTTCACATGAAATATTTCCTCTCTTTTTTGTTGACACATAGTTGCAGCCAATGTTTGTATTTTGAAATATGAAAGTAGTGTATCTTTTAAGCCATTGGTGGATTTGGGCTTCAATATTCCAGAAAGCTGTTAGTTGGCTTTCTGCAAGGCAAAGGCAGCCAGTGTCCATATATTCCTCCTTATGAGGACTGGGTACTTTTTCTTCAGCTTAAAATAGAGCTTTCACTTTTTGGATCAAGAATGAAGATCAGATTTCCTATCTTACTAGATCTGGTAATTCTAGTACTTCATGTAAAGTGTTAAAATTCCACAGAGAAAACTGGTTTACCAACCCACAACTTGGCTGTAAGTGGCAAGGTCAACATTTGCAGCTGAACTTTGGTGAATACAGCAACAGTCGTGAAAGGCAATATATTGCAAATGGTCAAAACTGGGCAATATAATTCCATCAGGATTTCTATGTTTCAATTCTGAATTTTAAAAAAGGAAAATTCTGAGTTTTCCTTGAAGCTAATATTATGCAAAATTTTTCAAATGGAATTGGAACATTCTCATTTGCTAAAGTAAAAGCTTTTGTTCTGACATAGTATCTCTTTTTTTTCTTGCTGTAATGTTGTGATTCATAATATTGTATAGGGATTTTAAAGTGTTATTTTAATTTCAAAACAAAAATATAAATTACTCCATTTTTTCAGTCTGTTTTATATAAGTATGGGCATCTCTCAATCCAAGATTTTGATTTCAGTGTAACAGCATTTCCCTACAGGAGAACACTCTATTTGAAAATTTTCAACCAGCATTTTTTAATGCGTAAGATGTTCTCCTTTTTATACAACTAACATTTCCAGATTAACAAGAATAGAGCATGTTGTTGTTTTTCTGAAGGAGAAATTTTGCTTTAATTTCCCATTGTTCAAGTGTGTGATTCAGTGCGTAGAACTAAACATAACCCATGTAATGTTTTGTATAATTGGAACAGTTTTCCCGGTTGGGTGTGAACAACTAAAAAAATCCCTTCTCTCCCAGTAAGTGCTGGAGTCATTAATCCTAACGGGTGTGTACTTTGCATTCTTTTCAAATATATGGGATGAAAAATCATGAATCCTTGAGTAATATTTTTTAGCTAGCTTGTTTTTTACTATACTTTCCATTGTGTAATTTAATCTTAAAAGCTTGTACAATTTGATGTGGTTGAGAATTTAGAAAATAATTCTTAAGCAAAATTGAAGGGTGTTGTTTTATCTGCTGTTGTTAGTTGTTCAGAGAAAAAACAACTGAAGAGTGTGGGACAGAATCCAGAAGCTAATCACAAAAATCTGGTGGCCAGTCACTGCGTATGGATATCCTTGGTGCAGCTTGCCTAAGAACCTTTACTGTATTTATGAAAAAAAAACATTTACAACATTAGGGGCTGGGGAATTTGTATGTTGAGCTTATATTGATAGTCTAGTCTTTTTTTGGTTTTTTGTCCACATATTCATGGTGATTTGAAAGAGAGATGTGGAGTTACACCAAAAAGTAACAACTTATCTAACCTGCATCTACACCTGAGTGGCAGAGACTGCAAATGTTGAAGTGGAACCATTAAGGCTCAAAAAAAGGGAAATGATTGCCACAACAATGTGATACCATCTTAACGTCAAACACTGTGAGTCATGGAAAAAAATCTAGTCAGTTCAGTCCAACTTTGATCACTGAATTTCTGCAGAGGGCTTGCCCCAGCACTGCATGCAGAGCGCAAGCCTGACTAGACTCCTTCAAAGAGATCCTTTTGTAGTATGTGGCTTCCACTGCTGGCTTAAAATCTCCTTCTTAATTACTTACCCTAAGAGCATTCATTTGAAATAGTATGATTACAAGAAAAGTTGCTTCCAGAACATTGGCTTGCCTGGATTTTCCTAAGGGTAGATTTTGAAGATGAAACTGTAAAACAGTAAAAGGTCATTGAGTAGTAAAAGATTATGAAAATCTACACTATCAAAAAGAAACCAGCTTCAAAATACCCTACTAGTTCTTTTACTCAAAGACATAATAGATACCAGTCCTCTTCTAGATCTTTTTCTCTGGGTACATGCTTTGTAAACTTTCAACTGGAATAGATTAATATGAATGGAAATGGAGGACAAATCCTTGTCTCTGATTCAGCAGAATGCTCGCATATGTTTAATTCCAAACAACTGATTCCCTCTAATTGAAACCTTAAAGCATGAAGGATCAATAGTCCGTTCATGACTGTTACTAGGAATATCTTTCATGTCATTTAAGTAACATACCCTTGAGATATATTAGAGATTTTAAGTTAAGAGTTTGGATTTTTGATGGCCTTCTACCTCATGAAAGTAAAATGTGAGACTAATGGTGCATGGTGACGCTGAACATCCATATGGAATGGTACTGCAATATCAAATAGACAGGATGTTTGCAGCCAAAAATTACAACACAAAGAGAGAATGTTTAACTTTCAGAATAACATGGAAAGTACAAATCAATAACTGTAATGTAAGAAAAAGGAGGGAAGATACAGTGAAATCCAGAGAAAACCAAAGCCCCAAGCAAGAAGGCAAGAGGAAATAATTAAATTGTGTATATGTGATCTTTTTTTCCAGAATATGTTAGAAACAGTAATCTGTGGATACTGGAGAAAATGTTGAACCAGATATTAAGGTGATGTGGTGCAAAGATGACCTGAGAGGAGAACAATAATAGAAAACTCAAAGTCACATTATCCCAAAACCATCAAGACTCTAGTGCACTGTCCTGAGTCCAAGTCCTCTCTAGACATTTGACACAGAGCAAGACAGGATTGCTGGCACTCACAAAGCTGAGGGAAACTTCATTCCAGTGCAGAAATCTGTCTTTGATGCTAAATTTCTTCTTAGCTCTGTATCCAGAAAAAGACAAGATTGTTTCAGTTCCAGTCTTTCATTCACTATGTGGATGTCCAGAGCAACATCCAAGGTGGCGGCTGCATCAGACAAACTCACAGTTGAGTGTGCTATGCTAATTATAAACATTCTATTATTCATTCTGTGATCACATCATGAAATCGCACATGAGATCTTGTAAATGGCAATTTTATTACAGTGTGAATTTTGGATCTGGCTTCACAGTGTGAAATTAGTTCATCCATATTAGGATACCTGAAATGCAGATGCCTGTCTCTGTTGCTGCTAGTACAGACTCTTTTTTGACCAGGGAGAAAAATAAGCAGTTCTAAAGAGTCTTTCATTTTATCTACTTCAGACATCTCTAGAAGAGAAAAAACATACCCCACATGTAAACGATGCTCCACTAAATGCAAACAGGCCTGTAGATGAGTACCTCACAGATGTCTCTCACTTTGAATAGAAGTAGCTTAGATCTTAGAACGGTGCAAGCACTACAAGCTTTAAGTGAATTTTCTAACAAACAACACTTTGTTACAAGAATATTACATGTGAATTGCCTGTAAGCAATGTGAGGTCCAATCAGATTTTATTCCAATTGGGAGTACAATTTAATTAAATTAATTGATTACCAGAAAGCTGAATAGGCTGTTTCTAAGTCTATCTGTTAAAGATTGTTTATCAAGTTGATATCAAGTATGAAAATATTATTCTTCTTCTTTGTTTTTCACAAAGAAATAGAGATCAGAAGCTATTTGAATTGAAAAAAAAGAAGTAAAACTACTAGGAGAGAAATCGTGGCCCAAGCAATACTGCACTGACAATGAGATTCCGTAGCCAAAGCCAGCAGGGTGATGAGAGGTCTCCCTTAGCCAGAAACTACCCACAGACCATCTTAGGTATCATGACATTTCCAACATAATATGCAGTTTGTGTTAATCTGTATGTCATCCTGAAGCAGTTATTTCACTCCTCTGAAAGCCTTCCCTCTACTTGTCAATCCTCACAGGTCAGACTAGGAGATTTGCAGGACTGAACCTGATCCTATGCAAAGCAGAGTTACTATGGCAGAGTGCCTCCAGTTACTGTTTCTGCAGCTACTGCTATATTTACCAAACTAAAAACTGTTGGTCTGGGTGTCTAACAAATGGTATATCATAGTTTGGTCCAATGATACATCATACTGGAAGAGCCCTGCAGGAGGTAGTGGTACCTAACAACAAGACAATTTCTAACCCAAACGCCATCAATTGTGTGATGAGCTACATCAGAAGAAAAAAAAAAAAAAATTCAGAGGCATACTTCAAAGAAATTTGGGAAGCAGCAGGACAATATTTTGTATGATCACGTATTGTGAAGACCAAGGTCCATATTTTAATCTTCTCTACCTTCTTTCCAATCTCCTTCTGAAACAGGAAAAAAAATTAAAAAAAAGGAGGGAAAGAAAAAGGCAAGGGGAGTGAGTGGGGGTGGAAAGACCTGATACCTAATACCAGAAGGTCTTTTAGAAGTATTTCTTCTCTTAATTAAGAGTTCTCAGTTTGGCAAGACCTAAATCAAGATACATCAAAGAGGGTTCAAAATGAAGAGCAGCTGAATGAAAATGTATGAGATGACAAAAAGAATAAACAATAGTAACTGTGCATATATTTAAGACATCTGATAGTAATTGCAGCAATGTGTTAAATATCCGGAAATACACACTAAAATGGCATCGTAATTCATGAAGGGAAAAAATATGCTTAAATCTTAAATCAATCTTGTTTAGACTAAGCTGCTTCTATTCCTCCCTTTGTGTTATGACTTCAGAAGTTTTCCCATCCTGTCTGTTTGGTTATATATAATGGGAAAACACCACTGTTCTCGCTCAGATTTTCTGCCATGGTAGTGGGTTTCTGGAGGTAAATATTCTAGGAACATAGGCAAAACAAGAACTTCTCCATCAGTTCTCATGTGGAGGGGATGAAGAAACAAGGGCTTATACAAGCCTTCTGTTTCCTGACATTTATTCCCAACCAGTTAAAAAGTGTTTTTTTTCTGACAGAAGGTTGGAGACTGTGATTAAATGTATAAGGAAAATTACTTGCACTTCACTGTAGGGTGCTTGAGGGTTGAAGAATGACCAATAGAAATGGATGTAAAAGGGAAATATAGGACAAAACTCAGGAAGATAACAGGCAGCAGGAAGCACTGTGAGATTAATAACATGATTGTGTAAGTTTTGGGTTCCATTTTCAAATTCTCCCCACTCCCCATTCTGATACTTATGGAAATAATCTAACAGTGAGACATCTCTAACAAAGTTGCCACATATTCCAGCTCAGTATCATATCTCAGCTTTAAAATAATCCCGTATCTTATGTTCAATTTATTTTCTTTCCATTGAAAAGACTTGAAAATTAATTTGAAAGAGTACAACTCATACAAAATTCTTCTCAATGAATGTTATTAAAAGAGACCTGGCTCTCTTTAGTACTGTCACTTTGCACTCCTTGTATTTCTATTGTGGCATTGTAAACACTTTTGAATAGCACCACCACAGCTGTATTTTAACAAGGTGACAGAATAATGGCCTTCTCGCTGTTAAATTTTTTCAAGTTTTCAAACTTTAGGAACCCTTGCAGTAAATGGTTAGCAGGTAGCTAACAAGTTGAGATTAGTTTTTGGCTCCAGTATTATCTGACAGGCTATCATTATCAGTCACTAATGTCTTTCATGAAATAAAAGATCCAGGATATCACTCATGTGGCTCTTTTTAAATGCCCTGAGGTTTTCTGTTTTGGCTTGGTTTTGTTTTATCTCCATCTGAGTGTGACAAAATGTGGCAGACAGGAGGGCACCACAGAATATTTCTTAATCACATATGTTGAACACAAGATAAGGCTGTGGAAATCAATGCATATATAGAGGCTTTTGTCTTACTCTGTACCAGAAAGTGTAGCACACTAATGCTGCAACCCTTCACAAGCAGCCAAGTGCAACTTGCTTGATCCTGTATTTATATTGCTACAGTTTATAAGGAAGCATACTGGATATATTTGAAAACATGAGCTGAGGATTTTGAAATGAGTGCCAGTTTTGCTTTCTTAACTCAAACAAGCAACAGGGAGCTTTAAGTGTGGAATAGAGCACTTCTGTATTGGTGTACAATGCTTCGTATGTACCATGTGACTCCAAGTTAAAATATACTCTCTTTATCTCATTTATTCTCAAGCAATGAGAAACTGATGAAGCAATAGATCATATCTCATGTTCCTCTTACTCTCAGGTACTTCTAAACTAGCAATGTTTTTAAAATAGAGGTGGGATCAGGCATCTATTGTCTTCAGTAATAAACCATCTCTTTTTGCTTACCATATACTGCTAGATGACCTTTAGTCATCTCCAGTCCAAGGCAAAAGAATCCATGGCCTGAGATTGGCTGAAGAAGTGAAGAGTCCTAATTAGGTAGCCACCTAATCCTTTCTTTCATCTTTCTGCACACCCACTAGAGACAAACCTAATGATCAGTTGGAGGATAATGGAGTCTGCTTTTATTTGTTTTCTATTGTTAGTAGATTAGGCTGCCTACTATATTATGAAGGTGCTGCTGTTGAATAGCCCTGTAGATGGTCAAGCACCATCTCAGCAGACCAGGAAAGGAGCCAAATGAAGTATCTTTCCAGAGCTGGCAAACAACTCAACAGCCAAAGCAACTGCAACTCCATTAAAACAGATAAAGCTCCTATCTGTGAGTCTACCCAGCTGTGACCTTGGATTGGAACTCTTTGTCACTTATTTTTTTCTTGCTCTGCTGTTCAACAGCAAGTTCTGCAAAGTCCTGATTCTATTTGCCACATTCACAGGTATGCTCTTGACTGTTCTGAACTTTACAAAGCTACTTTTCCAGCTTTTTGTCCATTCAGCCTTCCCTTTCTCCCTGTCCTGCAATGAAACCAGAGACTACCAGGAGAGTCCCAACACAGTGTTTTTTCAGATAATTTTTCCCCTTCCTTGTACTACCAACATTGGGGATGTATCTCTCAATCTGGCCTGCCAGGTCAAAGCCTATCTGGAAGAGGACAATTGAAAAAAGCAATTTCTTATTTAAACAACTCATCACAATATTTAGGAAAATAGGCTCATTACTCTCATTTCCAAGGCTGATTCTAGAGCTCCTACTGCCTTGAAACTTCAACAGCCTAATTTTTACCAATTGCCTGTTTGCCCAAAACACATTTCACTTATGGCTGCATTGTCTTTACCTCAGCTATGTTCTTCCCTGTCCTTCTCACTGCCTTCTCCCTACCTGTCGCCAGCCCTTGTCCTCAGTGCCTTCAAGAGTTCCTTCTCACTAGTTTATCATCCTAACCAAACCTTAGCCTTTCTTATACAGATGAAACCAAACCTAAAAAAGCTTCCCAACCTCATTGCAGTACATCCTCTATTTGTGGTCATTCAGACATTATGCCCCTTCTTGCTCCATCTGCCAACAGTTTCTCTCTATACACACATGGGCCATGGCTGCAGAGGAACACTCCTCTGAGAGAGGATAGTCATGCGTCCAGTTAAGCCGCTATAGTTATAGCAGCACAACCAACCTATCGTAACTGTGCTGGGAATTTCACCAGTTCCTATCCTTAGCTGATAAGATCTTCAGGGCACCGACAGTCTACTCTGTTTGTCCTCTGTGCTCAGAGGAGTCCTCAGGCATTACAGGATCAAAAGTAATTTGTATGGGTAATTCCTTTAGATATATCAGCAGAAGGCATTAAAAACACCTTTCTAGATTTCAGGAAGTCTAAAGGGAGAAAATTATTTAACGAAAGAACTTTCCCTTTGTCTCAGCCTGTAAATACAATAACTTCCATATTATTCTGTTAAAGAAAAAGACTTCTACTCATACACTTATGAGTAGTTTTCTTCCTTCTGTGGGACTTGTCACATTCATAAAGCTAAACATACGTGAATGCCTCTTCAGCATCAATATCCACAACTTCTGATACATATACATTTAAAGACTATTTTAATATTCTCAGCACTGCAGGCAAATATTAAGTCCTACATATTTATGCTAAATATTTGTTTTTGTTGGCTGAATTTTAATGAATGAATTAAAATACTAACAGAGAAATACTCTTTTTTCTTTGAAGTTGAATAAGTATTTTGGACACATTCTCATACTATTATATTCATCCCAAATTGTATCTAGTAGGATTTCAAGTGATGAACAGGATTACTAAATATAAAGTAATCATGAAGAAAGTTAGGCATGTACAACGGGGAATGATTTTAGAAGGAAACTGAACATTTCAAGTTTGTATTCTGACAGAAAGAAACTTTAAAAAAAAAAATGTTGTTCTGACTACCAAGAGAGCAACATGATGTGTAAGTACAGTGCATGCAGCTGTGAATACTAATGCTGGATGAACGACTGTACACATAGCTTGGAAGTCTCACTGGACTCAGCACAACATTCCCTATTCATAACAGTAAATGAAATCGTTTGTCCAAAAAGAGTCACCGCTAACTGCTAAATGGAGCTATATGATTGTTTGTTAGCCACATGGTGTTGACTTCTGCTTATAAATGACTGACCTACATCTGGGAGAAACACCTGAGAAAAACACTGCACTTCAAATTCCGCAATGAAAATTAATGAGAAAGCATTTTAAGAAGAGAATGTGAGAGAGAAAGCTTATTCATGAAGAAATGTAAGAACTTGAGATTATTTCCAAGTTCTACATCCAAACTGTCATATATTTCAATAAATATAGCTGAAGAAGTCAATTTTTAAGCTGTTTCACTCTTCTCCCTGTTTACAGAAATGGAAGGAGAGATTTGTCAGTTTGTCAACATTTGACATTCCATTTTCTCATATTATATAAGCAACTCACCAACCTTCTTTCTCTAGGACTTTATGGCTTCCTTTCCTTCCCTTCTAACAAATGGCTCATGGCATAAGTACTTCTCTTTCCTGGGATTTTCTCCATGACATTGCATTTGTACACCTCAAGACCATCTTCACATCACCAACACTGTACAGACTAGTTGTAGGAGTTTAGCGATGGTCTTGGACTTGAAATATATTTAAAATAACTCCAGATAGAAAGCAATTCTGTAATTGAAACATGCTTTCCTCTGTGCAAGATGGTTTCTATATGGTCAACCACAAGCAGGCCAAAATACTATTCAGCAATATATTATTGCAGACATACTTCACATGACACAGATTTTCATCTGTTATATTCCTCATGATCTACCAATAAATGTTTTCATACTCTTTTTCTAGTTCCCTGATTGAGTCAGTCTCCCAGAAGTTTGGGTTCTCTACACATTCATTCAGCCTCGCTTTTCAGCAGTGGTTTTACTGGCTCAGTCAAAATCTCTTCCTGCTGACCTAGTAGATAATATTTTCTGAAGTTTTACTTTATTGTTCAAGAAATAGAAAAAATTGTAAGTAGGATGCACAGCTTCAAAACAGATAAATCTGATGACCTCATTAGATTGATATCAGAAATGTTATTTTCCTTTAAAATATTTGTGAATATATGGGGCTGATAAAAGTCCTCATTTATTGTTCTGTGGACAGAGGGGGTTTTAAGAAGTTGCAATATCAATACAAAATTGAAACCTAAAATCTGGATTACCAGTTAGAGGGCAATTCAAAGCATGTAGAATTGAAAACCAGGAGCCGGGAAATGTCAGGATGGAACCTCGTCAAACACACTGAGTAAATATGCCCTTGGAAGTGTAATAAACTGAAAGTGGAATGTCTATGTTTAATAAGCATAGCATTCAGTTAGAATTTGAATTTTTCATTCACAAGTTGTGTTGTGCAATGAAACCTTCCCAATGAGATTTCAAAGGCATTGTAAATCTATCTAAATATGATACCTTTGTTTTGTGTTTGTTTGTTTGTTTTCTTAGTTTTGAGGTCTGCATTCAAACTAAGAAAAGTAAACAAACAAACAAAATTAAAAAAAAAAAAAAAAAGACAAAATCAAAACACCTCCACCTCTTAGTTGTTCATAAGCACAGTTTGTTTCCCAGAAAGAGACAACTGTGAATCTGCACACTGTTCCACTGCTATTTGCTAATCCAAGGCTCTGACCCAGTTTTGTCAACAATTAAAGATAGGCAAATTTGTTTGAACTGAAATTCAAATTCACTTTCATACATATTCGTATATTTATTCCTGTGTATTACAGGTCAAATAAGAAGGACCTTTAACAAGGGTAAATAAAGCTGTTTCTGCCTTGTTTCCAATAGCCCTAGAGAGTACTACAGGTAGGATTTTAAAAGCCATGTATACTGAACTCTCAAGTCTTTCCCCAATATTTCCATTCACATTTCCACATTTTTAAAGACTCTGTAATATTGTCCTACGCCTATTAAAAGCTTTCTTCTCCTAGGGTGTTCTCTGGTTTGTATGGTAAATTTCCAAGAAGTCCTGTAAAAAAAAATCTTTGGGTATTTCTTATGGGTAAATGAATTTCAGAGAACTAAGAGGAAGGTGTTTCAGTCTGACATCTTGTGGATCACTTTTATTGAAAGGTGTAAGTTTATAAGAAGTTACAAGTAATTTACCTTCTTGTATATGCTAATTTGCATTAATTTTAAGAAAAAAATTTAAATCACTTCTTTATATATACACAACAGGTATTTGCTGTATATTTTACACTTGGATACAGTAGCAAGTGAAGCTGTAGTAGTCCTGGTAGTTGGGGTTGCATCCAACCCAAACCATTCTATGATTCTATGATATGTGTTTTATGTATACATAGAAACACTGTAAAATGTATTGTGCATTTTATTCAAAACAGCTTAATACAGATTACAGGGCAGAAACCTGCTGTTCTAGCCATAACCTCAGAAACAAAATTTTTCTTGTTGTTTCATTTTCTTGACATTCTATAGGCAGAAAATCCAGTAAAGAATGTGATAATGGAAAATGAAAGCTAGTTTGGTTTTCACTGTAAGATAGTTCCTATCATAAATAGCTATGTTAACCACCTTAAACACTACTGAAATTTTAAAATAATCTCTATGTAGGCCATATGCTGCAAAAACACTGTACGCATATAAGAAATTGACATCTTAATTACATATCATACTAATGAAAGCTAATCAGGCATTCACCCATTCTCTGATAATTAGCAGCTGTTACCTGACAGACACCATTTCCTACACATGTTTTTGCTCAGGGTTAGTATGAGAAAAGTTTGCTGAAGGCAGGACTATTTTTGGCCCAGCAACACTTATGTTGCTATGTGCTCTCAGATTACTGGGCAGATAGGCACACAATGAAGTCAAACAGCTGATCTGCAAAACAGAGAACATTGTGTGGTTTCCTCTGCTGGTGCTTGCTTGTGTATAAATACGCACATGTGCACAAACTACTGGTAAGGAAAGGTTATTTTTCTCTAGACAGGCTTGTCAAAGAAAAAAGCCACATCCTGCATCCTGTTAAAAACCTCTGTTAAAATGCAGTTAGAACCCTTTGGCAAGCTGTGTGAAATCACTCCATAAAGTTGTGTCTGTAACAGTTTGTACCTTCTGTTTCACTTAGTAATTTAAAGTTGATCTTAGTTAAGATAGAATGACCATATGTCAGTACTGTTGCAAACATTGCTTCCCTCAGTCAATTGATAAAGGCATTGTTGAGAGCCTTTGATCATTGCCGTCACAGCAAAGCTGGCAGTGGCTGCAGATACAATTTCAGTTCAGGTCAGATGGGGGGATTCTTCCAAGGTCATTGTTAAAAACTAGTCATTACCTTCTGTATAAGACTGGACTCAATGTCTTTGATCTGTCCTCTCTTTCCCCAGAGCCATTGGACTGGTCACCTGCTGAAGTACAAGCCGAGCTGTCTCTGCAGGTTAGTTAGAATAAACACCCAAACTTGACCCCATGTATTTTTTTAATGAATATAACACCCCCTTAGACAAATAAACACACCAATGAGCATGATGGGCTCTTGAAAGAGGACTGGGGTACATAGGTGAGTTGGCCTATACCATTGATATGTAGAAGTGTAGCTTTTACCACAGTAGGCAGCATAAGAACCTCTATATAAACAGCACACACAGAAAAGCCTAAACACCCTTTATCAGATATTGGTATAGGTTAGTTTTCTCAACCATATGCCTGCCTTACAATTAATTTGTTCTTTTAGTTAACACCGCTAATGCAGATAGAATTCTACATCCTGTTTCAGTTACAGTCGCAGTTACAGAAATAAATATCTGTGTTGTTATCTAACACAGGGATCCTGTGGGAGCAGGTGCCTCTGGCCTCCACGCTGCACTCCCCAAAGTCACTTCTGCAAAGGAGGAGGGAAAACCATGCATGCTGGAAACACAGCCTTCCATGCTCTTGCACAAGCAGGGCTGACAGAGGCTTTCTCTCTTTGCTCTTTCCTGTTCTGCTGGGATATTTAGGGCAGCATAGGGCATCATTAAGATGGTTTTACATTCTGCTAGAGTAGAGGTAGCTTTTTATAATGTACAAGTGAAGATGTCAGGAGGGCATCTGAGGTATACAAGGCTTCAAACCCAGCAAGGTCTGTCATACTGCATGTGAGTGGGTGACCCATTAAGGCCATGTTTCTCCTGTAGACACTTTCCCAGTAGGAGCCAGCTGGGCACCAACAAACATTGACACTGAGCAACAGCTATGGTGGTGACTATTCAGCACTCCATCCACCTTGCCCTAGCCTCATGTGACAATGAAGGTGTCCCCCTCCAGACACAGGGATGGGAGAGGGTGGAAACTCACTCCACTTCTCCAGTAAAGACAAGGATTCTTCACTCTGATACACTGTGTCCTTTACAAAACCCTGTTAGGGGAATGAATACAACTATGACCCCGCTTGCTCCATAACTCCTTTGGGATAGTTCGGCCACGTATACATTCCTCCTCTGGATTAGACCATCCTATTTTGTAGCTGTTCTAATTTACTTTGAGTTTTGTGATGGATTTTTAAGACTTGATTTTTAAAGATCTTATTTTAAAATGGACATGTGATAATAAACTTTGATCCTGCTGAAACACTATTTCACTTTTTCTTCCTGCAGATTAATGAGGTCAAATAAAATCAAGGAAAGACCATAAGTTTCAGGTTCTTTCTTCCAATTAATCTATTCCAAGCAATGACATATGACAATTCAGTGAAGCTTTTCATGTTATGACTGGACTCACCCTTGCAGGACAGTCCCCCAAAGAGATCCTTTACTGAAGACAAATGGATGTCTCTGAGAAAAAAATGTACTAGTCTTCATTTCAGAGGCATGTTCCTTGGTTTTTGGTAGTGTTGGAATGTATTAGTTCCCTGAATGGGACATATCTCATATATCAGTTAAGACTGGAAATGCTATGATTCTATCAAGGGTAGTAAAGGGAGAATCCCAGCTTTGAAATTCTTTATTACTCAAACATAGCTCTAGGGCATATTAAAAAAAAAAAAAAAAAAAAAAAGAAAAAAAACCACACAAAAAAAAAGAAAAGAAAAAGCAAAAGTCTTAGTTCAGACTTGAAAAAGGTGGGGAAATCCCTGGGAAGACAGAAAAGGAGAACCTGACATTTACTTAGGACTTGCAACTAGGCTAATTCTGAGGAAAATGCTAATCAAGTCAGAGAACCGTGAGGTTCAGTGCCAGTTGCAGAAGATTACTCAGGACAGTTGTATGGTCTATAACTGTCTGCAAGTCCCTAACTTTGGGTATCTTTTGGAAATTTGCTAGCTGACCCTTGAAGCATCTTTTTTTGTTTTCCTCTTCCTATCCTTTCTAGACTTTTAAATCCTTTTTAGTGCTGTTCATAGAAGTCAACAACTGAAGACAGCAATTCCACCCTATGAAAATCACCTTTCCTTTCTGCAATGTTAAACAAGACCAGTGGGAGAAAGCAATTATCAGGGACTTGCTACTGCGGTAAACAAATGTCAGTCAGTAGAGAAAATTAAAATATTACAGACTAGAAAGCAGATCACCAAAAGCAGATGAGCCTAAGGGAGAGAAATACCACTTTGATCTAAAATACTCTTTCATGTCAGTCATACCCAGTGTGAAAGAAGAGTTTGGTCTCCCACCACCTTTTTATTATGTTTCAGTTTAAGATATGCAAATAAAAGTCTATTCAGGTATGTGCTAAATAAAGACAACACTTAGGCTAAAAAAAAAGAAAAATTCCAAAGAAAAAAGATATATACGTTTAATTTTAATGATTACACTTGGTATACATTTTTTGATTGGCTGGTGTCAAGGAAACTAGTGATGGGCTAGAAAAATTTCCCTGATAATATGTAACTCAGAAGTGTTGGAAATGTAGGAAGAACTTTTATATTACGTATGAAATTCTGGATGACTTTGAGGAATTAAGTAGTGCAAATGAAGGTATATTCAGCAGTAGAATCTGTGTCTTTGGTGTACAGCACAGTCACCAGCTGTCCAAATACCAGCACTGTCCTTTGACCATAATGAGGCAAATGAAGCTGCAAGAAGTATTAGATAAAATTATGTTAATTGGAACAGAAGTGGGGATAATCAACCCACTTGGCTTTGAGAAGAGTTAGATCATTGTACAAAATGGATTACATTATATGATTGCCTGCAATAGCGGGGGCTTATGTTCCAAGAAACCTGGATCTTCTTATGGAAGTCAAAGTGAAAACAAGATTGAGAAGACAAGTTCTACAAAAGTTATTGAAAATATGCCTTGCAGCAAGATGTGAATTATTATGCTTGCAATAGCCTAAAAACTACTATTTGTTCAGGTTTTTCAGGAAATCAAGAAGCAAGGACTCTGAGAGTCTTTTGTCTGTACACAGCAGCTTTACTTCATTTTCTATAATCATTGAGAAGATTAACCAGCAATGAATAAGAAGGTTTAGGAACAGAGGGGAAAAAAACAAAACCATATTTGATTGCTTTGTTGATAACTGGATAAAACAGAAAAGGATATTTGTGAGACAGAGTGGTAGAAGGATGACCAATAGACTCGAAACTATCTAGAAGCAGTGGGCTTTGGTAATGCAAATGTTTATGGCAAAACTGTGCACTTCCGAGCAGGATCTGGGGAAAAGTCAATGTTACCGCAGTAGGTCTGCGTAGGATATGCTGCAGAGGAGTGTACCACTCTTCAAAGTGCTATCTGGCAATAAATTATCAAGTCTTGTGACAAATACTTAAAAGGGATATACCAATTATCTAAATGGAAAGAAAACTCTTTGCATACATGATTGAACTTTCATGCTATCTGTATAAAGAGTCTGGGGAGTGTGACGTGAGTCATGGCTAGCTTTTTTTCCAGACGACTACTGAATAAGTTATTAGACAGGCAGCTACCCTCAGGTCAGTATATTGGCCTGAGGGAATAGGTAAAAACAGAAGAAAGAATGAAGGAATAAAGAGGGTGAGAGAGTGAGAGAGAGCAGTTGCTCATACAATACTCTTCTGCTTCCAGGTAAATACACTTTCTAGTGTCTTAAATTTCTTCCTCTAATAACAGACTGAAGGCTGTACTGAACTTTAAAGGCCTTCATTAGCTGTTAAGTTATGCTGAGACCAACCACAGTGTAGCTATTCAATAGAGGTATTTCATTATTTTGTTACTAGACCGCTTAGCATCTCAGTACCAGAAACAAAAAGCCCCAAAGACCAAGCACAAATTAGAGCTTTTAATCTTTAGGACAGCTGATCTTTCTGAGTATTCTGGAACAGACATCTTTCTCCCTGATACTAGTACTAGATTGGTACTTAGAAGAGTTCTTCTTGTATCAATGAGAATTCTTTAATTGTTTTCTTTAAATGGGCATTTTTTTCATTTTGTTCATTCTTGAGGATCTGCCTCTCCTAGCAAAGATATTCTTGCCCAAATTTACTGACTAGCCAGCTGTGCAGCCGTTCAGAAACATGCAAGGATCTCTGTAGGGAAAAGGGAGATGTTGGTACCCCAAAGTTTCTGTGGGCAACTGGGAGGTTACATTTATTTAAAAGGACTATGTCTGCAGCAAAAACAGCTCTTTTCTTCTGTAGTTTTGTTCAAGCTACACAACATAATTGGACACTTAATGATTTATTCTAAATTAAATTATATGGCTCATGCTTGCACCATATCCGAACTGGTTTGATTTGAATGCAGACTGTCTCCCAATTCATGTATGCCTACTCCAGGAAAAACAACAGCAAACATCAGGGAGATGATTATTTCTCTGCTCCACCATTTCCTGTCATTCTTCATCAACATGAAAATAAAATTGTCACACAGCATAAATAAGGTAATATGAAAATATAGTCACTGAAAGTGGACTAAGTGGTTCTTTCAACATGGAGGCAGATTCTTCTTTGATCATATTTGCAGTTATCTGTTAATAGCTACCTGACAGAGAAAACCACACAGATTTCTCTCTCCCTCCCTCCAAAGTGTTTCCCTCCAGTATCTGCTTTACTGAAGTCTCATCACATCATAAATGCCACCTCAGAGCTCTTTTTAATTACTGCCGAAGAACATGACTGCAGTTGAATAGCAAAAGTTAGACTCATTTTAAAATTTCTATTTCATGCACTTTCAGCCCCTTTGCAGACTACACCAAAGCTGAGTGGTGCATTTGATTCACTGGAGGGAAGTAATGCCATCCAGAAGGACCTTGACAGGCTTGGAGAAAGAATCCATGCAAATATTTTGAAGTTCAACAGGACCAACTTCAAGGTCCTGCGTGTGGGTTGGGACAATCACCAGTATCAAATACAGATTGGAGGATGAGTGGATTGAGAGCAGCCCTGCGGAGAAGGACTTAGGGGTACTGGTAGATGAAATGTGCCAATGTGCTCTAGCAGCCCAGAAAGTCAAGTGTATCCTGGGCTGGTGAAAAGTAATGTAGTCAACAGGTTGAAGGAGGAGACTCTGTCCTTCTACTCTGGTCCCATGAGACTCCACCTGGAGTGCTGCATTCAGCTCTGGGGTCCTCAGTACAAGAAAGATGTGGACCTGTTAGAAAGGGTCCAGAGGAGGGTCGCAAAAATCATCAGAGGGATGGAACACCTTTCCTGTGAAGAAAAACTGAGACAGTTGATATGACACTTATTTTATTAATTATATTTATTACATTATTATCACCATAATATTCTATTATTATATTATTATTTTAATATTATATTATTGGTTATTAATTATTATATAATAGTTGTTATATTAATTATTGGCTCAGACCAACTCAAGTTGGAGGGGGGGAAGGGACAGGTCAACTTTTATGAAGGTGAAGTGGTCCCCTGCTCCATACTCCTGCCCCTTGGAGCCTCTTTGGGCAGCCCTGGAGCAGCTATCAGTCACTGGCACATGAAGAGTGCTGCCCCACACCCTGCCCAAGGGACCTAGAGTGGCCAGTGGGCCAGAAGTCCCTCCTGAGGGGAATGGCCACAGGGAGCCAGAGCAGATAAAATCAACACCATGTGGTCATGGTGTGGTCACCACCCTGTCATCTCCTAGACTCCTGTAGCTGGATCTACACTGGAACTGAGGTGGTAGCTATAATTTTTCTTTTTCTCTCTCTTTCTTTACTTCTTCTTCTCATCTCCTTTTTCGATACCTCGGTAACTTAAAGCTGGATGTGTTGGATTTTGCTTAGTTGTATATAGGCTAGCATGTGCGAAGTCAGTGATTTGTGGAATGCTTTATTTTGGTTGAATGTTGCCCCTTAAACTTTTGCCAAGTTCCCTTATCTTCTAAAGTTTAGCAGCAAAAGTGTGTTGACCTCCTGAGAAATGTGTGCAACATCTACTCGGACTCTCTCAAGATATTAAAAGAACAAGACCCTTATAATAAATCCAACAAACAAATTTTTGGAGCCTTGTATATTTAAAAGTAAAACCCCTTCAATGAGCTCATAGCTCAAATCTGGGGTCTTACAGTTGGGGTTGTTCAACCTGGAGAAGACAGGGTTCTGAGGAAACCTTATAGCAGCCTTTCAACATATAAAGGCTTATTAGAAAGACAGAGACACTTTACCAAGCCCTGTAGTGATAGTAAAAGGGGCATAAGTTTTAAACCAAAAGATAGTAGATTTAGACTGGACATAAGAAAGAAATTCTTTTATGATAACAATAGTGAGACACTGGAACATGTTGCCCAGAGAAGCTGTGGATGTCCCATCCCTGAAACTGTTCAAGGGCACATTGAATGAGACTTTGAGCAACCTGATCTGGTGAAAAATAACCATGCCTATGGGATTTGGACTACATTAACTTTAAAGGCCTCTTCCAAACCAAATCATTCTGTGATTATATGATTCTGTGATTCTATTAGAACAAATTGTTTCAGGATCTCGGTCCCCAATATGACACCTGCAGACTGGCTCCTATATCTACTTAAGTATACCACAAGAAGGAATTCCTCCCCAACACACTAGAAATTTGTCAAATATTACTAGTAAAATTCAGTTCAGCTGTGTACCCAGCCATGCCTGGACAAAACTTCTAGGAGATTTATTTCACTTATTATATTTATTCATTTTCCTACAACTATGTTAGAAGTTCAAATAATGTCAAGATGAAACGAAGAGTTTTGATTAAAAAAAGAAACAGCTTGAACCTTTATTCAATATCTTAGTTTACTCCATATTTCTACTGAAAAATTTTTTTTATTCAAATGTAATTTCTTTCTTTCTTATTCTTTTAGCACCTCCACTTTTTATCAATCATCTCACTAGAAAGGTTATTGCTTCAGAACTTCCTGCTGAGATCACTTTAGGAAGCAAAGGGAGTATCACAGAGGAATACATTTTCATATTTTTGGTATCACCTTTCTCCTTTTAATTTCCTCTCTATTTGTATGGGAGGAAGGGGAAAGTTGGGAGTCCAGTGTCTGAAACACTTACTAAATTATCTTCCTGTCATTCTCTGCTAATACAAGATTCTTCCTTGCATGGCATCAGTTACTGTTTTGCCAAGTCAACAAAGACCCAAACAGACAAACATTCTTCTCAGGAAGACTCGTATCTCACTCTTGCAAAGGCTTGTTTCATCCTTAGCCTAAACAGTCCTTTTAAAGGCCTTCCATATAATTCTATCAAATAGTAACACCCAAACTATTTTCCTTCCTTGGAATTTAACAGCCTTCCGTTATATGCAGATGTTTGTGAGAAAGTAGTTTTGTTCTGTGAGCATCATACACAATTGCTGCATCACAGAGTTAGCCCAGAAATAGAGTAAGTTTCAGCCCCAAAACGTCACAATCCTTCTAGACAGCTAAAAAAAGCCTTAAAGAACAGAAATGTGCAGGCAACCTTAGCTATTGGTTTTGTTATAAACTTCAGCTTCACAGAAGTAAAGGGTGGTAAGAGCTTATATTTGTGCAGAACTTGGAAGATAAAAGTATTGAAAGTTCTTTCTGTATATATATGTGATAGCTATGTAGATGAACACTGGACAAGAGCCTCTATGGCTGAGAAGCCACTAACTGAACTTACAGTGCAATAGCTGTTTGTTACACAAGACAGGATTTCAGTAAAACCCACTGGGCATTCTTTTTTTGTTCATGTTGCAGTTTGAGTCTGTATATGACGTGTTTAAAGGCACACACATAAGTATATGCATGTACAGGCATTCCCTACTGCTTATTTTCCAAATCTATCTTTCCAAACAAAAGCAATACTAAAATGGAAATAATGTTGGGGTCCTATTAAATTTAGTAATTTAGTTGAACAATATTCCAAGATTTTTTAAATTATATTCAAAATTTCTTTTTAAATTAATAAATTCAAATTTAAATTTAACTCAGAACATGACAAGATATGGAAATACATAATTGCAATATAAACAGTGTATGTTTCTTAAGCATACTCTTTCTGACATAAATAGAGGGAAGATGAAAATATTTCAAAAACAATAGTTACATTTACTATTACTAATTCCGTATTCCTTCACCATTACCCTAATGATAATAATAATAATCTAGCCCTTGAAATGTAGTTTGTCTGCTTGTTTTCTAGCAACTTCCTAGTAATCATGACAAATATTTTTTACCAAAAAAAATCTGTAAGGATCTTTTTTTCAAGGTTCCATTATTTTAGTTCCTGTTAATATCATATTTAGAAGATAAGAGCTAGTTCCTTTTGGGAAAAGTATTTCAGAAGTTAACTTTTAGCAAGGCTACTTCCCTTCTTCATAGCTACTACATGGCCAGAAAATTCCTTAATACATTTCTTATTTTATTTTCAAATCAAAAAGTAAGTTTAATGTGGTAATTCCTGTAAAAGGAATGCTTTTCTAATATCATGACAACTAATGTATGAGAGAAGAGTAAAAGCTCCTGGTTTGCATCACTCCTACACATCTGATAGAAAATTCCCATCCATGACTCACATGTGGTACAAGACAGGCAATAAGCCCACATGATTACTGTGATTCTTAACTTGCAGCAACCAAAGAAATATGGGGCTTTCCAGATCACTAGGGCAATGTACGCAACTTTTTAGACTGATAAACTATTATTTGTGTCAATTCACTTGCATCAAATTTTAAACAGCACAGAGATCCCAGACAGAAATTTCCCAAGGAGCAAGAGCTTCTGGTGACTGACACAACGCAACGGTTTGCACCATTGTCTGCAATGTGCAGACAGTGAGAATGAATAGGAAAGAAGTAAATACATCACAAAAAGGATAGTCACTGCAGACAGTGAGTTTAGAACTTCTTCAGTTGCCTGTCCACAAACCATTGATGTATGAGAAACAATTACAACTAAATTTGTGTTCTCCTATAAATTCCCACTGTAATTTTCTTCCCCTTAGAACTGACCTCATTGTGGTTAGGGTGTATTTTTACCCACATTTACTTGTGCCAGTTAGAACAGATATGCAGTGAAATACCATTTGAGGTATCATAAAGCTGGAGAAAAATGTTATGGTGAATTAATATAATGAGAAAATGCCAATCTACCAAAATCAAAATGTATTGTGCAAGGCTGTTAGCCTCAAAGCCTTCTGGCAAGCCTTGTGTCATGATGACACTAGATAGGACATTGAGCACCTGTGAGGCTCAGGCTAAAACTGCCTCAGGGACCTGAGGACTTTCAGAGGTTGTCATGTGCAGCTTTCCAGAATTCTGTACCCTTTCCAATGGTGACAAAGCCTTGGGATCTCAATCCATTCTTAAGTTTTTACTTCTCCTGCTGGTGTAGGGAACCTGGCAGCCTTGAAAACCCTCACTCATGCCAAGACTTGGAGGTCTGTCTCTCATGCTCATTGATTTTGGCTCCTACATGACTCCAGGGCTTCTAACCTCCTGGTTGTGTAATTGACTTTGCTTGTATAGCCAAGCTAAGAGATGTAGTACTTAGCTTTTCATTCTGGCTTTCACTATGGATTTGCTAAGCCAGATGATTTGACAAATTTCTAGTTTTCCACATGTAGGCATCTTTATGTTTCATTTCAAAGTGGATCACTCTTGGTCAGCAGGTCTGCACTCTTGAGTTAATGCCAGCTTAGCTTTATCTTTAAATGTATCTTTGTAAAGCCACAAGCTTCTAAGGGCAAAATCAGCTACTCTGCTCATCTAATCAAACCATCTATGTGTTAAAGAATCTAGTATTGAAAAGATACTTCCAACAAAAAATATTACACCTATATTTTTTGGCCAAGAAAAGTTACACCAAGTTATCCTCAAGGTCTCTTTCAAACTGGTATTCTATGATTCAGGATGTTTTCTTCTTTGTACTCATATGTTAGTGTTGGGGTTTTTTTAGGTCATAATGGTGCTGTGCCAGCTGATCTCTGTACGCCAGCTAATCTCAATAGACATATGCCTTCTGCACAATCGTAAGACTTGAGTTACCCTTATATTGTTTTTCAACTTTGTGGAAAGAAAAGACCTCAATATATGATAAGTGGCACTAAATACAATGTTGGTTTTAGGCTTCACCATTGAGAAACTCAGATGACATTGCTAAGGGGTTTCACACCGTTTTGTTCTCCCTGGCACAAAGTTAACCTGCATCTGCAGTGAAGACTGGGTCAGAGCAGCAGAGGAACAGCTGTTTCCCAGTTATGTGACTGGGAGCACACACTCTTGCAGGCAGTTATAATGGCAAAGCTGTATTTTCTAATCGCGGTAAATTCACCTTTGAATAGAGTACTAAAGGTATTTTCCATATTCTCTGTTGGAACCAAAGGGACAGACTGTGAGAGAAAAATATATAATTATTCATTTTATTAAGATTAAACCAGAAAATTTTTTTTCTCAATGTAAAATCAAAACAGAAAACTTCAGGAACTGGCTCATCTCCAGTAGCCTCATCTAGAACAAGCCCCACAGCTCTGCTGCAAGGTAGTTGAGAGAACTTATCAGCAGATCCCTAAACAAAACCAGCTAGCTCTAAATTTCCCCACCCACCCCCCTTTTTCTTTTTTTGAGTTATTCTCTTCCAATGCTTAAAATGGCCTGTTCAGACATTTAAAGAATAGTAACAGAATTCAAAATAAGTCAAAGAGAAGTTAAATAGAATATTGCTAAGGTTGGTTGCAGGTACTAGTTCTGCACCAGTTTCTCTAGTTATTGTGTTTATTAGTTTTAAAATCATTTTTTCAATTTTCTTTTTTTGTGTCTTCCCTTTGACTTCAATGGAGATCAACACAAACAGCGGAAGGAGTGTATGAACTTTGGGCATGGAAATCACACTACTTTAAAAGAGTAGTTGTCAACTTTCTTGCAGAGTGAGATGAAATTTAATGTAAATTATACATTACACTGGTATATATTTCCTAATACTTTGCATGTAGATCATAAGTTGAAACACACCATTGAAATCTGTACCTGCCTTTCATACTGTTTCATATAAAGCTTTCATTGATTGGGGTTTCTTGTGAAAGGATTTCAGTGTCCTGTTGAGGCTAAAGAGAAAAGATACAATGAGAAGTTCACAGGAATTGTGTTACCTCATGTGATTTGTCTCCCACTACTTAAGTTCTTAATTTTCTCTTCCATATACTTTCCTTAGAGTTCATTTTATCAAATACACTTTCATGCAGGATGGATGCAATGCCAAATTTCTGATAACTGTGAAACAAAAAAGTAGCACTGATATTTCACAAGCAATACAGTCTGCTATTCCTAGATCATAATAGATTAAGATAATAAAATACATTTTCAAGAGCACATTTTGTAGAATGCTTTGCAGGTCCCTGAGGTTTCCCTGTCTCCCTCGTACCCATTGAAACAGCTGAAATTTCACACTAAATCTGTGTCTTTCAAAGCGGGATTCCATTAAAAATTGGGTTTTGTTTCCTTGTAAAAAATCTTTCAGGGTCAGTCAGCAGTTCCCTGGATCTAAGTGCACACCTGCAGTTCCCAGGAGAGCTTCACTCCACCAAGTGGAGTTTGGTTCCATCTTGCACATTTGCAAGACAGCAAGATTTAGAATCTCAGAAGGGACAATGGGTTACAATTCACTCAGCTGACCAATTGTCTCAATAAGGCACACTAAAGATTTTGCAGAACTAATGTGGGGCTTGGTCTTTTGCCAAAAGCGTTAGACTTCAAAGTCTCCTTTACAGTATTCATCTTAATACAATGCTTTCTTCAGTTTTCAGATATACTACCTCTTTGTTTAGCACCTTATTCCTACAGACTTAACAGCAGGGAGTTTGGGTCCTTTACATTCCCAAGACAGAGAGCAGGGAGTCATAGGAAGCCCGGGATTTCCTTCCTTGCTCCTAGTCTTCATGTACCTTTTTGAATGGCACACATAAGGCATGTAAGATGAAACACTCATCCTACAGCTGATGAGCAGCACCAGGGGAGAGATACAGCAAAGTAGAAGTAGGACTGATTTAAATCTATGCAGAGCATCATTTCCATGTGGCCTTCTTCCCCACTTGTGGCCTCATGGCCAATGCAGCCCATGCCGGATGGTGCTTACACACTCAAAGCAATGTCATTTCAATACTTGAGTACCTGCTGTGTCATAAGTGACACACTGTGTTTATTTGAATGAGCACAACATTTCCCTCTGACAGAAGGATATTCTCAAGGTAGCATTCCCTGACTTCTGATAGTTTCTTTCTTATACTTCTTTGGTGTTAGCAATGCAGAGAAAGCTCATGTAGACTCTAATACTATGTCCAACACAGATTCAGTTCTTTCTAGAACTGCAGCTTGCCTGATCAGGACTGGATACTTGTTCTCATTGAATTCAATTACAGCTTTGCCCAGACCTTGCCTGGAACAATAACATCAGTGAAAGGACCACCCTTGGGCTGTCATACTCATAAAATGATGCTATAAGTATAATTTCAGGCAAATAAGAAGGTCCATATTAGATTAACTTTGTGTCCAGACACTATAAAGTGAACATTACTGTCAGCATTAGTGGTGTCAAGCAGCAAATAGGCCACACAGAGGGGGAGAGAACCAAGGCAGGTCAGCACAGAAGTGCACATCCCCATTATCACCTCCATTTCCAGTAGCAAGAGGATGACAAGTTCTTATAGCGTGAGAGAAAACATTCGCTTTTTTGTCTAATAATTATGATTCTGGAAATTCTTGCTGCTAATTTTTTTTCTTAGTTCTTGCTAAACTACTTTGTGACATCCACTGTCAGACAATATTTACTTACATACCTTGGAAAAAACATATTCTTTTGATTTACTGTCTTTTAATCTCACTTAAAGTCTCTTCATTTTTGGGGTGTTGGGCTGGAAGACAAAAGGCTTCAGTCCTACCTTCCCACATGCCAGTCTGGAAGTTTGTATGCTCCAGCTTGAAACCAAGAGCCTGGATTGCCATCCCTATGGTACTCACATCCAACCTACTTCTTAATCCCAGGCAGCAAGGAAGAACTTGCTCATGCAGCAAACACAGCTGTATACCTCCTCCTGTGCCTGTGACATCCCAGCACAGACCACCAAATTCTTCCTACTACCAGCCTGTTAGAAAAGATGATGGGCAGGGATTGCTGCTGACTGTGAAGGGAGAGGAAAAGATGAAGGAAACACTGATCTAACCTGAAGGCAAGAATTAACCCATGTTAGACAATGTGAAGTGTGGAAAGTATGTCTCAACAGAGCATGCAGTAATCAGTTGACCTGAATTAATGTAAAATTCCCCATCCTCTCAGAAGGACTTTGTTTGACATAGTCCTGGCACAACAAAAGCAAAGGGCATTTGTGAGAAACACGCCCTATGCAGTAAAAATTCCAAGGCTCCTCATGCTGTCAAAGCATGAGCAAAATAGATCAATATTGAAAATGTTGCCTCCCAAATTGGTGTCATTGTTTACATCTGACTCTGATATAACCTCAGGAATATAACAAGCTGTAATAACCACCTTTTTGACGTTAATGATTTCCCAGTTTGATGTGAGATATTATGCTGACACATGTATCTGTCTTCCTGTTATGTACTAGGCAGAGTTTTTTGTAAGAAATAGGACACTGCAGAAGGGAGAGTAGTCAATAATTCTTTCGGCCTACCAGATTCTATTAATTTTAAATTTCTGTCATATAACCATTTCTTGGCACTTATATTGGCTTTCAGTTACTCATTTCAGCTAATATAGAGTATCTTTTAGATTTTAAAGATGCTATGAAACTCCTCCTGAATACACATAGCCATTTCATATCTATCAAGCAAAATTGTTATAGATGGTTACCTACAAAATACTATGCTCTTTCAAAGCCAATAATTTCATGACTGCTCTGCTACTAAATTCCTCAACTTCTTGCACTAGAATAGTTCATTTTGCAGTTACTGTTGATGGGCTTAACGTTACTTTGGTTCCTAATTTCCTATTTGTGGAAATATAAATATATTGTTTGCAGTCTTCATAAATGCAAAGAATCTGATATAATAAAATGGTCTTGCATTGAATCTAACATAAGAGGAAATTTGTTATCAAAGAAACATTAGAGTCTGCCATGAGTTTTAACAATAGTACTATTACTAGATTACGCTTCCCACTGAAATGCATGTGAGCATGGTTGCCTTTCTCCTTTGGTTCCTTTGATAAAGGCCAGCCTACAACTTCATTTAAATTCACTGAAACTACTACTATACTTAGTCTTAGGTACATAGCTGCATGCTTGACAGAGTTAGGATTTTGTTACTAGTATGTCTTACCATTAGGACAGGAAAAGAATGGCTGATACTCTCTGCTGAACCCCAGAGTTTAAGGGAGGACGTGGCAGGAGGAGTTGCATGATTAGATACACAATGACCACTCATATTCAGGGCTATTAACTGGATCCCAGAAACAAATGCCAGAGTCTACATGCAACAACTTTGCAAGGCAAAAATAAAGTATATGTAGAGAGGCATGTGCAACTGATTTTTAATGTGAAATACCTCTGCACACACTAAAGACAAAGAAAGACAAAAAAAGCTGTTTAGGCACAAGTCAAAGGCAAAGTGTTTCCATAGCAAATGGGCAAATGCTTGGGATTTTCTGATTCTAGTCCTCCTGCACCATGAACCTTAAACAAAGTTAGTGCAGTCAAGGGGTGGGTTACTGCTTTCTCAGCTGTTCACACAAAAGAACACTTTGCACCTGTCCCCAGCGAATGAAAGTTTGCTTTGTGTAAAAGCAGTTCATCACCCCAACCTTGGCATCTGGGGGGTGGTGGAGCAGGCAGAGCCCAGACGCATTCTGGTTGAAGTCAGCATGCTACTACGAAGGAAGAGGAAGGCTGAAGGGCAGGTCCTGCAATCAAGCTTCATAAGATTTAACATGTAAACATGCCCCCACCTGAAGTTTGATGTCATAGTAAATGCAAACAGCAGGGATAGTCTGCTAAGTGTAAGCAAGAGAATGTGTATTTTTCACTTTAATCCCAGGTCTATTTAGTTTATTGTATTTGCTTAAGGCTAGAGTAATTTTCCTATCTACCACTGAGGTATTATTCAGAAAAACCTGGACTACATTGTCCCTGTATAATTATAAAGCAGTACACTTCATGCTTCCTTTGATGTTCTCTTAGATTTACATCTCCTAAACTGTTATTTGCCTCAGACATTGCCATTAGGTTTGTACCAGGCCCTCAGCTGGGGGAAATGACTGTAGGTCTGTGCAATCTCAGGGAAGCCCCAGAAGTTCATGTCAGTGAGAGGGTCTGGACTATCCTGGAAAAGTCATTTCTCAGCTGACACAGTTATGGCAAGGGCATAGATTGTGATTAGAGCTGAGAAAACATGAGGAGCTAGGCAGGTATCTCTACATTAAAAAAATAAATAAAAAATAGATTTAAAGACAAAATCCTATGACTAAAATAGCAGCTTCTCCTTTTCTCATTTCAGCTGGTGACCCAGCACTCCAAATGCTTCTCCTCAGCACAGGAATCACAAACAGGGCACATGGGCCGTCCGTCTGGGCCAGCACAGCAACAGCCAGATAGATCTAGATTTATTCTACATCTTCACTCTTCTGACCTTCAGAATATAACACCTCCCACCCCCACTTTAATCCTCAAGTCTTTACTTTGGAGTTTATAATAAATCAATAGACAGCAGAAGAAAATCCCTGTGGGAGCAGCAATTGTGGCCGTATTATAAAAGCTTCAATTCCCCACCTGCCACTTTATCAGCAAAAAGCTTGGATTCCCCACTCCAGTCCAGATTATGTAAAACTATTCAAATCCTGAGTGACAGTAGTTATGAAGACAGCTGTTGGACTCTCCAACTGGAGGAGGCAGGAGCAAATGCTATGGAGTCCAGTAAGAACTGGTTTTCTATTCACCCTCCCAGAGATCCTTGCAATGCCTTTGTTTTTCTTTCTTTTTTTTTTTTTTTTTTTTAGTTCAGGTGGAGGGATATGAATAATCAGTAAAAGAAGTGAAAAATTCCCAAACCAAAAGTTCTCAGAAGTGCCCTTTAAAAACAGGCACTGATTCAGAGACAGTTCTTCTCACACTCGCCCACTCCCCTCACCATTATCCAGCCAATCCCCTTTCCTTCCCCACCATTTTTTCAGTAGTGTTATTTTTCATAGAAAGTAGCAAAAGATGGTGGGGTGAGATACTGTGTGAACCGGTCATTTTTCAACACCATTCAGCTTGATAAGTTTCTGAGAAGAATATTGCAGCAGAAAAATGCAATCATATTTTCAGTCAATCAAATATATAGGCACTCCTCTTCAGCACACTAAAATTCTACCATTGCCAAAATTACCATTCTTGGTGGTATTTCAAACTATTGTTTACCAATAGAGGTTTGAAATTCAGGAGTACAAAGTGGTTTCCCATGACAGTGGTTACCATGCATTGGGGAAGCTAGAGTAAGAATTTCAGCCACTCACCATCACACTGAATTGTGAAAGCCCTGTTGACTTCCCTCTGTTCATTGCATTCTGAATGCTCATGCCATAGTTACAGGAGTAATTGGAGAAGCCTGTTGGTTTACACCTCTTTTTTACAAAGATTGACTGTCCACAGAAGTCAATAAGGAATGTTTTATTACTGGGAGGTGGATCAGACCAATGAAATTTTGCTGTATCTGCAATGTTCATTTGACCTACATCACATCTGAGATCAGCTCTAACAGTACAATGTAGCTGTAGCTGTAGCTGATAAAACCTCCAGGATGCATAACAAAAACATACACAAAACATGCCTATTGCACTATGACCACAATCTTTTCAACCTTGTCTTTAGTTCTGATCAAGAGTTGATTTCTTATCTTTGTTGCGTTTGTGCAGCTACATTTTTCATGTACAAACACTAGCCTTTAATCTGTTTGGTTTGGCAACACAGAGATGTCATAAAACAGTATCAATAGAAAAACTGGAGATTCCCCTTCTGTCCTCTTGCAGTCAGGTCAAACTTGGACCCTCTCTTCCTGGTACCTCCCAGGCTGACAGGCAGTGCAGAGCTCAGCCATAGCCCTTGTACTTGCACTCCTCCTAAACCAGGATCGGGTTTGAGTCTCATTACACATCAGTTATCATAAAGGAAGATGCGTAACCCCCTCCCAACCTAGTCTTCTGAGAGAGGTCAGATGAACTGCCTGCTTGGTTGCCTGATCAGGAGGTTAGCTGAGCCCAACTGACTTTTATATGGCTAAGAGTAAGTGAAGCCTGCCTAGACTGAAGGGATCATTACATCTCTGGAGTTTATGCCAGCACTTCAATCTGCCACAGAACTGAAAAAAAAAGAAAAGATTTAGTTTTCTTTAGTGTCTTTAATTTTGCTAACATCCAAAACATTCACCAATTCACAGTATTCACACTTGCAAATCGCTCTATCAAAAAGTTTTACTTCTGAATGAAACTTTCACAGATGAGAAAAAAAACAAACAACAAAAGCAATGGCAAACTTGAGTTCTGATGTAAAGAGGATTGGTGAGCAAAGTCTTTCATTTAATGAAATAAATTTACATAATTAATTTTAAATGGCAGAATTTGTGTTGCTGCATTACCATTTACATAATAATAAATACTTCTTTCTGATTGTTTTTTTTTCTATGAATTTTGAGATAGTGGATGGGCAAGCAGAACCCGTATAGCTCTTAAAATGAACAGAACACTCCTGATTTAGAGAGACCGTCAGTTTCCTTTGCAGGAATGAGGAGCATTCAGTGCAAGTTGAAGTGAGAATGGAAGACACACAATCCTTTACATAAATAACTCTTCTATACACTGCTTATTGCATTTATAGCTAATTATTTGACCACGTGAACAGTTCATAGATGCAAGTTTCAAATACAGATATTTATGCACATGGCAAACAAATAGCACATACACATTTATTTCTTTGTTTGCCTTTTTTCCTGAGAAACATTATTCTAATATATTTAAAAGTTTCACAGCAGAAAGGGAGTGGGAGTCACTATCAGGTTCCAGCTCTGCACCACTCTTTCCCACCAAAGAATGTATTCTGACAAAACTGGGACAATGAGAGAGAAAATCTAAAGTCTACTTTGAGAAAGGGATCTTTCAAAGGGTATATGAGTATAAAAGTACATGGGTTTTTCTGTCTCAGAGAGACCCAGCAGCAGTTTCAGAGTGGTGCTGCCAATGGACATTTTCTGAATAAACGTTACAGTTGTTCTTCCCACATACATTCGGAACACAGTGCTTTTCTGTCACTGACATCAAGAGACTCTTCCAGGCACCTGGCACATCCTGGGATTGTGCTCAAACCATATGTTAATCCAACAGATATTTTAAATGGAGTGAACTTGGCAGTTTAAGGTCCGTCCCCAGAGATAACATTATCAGAATAACCATTTGTCACCAGTGGGAGCAAACACAGGCTTCTATCGGACTCCTTCTTTCCATAGCTTTTGCCAGAACCCGATAGGAAAAAAAAATACCAGAACTTCAGGAATCGGGGCTCTTGCTACACTTATTTATTGACAGTGTTATGTTTAATTCTATGGTGTGTCCAGCTCTCGGACCTGTAGCACCAGCAAGATAGCAACAGTTTTAACCAGTGGAATCTCAGGAAAAGCTCAAATCAAATATGTAATATTTCCATTTTCATTACATGTATGTAATATTTCTCATTCAGCATTCAGATCTGACTGTGTGTATTACCCAGAACATGAAGCTATACAGTTTCAGTCTTTATCAATTCCTTCATTCTTTCCTCTTGAACTATTCCAGACTTCACACACTGAGTTCAGAGAGAGTTCAAGCTCACTACTTACACCAGGAGGGCTGAAATATTTGGTTTCCATTTCACAGGGATCATTGTAGGTTCACAGAGCGGGTAAAAGGTGATGCCTAATATTTGTGCCAGCCTGGTACTCAGTCCATGCTGTTCAGCCTCCTACCTGTGTTCCTTGCAGAGCTGGAATGGAAATCATTTGCACCTAGAAAGATTTGACACATGAAAGGGATGGTGTCAAACTGGTAGGCTTAGAATGTTATCTGTTCTCTCTTGTCTACATTTGTTTGGAAAATCCACATTATCTTTTCAATATAGAGATGTTTTCTTTCCAGGCACAGCTTGGAGTGAGTACTTTTCTGGTTCAGTATCACTGTCAGAATTGATAGCAGTCTTAGTCCAGTGAGTATGCAAAGGGAAAACAAAACAAAGTGCCCACACACACAAAAAAAGAGGGAAAGGGTAAAGACAACTTGGGGAGGGAACAATTTTGTTGGACTTGTAGAACATTATCAGAAATGGCTTTGAGAAAAAACAGATTTTTGAAATTTAGGGAAATTATATACCATGTACATTCCCAAATCTAGGCTTCAAATCTCATATTTTAAAAAAGGCATAATATTTTATTTTATTTTATTGACTCGTTTGTAGTTTATGATAAAAAATGCATCATATGACAGGCAGTATCCTCTACACTACAGTGAATACTAAGGGGGCAAAAAAGAAGAAAACTCGTCACTGAAAAGTGTGTTCCTAAAATTAAAAGGTGCAACACTTTTTTTAGACTTCCAGTCCTACCAAGGCATTTGCTTCAAAAAGAAACTGACAGCAACAACAACAACAAAGTATTGCTGCTGAATAAACACGACATTTAATTTAATGATTTAAAATAAGGTGTACAAATGAATATTATCTCTTTGGTTTTAACAGATTAGATGGTGAATCTTTATCACACCAGTGTAAGTAGGAAAATATTCCCTTCTCTTTGCTTAGACAGCAGGTTCCAGCACAGGGCATCCAGGCCATGGCAGAAGGGAGGGCTGGTCATGGGAAGGCTGGAGTGACTTTCACCCCATGGAGGGTACAGCCCTTTTTTCTGGACTTGCAAGTGACCCCAGGGTGACAGTGTGACGCTTTCCCTTTGCTGGGTACAGACAGTGCTACAGGTAAGCAGTCAGCAGTATCAGGTAGAGACGGAGCTACAGATAAGCACCGGTTCTGCCTTTTGCTCATTCCAATTGCCTCTGACTCATGCAACGTGGTCACTTGCTCCATGTCATGCCGCAAACAGCAAACGCATTCCTCCATCCCTTCCCTTTAAATCAAACGGGTCTTGTATGTACATGTGGGTGGCAGGTTTGCAAAACTGCAGGCTCCCTAAGGCAGAGCCAGCATGATCTGATTTTCCTATACAGAACCCAGCAGAATGAGGCCCTAAACCTAATTTGCAGCCTCTAGGTACTACAGTAATATTACTAATTTAATACAAAAGACAATAAGAGGAAGGGACATGCTATTCACAATACTGACTTCCCATCCACAGATGCTTGGCAGGACTTCAGATCTGCATTTAGGGAGCGTGTAGGCTTTGCTGAAATGGCCATTCTTTGTACAAATATGCCTCCAAGCAGCAATTAAAAGAAACAGATGCAGATTAACACTAACAAATCACATACCCATTGCACTATACATGTAACCTAACGGATGTGAATAGTCCTACTGCTTTACATCTCTTACAGGCACACAGCCTTGTTTAAGGTATGCTGGAGCCCTCTCACAGCATCAGCTCTCCCCAAAAGGAAGGAGTTTGGCAACAAAGAGAACAGCGCCCACACAGAAACTGGGGGACACCAGAGAAGGGCAAAGTGGAGTAGAGCCACCTTCACTTTGCCTAACAAGCTCTCAGGATATGAGGCATCTTGTGAAAAGTTATCTCAGCTCCCTCTGTCTTCCACGGGCAGATTGAGGGGGTAGGTTGATTTATTCATGCCAATACCTAAGGAGTCCATTATAAATCGAGTGGTTGGAGAACAGGAACCTGGATATCCTGCCTACACTGTCCTCAGAATTTGTAGATGACTGAAGTTGGGTGAAATAAATCTCACTTTGAAGGCTGACTGAGCTATTCTGCCACAGCAGTCAAAAGTGAAGTTAGAGGTAAGTAAGTACATCCCCTGATATCTAGGGCAGTCAGAGCTCAGTCACAGTGGAATAGGTAGTTGGGACCTGTAGGCAAGCAGATCACTTACAGTAGGTGTCTAATTTCAGTGTCATGTCCCTTCCTTCTACCGACCAAACAGAGAAGGACACTGACAACCTCAGCTAGAACAAGGCTCAAAGCAGTTATTGTTCTCTTGATCTTACACACTGTCAACAGGTGTGACAACATAATCATTTACCCAGACAAGATTACTCAGAATCCCCAAGAGTTCCTCTAATAGTTATGGATTTTGATGTCCCTATGCATTTTGGAGAAGGGATTCATAAGTGGGAAGTGCGGCAGCCAAAGGGCCTGGTGAAATAGAGTCCGTAAATAATTTATTTTAGCCCCAAATGGATCAAACTTGACTGTAAAATTCTGTAAATTAACCCTTTCTTAAAAAAAGAAAAAAGAAAAAGAAAAAGAAAAAAAAGAAAAAGAAAAAGAAAAAGAAAAAGAAAAAGAAAAAGAAAAA